>NW_027526445.1:139780413-140222913 GCF_048455015.1 Haemaphysalis longicornis
ACTTGTCAGCCAGGTGTCATGCCCTGGAGTGATGGCCTTCAAGCTGGGTACCTTAACCTAGACTGACAGGCATCATCACCGGATATTGCGAGCCCCTAAGCGGCTTTGCAGTTACAAACGCGCCACGAGGAATATCTAAATATTACGTCCACACTTCGCAATCAGCAACGACTAACCGAACATGCCCAGCAGTGCACTATTCCGGCATAGACCACTACCTCCGGTTGTCTCAAAGACCCCAGCACCACACAAACACAAGGTGAGCCTGGCTTGAGTGACTGTCACTTCGCGCAATCGCTCGGAAGTTTAAAAAGCAAGTGCCGATCGTCATAAAAGCATAAACAGTCGGGGGAGATGAGGCAACCCCCCTAAGATCATGTGAAAATCTGATGTTGCTGAAGGTAACTGGATAGCCAAGCCAACAGCGGAGAAGGAAACTCAACAACTAAATTCCACGGCGACTTTCTATCGGATACAAGCACTTCTTAAAAATTATACAGGTTCTTATGAAGGTAACCAAGAAATATGCGGAACTAAGGTGCGTGCCTGTAGCCTTTATGCGACCAGCCTTACCTTCCCATTACCATGCAAACGCATGGTTTGAAAAACTATGCACCCGAAAAGGTCACCAAATTAAATTAGAACTTTAGTACTACTTCGCTTATCCCTCGTTACTAAATTGCAGTGCCCTATCTGGCTTGTAAGTCTCAAGAAGCATCTTTCGTTCATAACCGCATTCGAATTAAGAAACAAAACAATGTTGCTGATGGTGGCCTCGCACATTTGACAACATAAGCGGCTAGTCCTTGACCTTCTACTCGATCAATTACTAGTCATTGACTATCTAATCTTACCTGCTCATCTGAATTGATAAGTATACTTCATCGGTGATATGAAATTCTGCTGTCACAATTGTGGCTCAGATTCCCGCCAGAATAAATTCGCGGAATGCCGACATCTAAACGACCGCCGGCTCAGTTCACTCAGTCTGACACGTAGCTGGCGTCACGCAGTATCTCTACTGGATCAATTACTAGTCATTGGCTATCTAATCTTACCTGCTCATTTGAATTGATAACTATACTTCATCCATGATATGAAAGTCTGCTGTCACGACAACTGTGGCTTAGATTATTGCCTGATTAAATTCGCGTATGCCGAGATCTGCACGACCACCGGCTCAGCTCAGAGTCTGCTCACGGACCTTGCCTCACGCAGCATTTCTAAGCAGGACGAGGGGCAACAAACGTCTTCGTAAAGCAGCTTACACCAAAGTAGTCTCACGCAGTTTAAAGCGGGCTGAGATTGTAGTAGTATGACGCAGTTCATGACGGGAACAGGAAAGATTATTCCACGCCCTCCAAGATCACATCTTCCCCCACCATACTAGGCTTTAACTTTTTGACAGGACACACGTTTCAAGACTTTGCGCCTTATGTTGAGAGCCTCTGACTCTCACACACATGGTGGGCGGCTGCGACAAATCTCCCCAAAACTCCCCCAACCTCCACCTATCCATAGAGCTTTGCGAGAAAGGCTTGGCCAGCTCCGGTTTCGAAGGTCATCTCCGCTTGGGCGAAAGGGCTTTCGACGCGACCCGCGCTCAAGGCATCCTGGAGTAGGGACGTTTCTCTGAAGCTTTTGGATGATTTAAATAATGTTTATTCTCTCTCTCTCTCTCACCCTCAAACTTACTCGGGATGGAGCTCATAATGGTAGATTATTCTCGTGCTCACTTCGACTCAAAGTTACGCGAGAGTTTGACGCTGATTAAGATTAGGTCACTGAACTCGTCAGTGCATCTGCTGGAGGGAAACCCAGCAGGCTTTGAGCCGCGCACACTGCACATACAGTGCGGGCACCCACTGTTACGTAAACCCTTCACGTTGTTTAGCCTCTTGTGCAACCTTATTGCGGACTTTCAAGCCCAGTTAATCAGTAAAATCTCAACGTCAGATTTGGTGGCGAAGCGAACACGCGTGCTATCAACAGTTTCGGCCACGCGCCGGTGGCCAGGAGCATTGTTTGAACAGTCAGCAATGTAACATCAGTTTCGCGTCCCGTGAGAGCCCGCTGCGTATTTAAAATGCGTGTTGCAAGAAACTTGTTCAATTGCATGCACTGTCCAATCCAAAGAATAAGTGAAATACAGAAGGCTGTCGCCATCTTTTCGCAATCTTGTACGGATACGCAAGCGCTCCATCATGGGTACGCTATAGGGGCCGTTTGTCCCCCCCCACCTAAACGCAAGACCGATGTTGCGTGCAGTCCAGGCGAAATGTGAATGATGCGAAGAGATTGCGTTCACCCGCCGCGGTGGCTCAGTGGCTAAGGCGTTGCGCTGCTGAGCACGAAGTAGCGGGTTCGATTCCCGGCCGCGGCGGCCGCTTTTCTGATGGAGGCGAAAAGCAAAAACGCCCGTGTGTACGAGATTTCGGCGCACGTTAAAGATTCCCAGGTGGTCAAAATTAATCCGGAGCCCTCCACTACGGCGCGCCTCATCGCCTGCGTTGCGTCGGCGCGTTAAACCCCACAATCAATCAATCATCGAAGAGATTGCGTTCCGTGAGTTTTTAGGGGCGAAGCTCCTTAGGGCGTGGGTCTGTCCATCCTCGACGCATGTATGTAGCCACCTCTAGTTTAGTTCTTGGATTGTTTACTAGATGGCGTGGCTACCTATAGTTTAGTTCTTGGATTGTTTACTAGATGGCGGTACTTGTATATGATGAAAAGATGCGCTTGGATTGTTTACTAGATGGCGGGGAGCGTTGTAATAAAATCCGTTCGCTGTTGGCGCGCGCTCGGAGTCGCCCGATGGATAAGGCTGCAGATGTGCGAGCCCGCGAGGCAGAAGCGCTCCGTGAAGCTGCGCGACGCCGCCACCAAGATCCTGCCGTACGAGAGCGGGAGGCTGAAGCGTGGCGTCTGGCTGCGCGATGCCGCCGCCAAGATCCCAGCGTTCGAGAACGAGAGGCCCAAGCGTCACGGCAACGGCGCGAGGACCCTGCCGTACGCGAAGCGGCACGGCTGCGGCGCGAAGAGGATCTACAAAACGTCAGAGAACGGGAAGCGGCGAGAAAGCGCGCGTATCGGCAGGCAGACCCCGATGCAGTGAGAGCTCGTGAGGCGTCTGCAAAACGCATCAGGCGAGCTCAGCCCCAAGGTGCCGACGCGCGGTTTAAGCGAGACTTTCTAGACGTTACGTTCGGACACAGATGTAGAGGGTGAACTTTCACTGAAGAGTCACGGTTTTACCGATGATTTCCCCTCAGGAGCTTCGCCCACTCATCATCATTCACCCCGTGGATATGCTGTGAATTTTTTTGCGTAGGTCTCCGCACGCTGTACTATAACTCTCTAATATGCTAAATACTGCCGCCTTCTTTTATACTAAAATGACCCCTTACATGCCCACTTCAGCAAAATCAAGGCAGGTTTCAATAAAGATCAATATCACTTGGCTGAGCTGCTTCACGACGCAAGAGCAACGGCGAAAGCCCCAACTGGCCGTGCTCTTTCCACTGTAGGGAGGTACCACTTGGAGCAACGCCTGCTTTTTTTTCCCTAAATGCGAGATACAACCGGTAAACTCCTCTGCGAGTACACGATGACCTTCGCTTAAAATGTCGAGGACGACCGGATCAACTGCCACATTTTTATCTGTTACTCGTAAAAGGTGTACAGTCGACATCAACTCATCTTCCTTTGTTTTTGTGGTTTTTGTAATGCTGGCAATATTTGAATTAATAACGCCATTCAGCTGGTTATCATACCAATTACACGGAAAGCTCGTGCTACGCCATTTCTCACTTCCAAAGAACACAGTTCAAAAAACTATTATTCACATCAATTGAAACGCTATTTTCCTTGAAGTATATATACCGCCCGGGGGAAGATGCAAAAGCTACAGTAGATTGCAACTTTCCGATTTCTCGGCATAGGGCCCGCACAATGCACTTTAAGAAAATGCGTTGAAAGCACAACATTTGAAAATACAACGATGTACGACTACAGTTTCTTTAAAAAATCATGACCGCATAAATTGGGGTGAAATCTGAGGGCGTAAAAAGCCAAACTCCTGTTCACATACGTCACGTGTAAATTTACAGGATAACACAAGCACGAGAAGCCACAATAACACGTGCTTGAAAGGTTTTCAGTAATCACCTAAAACATTTTTGTATAAATAACACCGGAGTTGAGAGACCAATTCGGGTAGGCGTAATTTAGCAACAGCACATGGAGTAAGACCTTGTGCTTGAAATACAGCAATCAAACATCACTTGTAAAAGTTATATAAAGAGCATTTCCGGCAAGTTTCACTTCGAGAGGAGTGACATTTGTACTTTGGTCATATTTCTTACTTTACGCAAAAGCATTGGCAGGTTTAATGCAATTACAGCAAGTTATAATTGTTTTTAGGGTTGGAGTGTGCCATGCGTTTGTGAAACAGGGCTTGTAGAAAAT
Source organism: Haemaphysalis longicornis (assembly GCF_048455015.1). Classification (NCBI taxonomy): domain Eukaryota; kingdom Metazoa; phylum Arthropoda; class Arachnida; order Ixodida; family Ixodidae; genus Haemaphysalis; species Haemaphysalis longicornis. The sequence goes on from NW_027526445.1 coordinate 139,784,881, forward strand.
GGGATTTCTTTTTCATTCCGCTAATCATCACCCGAGTAATCGTTTATAACTTCGTTTTTATCTTAGTGTTAAAAGGAAGCCGCATATGCGACTAAGGTTTATTATTTTATATCAACCAAATTATTTTTCATTTAGAGTCAAGAGAAGCGAAAACACAGGATACTTTCCTTTGCAATAGCAGCAACTTATGGAATTTCATTTTTATTGCGGCCCAAACTAACTTACTCTATATAAAGTCGGAAGCGTCAAGAAATAATCAGATCAATGAACTTTATTATTTCTTATGCATGAGTACAGGGCAAGAGCAGCCACAAAAATGTACCCCCATGCGTATGCCAGCATCGCAGTGAAAAAGCTTTATGCCTTCGTGCGATCTATGGAGTGTTAATATTCCGGCCAAAGATACTAGGTACATTCTTCGTAAGTTTAATTGACATCAATTAACCAAGTTAAGCAAGTTAGGTTCCAGGAAAATTACGCTCTCAACACTTTCGTATTAACTACATCATTTCATTCAGTGCCGAGCCCCGATTTGGAAGCAGGAGCAACCTTATTTTTAGGCGCAAAAATGTGTATTTCGTTTTGCCAGTGTTATAAATTATAATGCATGCCGCAGTTATTGCTTCACTCAGAAATCTTAACATCTCTTTACAACTTTTTTCGACATCGGTTCTACACATTCCCCCAAAGTTCTACTTATTCCAGCAGTATTCCGGTTTCAACGGATCCCTGTTCAGATGAAAATTTCCGAAGACGCATAATCTTCTCGAACTGAGGTCATAACCGGTACTTCGAATTAGCGTCTCGACTGGGGCCAGTTGGTTCATTCTGATCTTAAACAACAGCGCAAAAGGCAAGGACTAGGAAAGAAGCACAGACAAGCGCTTTTCTGTGCTTCTTTCTTAGTCCTCGTCTTTTGCGCTGTTGTTTAAGATCGGTATCTCGAATTCTGTATAAGTCCCCTTTACTCAGTTGAATACTGTGACTCGATGAATCAAAGGCATTAGTTAAAATGCAGTGTATTCCTAGTGTTACCGAACAGTTGGAAGGTTTTTGTAATAATATTCCTTTTTTGTTTGTGCAATGAAGTCTCTTGGGCCGTGACTGCGAAAACTGTGTTAAAAGCATGTGCTGCAAACGACATTTGGAGACCTATCTAGAACTCGTACAATATGTAAATTTTCAACCACCTAGGCAAAAAAAGGGTAATACTGAAATTGGTCGACATTTTAAGGCGTTACTGTCATCGTCTTTCAGTAGTAGCAATGCTTTCGAAATTTTTACGCGTTTTTGGGCAGTTTTCTGCTTCAGGAAATTAGGTTAAATATCTCAGTTAACGGAAATTTGTTTCCTAAAACGATTGAAAAGAGCGTAACTTCCACGTGTTCTGAAGTGCCGCACACGTCGATAAATTCCCCTTTCATGTATCCATTGTGACTTGTGAATGCAATACTTCCTTCCAACCAATATTTTGCCAAGCTTCACACTTATTTCTTGTTGACATACGCGGGAGCGGAAAAGTGTGAAGGTACAATAAATTCACCTACAGCTGCAAACCGCTCAAGCAACTTCATAACAAATACAGTGCTTCAGAGTTGACACGATGTAGTGGCCTAAAACCACCCGCACTCGCACCAAGCTATTTCAACCACAATCCCGCAGCAATACACATAGAGACAATGTATTACAACCCACATATCGGCACGCACCGATTGACAGCACTGTAGCAAGCGACAAACAAAATTGGTAACTAAAATCGTGATTGAAACTTGATTATTACAAAAAAAGTCGTCAAACGGGCCCAGTAACTCGCTAGCCATTGTTACAACTGCTCAGAAATAGTGCCGAAATTGCAGCAGATTATCAGATAACGAAAAATACTGTAAACATGCGTATGCTTTTTATTCGAAATATTCTATTTGTGGTAAAACTTTCTTTAGAATTTTTTTTAGCGCGCCGACGCTACACCAGCGATGAGGCGAGCCGTAGCTGAGGGCTCCGAATTAATTTTGACCCCCTGGTGATACTTACGTGCGTCGAAATCTCGAACAAACGGGCGTTTTTGCTTTTCGCCTCTTTTAGAAGTACAAATTAGAAAACAGATTACCCAACAAGTGGTCCTGTTGAACGTTTCAAACAATGGTAACAACAAAGACAGTTTTATTTCATAAATTACTAGGAGCGGCTTTACTACTAGCATAACGCTTGTAGACACAAAGAGAGTGCTGGCCCTTGTTCCATTTTGAGAATAAGATTTCACTACGGCTGCAACAACCGCTGGAATTTCCATTTGACGGCTATAAAAGCGGGGTGTGGGGGGGGGGGGGGGGCGGTTGAGCAGAAAGCCGTGGGCAACCTTTGTCAAGAATTTAAAGTATGAGCGAGATCCTAATGAACCGGTGGGCTTCTCTAGACGCTAACAGGCGCCGGCACAGGGTTGTCGTCACGCTGACCTCACATGGCCGCAGGCGCTAGGCGACCGGCGCGGTTGCTAAGTTTCTCAGCCAGAACGGTTAACCAAGTGTCGGCAAAGCTACACGTGATGAGAGGCAGACAAAAAACTTTATTGAAGGGCCTGAGGAGCACCGCCGCCGTTAAGGGCGGCAGCGCGGCGGGCCACTCCCACGTGGGGACGGGGAGGCCGGGCCTCACCGCCGTGGGCCCTCTGGACGGCCCTTGGCTGGTCTAGTAGATCTGGGCTCTCCAGGATGGAGCGCCACTCTCGTTGAGGGCCCCGAAGTGAGGGACACCGCCAGAGGATGTGACCTAAATTGCTACTATCGCCGCAATCCGGGCAGTCCGGTTCAAAAGTGCCCGTGTAGGAGCTGAGAGTAAATAGACTAAAATAAGACATGGTCTGTAACATTCGGAGCGTGGCTTCCTGCGGCATGGAGAGTTTCTCGTGCGGAAGAGGAAACGTTCGCCTGCCCAGCTCATAGTTCCGAATAACCTCATTGAATGTGAATAAAGTGTCTCTGAAGACGTCCCAACCAATCCCCGAGGAACCGCCTCTGTCCGACCCGGCGCGGTGGGTTAGCTAGCACGCGCGCGTGTGGGCGACCTCGTTGAGGTTATTTACACAGGACAAGTGCAACCTAAGGTGAGAGGGAAACCAGGTGATAGTGCGTGAGGAAATTACCTTATTTCCTAGCATGCGAGTGACCGCGGCCGAAGCGGAACCGCATGCAAAGGCTGTAACGGCTGCGCGAGAGTCAGTGCAGATTCGATACCGGCTGTCGTCAAGTAAAGCAAGAGCCACCGCGGCCTGCTCTGCTCTAGCCGGGGTGGTATTCCTGAAAGACGCAGAGTTGAGAACTGGGTCACTGTGATTCCCCGTGGCTGCTGAGAAGTTTGCCAATCGGCCGTACTGCGCGGCGCCCACAAAGCACGCGGAGTGCGGGTCGTCGCGAACTTGTTTTAGTGGGGGGAGATAGTTATAGCGGCTCTCTGCTCCCTTAGTAAGGCCAACCATGCGCTGCTCCTCGAGGGATGTATTACAGCCCAGAACCGCCAGAATCTCCCTGCCAGCGGGCGAAGACGACAACCTGGCAGTCTGAGCCGTGTTCTGCGCTTAGATTATTTCCTCTGAAGCGTTGTGAGCCTCGTGCGCATGAGCCTTTCTGTGCTGGCATTCATCGGGAATTCATGGGAATTCTGGGAATCGGGAATTCTGTGCTGGCATTCATGGCATTCATCTCACCCAGCGCGAGCTTGATGCTTTTGCGAGTTAGTAAATTAAGTTTAGCCTTTTCGTGATTCTGCCAGCAGTGCATGGCCGCCACGTACGTGATGTGACTCATCAAGAATGCGTGGAAGAGCCTCAAGAGATTGTCTTTCTTGATGCCTCCTCGACTGTTCGAGACCCGAGTAGTTAACCGCATCATGCTATCCATGTTAGCGGTGATTTTGGCAATGGTGTGCCTGTTACAACCGTTCGACTCTATGAGCGTATTGAGGTTGTCAATAACCCTGATAACCTCAACTCTGTGAACACGTTGTCCCTCGCTCCTGCGGGGCGCAAGGTTAACTTCTGACAGTGAAACCCAGCCCTTTGGATCAACCCCCCTCCTCCTAGGTCTGTACAATAGGAGCTCCGACTTGATTGAGGAGAGGCGAAGCCCCGTACCAGCGAGGAAAGCCTCTGTGCGATCTAGCGCTTCCTGAAGTGCTTCCTCTGCCCTACCCTCGCAGCCCCCGACGCACTCTAAGGTAATGTCGTAGGCGTAGAGAGTGTTGTTGATACTCTTGACCTCCAAGAGTCTCCGAGACAATTTACACATGGCAATGTTAAACAGGAGCGGGGATACCACCGACCCCTCCGGTGTACCCCTCGTGCCGAGCTCGAAGGGCTCTGACCTGAGGTCCCCAATATTTAGCGTTGCCTTTCTATGTCCAAGAAAGGAGCTGATAAACACGCGAAAGTTCTGATCCTGTGGTCTGTATCTCTAAGGTGCGATTTATTTCCGCAATCTTTTTCCGGAGTTTTCGGTTCAGCCGCTGACCCCTTCCATCTATCGACGAGGCAGAGGTACGCCCCCTTGACCGTGGCGCGGTGGTATCCCCACGCCTGATGCGGAGCATTGAAGTCTCCATCCTTTACAAGCGGAGATCCTACCGCCTTGAAACCGCCTTGGAAATGCGAGAACTAAAACGCTGCCTCTGACAGTGTATCTCTAAGGTACGATTTCTTTCCGCAATCGTTTTCCAGAGTTTTCGGTTCAGCCGCTGACCCCTTCCATCTATCGACGAGGCACGGGCCTAGTTCCCATCGAGCGGCCGTGGACGTGAAAGTTCTGACCAAGGCCCAGCTCCGAGATGGAACCGAGTATGGAAGCGTGCGAGGAGGTATCGAAGGCTTTCCCTAGATGTAAACCTAGGATGGCTCTTACGTTCCTCGTGTTCCTATCGATGATCTGATACTTGATCAACTTCAGGGCATCCTGAGTCGAAAGGGACAGTGAAAAGCCAATCATGTTATACGGAAAGAGATCGCGGTGTTCGATGTGCTTGGAGATGCGGTTGTTAATAACATGTTCCGCCACTTTGCCTATGCACGATTTGAGCGAGATCGGTCTGATATTAATCATGTCTGGAGAGCGCCCCGCCTTCGGGGCCAGAAAGACCGACGCCAGCTTCCACGACTCCAGAACCGCGCCCCGTTCCCAGGTCCCATTTATCTCCTCCGTAAGGAATGTGATCGACTCGTCATCCAATTTACGAAGAAGTGTGAAATTCCGTGTGGACCCGGAGCAGAACGTCCATTGAGGGCCACGAGGGCTTCCCTTACCTCGGGGATGCTAAAGGGCTCGTCCAGAGAGGCCACTGGATAACCTCTGTAAGGCGGGTAGTCCAAATCATCCTAAGTGTCTATGGGTATATATCTGTTGGCGAGTGACTCTAGTATTTCCGAATCGGAATTGGCCTGCCGGGCCGCGCGTAGTAAGTTATCAGTAGTGCGCCTCTGATTAGAGCGGAAATTAGACTCACTTAGGGACTGTTTCAGCGTGTTCAATTTTCTACCTGATCTCATCTGCCCGTCAAACGAGTTACAGACCTCATTCTTTTGCTGCTTGGAGAGCATCTGACAGTGTATCGCTAAGGTGCGATTTATTTCCGCAATCTTTTTCCGGGGTTTTCGGTTCAGCCGCTGACCCCTTCCATCTATCGACGAGGCACGGTCCTAGTTCCCATCGAGCGGCCATGGACGAGAGCTCTTTTCGTCTCCGAAAAGTGCGCCAATCGGCTGTCCACCCTGTCCACATTTAGGTCGATGGCAACGGACTTGGTGACGGACGCTGCAACCTCCTTAAGCTGCGCTACCCAACTAACTAGGTACGTTGGGGTTTCGGTTTCCCTCTCTTCCCTGATTTTACGAAAAAGATCCCAATCCGTCATCCTAAACTTCTTTTTTTGGCCTTTTGTGTACTACTAACGACGTGGCCAGCACACAGTGATCGCTGCCCAAGTTCTCATTGAGATTGTACCACACAGTGGGCCCAACGTTCACCATGAACGTAAGGTCCAGCGTGGTGTCCCTGGCGAACGAATTTCCCGTCCTAGTCGGAAAGGAGGAGTCCGTAATCAGGGTGAGACCGCAGTCGGACGCCGCCCACCAGAGGTCCGCCCCCTTGGCCGTGACGTGGTGGTATCCCCACGCCTGATGCGGAGCGTTGAAGTCTCTATCCATTACAAGCGGAGATCCTACCGCCGCGCTAACCGCCTTGGAAATGTGAGAACTAAAACGCTGCCTCATGTTTCGCGCACAGTTGTAAATGTGAAGTATAAAAAGGCTATCCCGGTGCTGGCCACTCAGAATGACCTCGATAACGTTACATGGGAAAAGGTTATCACTTATAAGTACTTGGGAGTCACTTTGAGCAACGATTTAACATGGCGCGCACATATTACCAACATCATATGATCAGCTAAAAGATCGCTTGGTTTCTAAAAACGACGCCTACTTCATGCACCCTTTTGTGTAAAACTGCTAACCTACAAATATTTAATTCGCACCCAACTTGAATACGCGTCGCCTATCTGGAGCCTTCATCAAGCATACTTCACCGACGCACTAGAATCAGTCCAGAATCGAGCATCTAAATTCATTCATTCCTCCTATTCGTACAACGTGAGTGTTTCATCTCTTAAACAGGAATCTCGTCTTTTAAACCTTAACATTCGTCGCCGAGTTGCCAGCCTCATTTTGTTCCACGAGTTCTATAACAGTCCACTCGGTCACCCGACTTATATCTTGCCTCCTGCCCGCATATCTCACCGCACCACTCATTATTTTTATATCGCCCGGCCACGTGCCCGTACCACGACATTTGCCGCCTCCTTATTTTTTCGCGCAGCCTCCGACTGGAATGGCCTCTCCGCTGATCTTGCCACCGTAATGTGCCACTCAACACTTACACAAAAAGTCACTCGCTTCTTTTCAATTTGAATACCTAAGCGTGTTCCTTTTTGTGCCCCTGGTTCTAGCTTTGTCTCTTTTTCTGTTTTCCTGCAAGGTGTTACTCCCGTTAATATTTATACCGATCCTGCATATGTATTCTTTTCTTCTCTGTAGGGGTTACCCCTGTTCCTATTTATACCCATTCTGCATATTTGTTGTATCTGTTTCCCGCCCCTTACGTAATACCCCCTCTGGGGGGTCTTTGAGGTAATAACGTGATGTGATATGATGTGATGTGATGTGATTAGCCAGTGCTCCGTTTTACTGTGATCCATGAAGAGATTGTGAAAGGTGAAATTGAACTTTTTGGAGACGAGAGTAGAAATGCCTCCCTTGCCTTCTCCGTGTACCGTATAAAATTCAAATCCCGAAAGTGAGACCACGTCTCTTGGAGTAAAGTGACATGAGGTTTATTGATATGGGATCTGACAATCTGCTGTAGGACTGCCTTTTTGCCTTGGGAGCCGCAACAGTTCAACTTCCAAATCACTATATCGCTGTCGTATCCCGCCATGGTTGGGATCCTCGCTTATCCTATCGTGCGAAAGGCTGCGCGCAAGCCGCCGTGAACGTGATCGTGACCGGCCGCGGTGCAGGGCCGCCATGACTCTAGAGCTATCTGTCGATGGAGATGCGTTTCGAGCGAAGGACGAGGCAGGTTAGCCGTTATCTGGACATTAGATTCGGCATAATCAACTCTCGCGTTCAGGGCAGAGACCGCTTCACTGAGGGCTTTGAGCGTGGTCCTCAATTCGGACTGGAATTCTCTTAACTCTGCTCTAAGCTCCTCAAAACCATCGTATCGTATGGGTTTATATCTCTTTTTGGCGGATCGTCCTATAACTGGCGCCTCGGTTTCCATTGGCGTTACCACCTTCTGGGTTGCGGGTGGTAAAGTCCATTGAGCCGGTAGGGCCTTTTCAGGACTTTTCGGCTCGGCTATTCCAGCCTTCAGCTGCTCGAAAGCGTTCCTGAGCGAAGCGTTCTCGCGTTCTAGCTGTAAAATCCTAGCCGCCCTATGCTCTGGCGGTGTTGACGAAACCCCCACAACCTTTGGTGTAAGTCCCTAGACTCGATCTACGCACGTGGTCTGCCCAGCCTCTGGTGGCTCCTGGATGCACACGGCTGGTGGCCCTTGGAGCGCGAACTTCTTCTGGATCGCGGACGTTCCGTGGAACGGGAGCGTCCGCTTTTGGAGCAAGAACGTGACGCCTCGGAGCGTACCCTCGAAGGTGACCTGCTCTGGTCGCGTTTTCTGTCTGGCGGTACAGGTGACTTGGCTCGCTGGCGCTCCCTTCTTCTTCTGCGAACAACGTAAGGCAGTTGAAACCGCTGCTTACACTGCTCGTCCGTCGTGGGATGAGGGCCCCACATAGGGCACATTCTTGCGTACAAACATGGTCTTCGGGCGGGGATGCAATGCCACACCCCCTGCAGATCGTCTTTTCGGGCATCGGGCAAATGTCAGTTTGTCTGCGGCAGAGGTGCAGCTACGAATGCTTCGTCCTCACATGACAATTTGGTACATTTAGGTCATCAAAGAGGACGGCGGCCTTAGTGGTATTTTTCATACGCTTGACCTCTAGGGCCCTGGGATTCTTAGGCTGCACAATCATGTCTTTGAGCTGTCCTGCGTCGAAGTCGAGGTCGACGCCCCTGACGACCCCCTTGTACGTGTTGTGCGGCGCTACAAGTAGGAGCTGACCTCGTAGTTTGCCACTCCAACTGTGATTGACTCCACTCTTGAGTATGCCCGTGCGTTCTTCTGCGTCGGCGTACTCATGCCAAAAATGTTTTGCATGGCGTTGGAACAGACGATATCGTCGGCGATTTCGGCAGGAGTGAGATGTGCCGCTAACGCGAGAGCTTGGGCCACCTTGGTAGGACTCACGTTCTTGACGGTTAGGCCTCCCCTAGGCCTAACGATGATTCTGTAGTGCTCCCTCGGCAGGTGGGGGAGCCTCGACGCTGCGACGATACGCTTCTTGACTTCGGCGGGAGTGCGGGCCCCGCCGGTGCCGGTACCATGTTGTGCTGCACTTGTCTTCCCGCCCGGCGCGAGCGACACTTGCATCTTGAGCTTTAAAAACGGCGTATTCCACCCGGACTCCAGGCACTCTTCGGCGGCGATGTCCTACACCTCCATGGTCACTTTCATGGGCACCTTCGGGGATAACAGACACACTAGCGCGGGGAGACGCTCCCCCGTCGAGCCTTCGCCGGAGAAGTAGGCCTAGCCGGTTAGGCCTGGCGGTCTTGCGGCATGGTCCGGACGAAAAGTATTGAAAAATTAACTAAGGAACCACTCACCGGCGAATATTTGGTACCGGCGTGATCCTCGGAACCTTCCGCGTGAGTTACCACCGAAATCAGCAACAGGAAGTACAATTTTCGGACCAAAATCATTCAAAGAAGCGGAAGCCGATGTTTGCTCGATCGCACTATTCAGCGCCCCCTGGAGGCCTCCTTCACGTGACGTTTCGAAAATTATTTGTGATAGCTTTGTTGGTTGCCGGAGCGACTGCTCATGCGATGCAGAGCAGCTGGGGCGCGATTCGTTGGCGCCATGACCGTTCGTTGAATTTGCACAAACTCCCTACAACAGAGTGAGCACGGGTTTTCTTCGGCGCGAATCGTACCATCGGGGCTCCAGGAGGAGGTTCCGCGGTAAGGACGTGTCCGCAGTTACATTTGCGCAAGCTCTCCTGAATCGGCTAGCATCCCAAATTTCGGCCCCGCTTTCTAAACTTATTGTCATTCTATGTATGGAGGAAGACGGCTCACGGTTCCGTGTACGAGTGCGTTCTGCACTACCTGCAGACCTTCGTCGACAGAGATTCAGGCAAAGAGCCCGTGTGCATAGTCAGGGGGGACAGCATTGAAGAAGGTTAGTGCGGAGCAGGGGCAGGTGAGACGGCGCGCAAGCTGGTATGCGAAATTTGGCAGGGAACAGACCATTTCGGATGTGCGGTTCTGAGTCGCTATTCGCGACAGAAGCATAGCACAAAAGAAGTGAGCGAGGGCGGTGGGGGAGGTGCTGCAGACGCCCGCACGCAGGCGCGGCGAACGTATCGAAAATTAGAAATCGTACGAGGAAGTGGGGACGGCACGAAGCGTACCAGTGGCATAGAACCTCGCTACGCGAAGAATCGAGGCAAGCTTGGGCAGAGTTGTAGTGGGCGCGTTACTCATAAATGTACCGTGCTTGTAACCGGCCAAGCCATTTTAAAATACTGCTTTATTGTTAAATTTGACGCTGTTATTAATGTTTGAACTTCGGGTATTTAGTTCTATTTGATATCTGTGCATAGGTTTACAAAAATGGCACGTAGACAAAGCAGCCCTTTATTTTTGGAAAAAGAAATGTAAGGCTATTACTATTATATTCCGAGCAAAATGCTTATATATACACGACGGCGCCGAGGTACCACAGATGTAGGCGCTCACGTCCTCCGTAGTCACAACTCCAGCTGCTCACCTTGTATAGTCGGAACAGTTACGGTTGCCAGGGGTGTCTCAGGTCACGGAAAATCCAACGAGTCCACGGCCTATGACGCCTACCTGTCAACAAACATGGCGCGCCCGTCCCTACAAAAACTTTAATAAATTGTTTATGGTTCACCGGGACAGATAGGTGTTGCACACTCAAGACCACAGTTGCGTATAACCGACTTCTGGTCGCATCGCGCGAGAAATATTGACTTCAATAGAAGTGGGCAGTAAACTTTGAAAAGGAAAATTTAGGAACATATATTTCATCGCCTAGCCGCATGCGGTGCCAAAGGTACTGAATTTTCACAAGTTCATATCGCGACAGAAGCGTCTTGAACGTGTGGAAAAACGCGGAAATGGCATTGTAATTTATTAAAGCTCATTAAACTTCTCAAGTGAAGTAGAGGTGGTGCTTTCCGGTCGACCGCACTACAGTACAAAAATGCGGATGACGCCACAATCAATGAAATGGTCGTAACCGCGTTCAGCAGCGCATTTCAGATTCTCCCAATCGTACCCTTACCGGCGCGGTGGATCAGTCGCTAAGGCGTCGTGCTGCTGATCACGAGGACGCGGGTTCGATTCCCGGCCGTTGCTGCCGGTTTTCTAACGGAAGCGAAAAACAAAAACGCCCGTGTTTACGAGATTTCGGCGCACGTTAAAGATCACCAGGTGGTCAAAATTATTCCGGAGCCTTCCACTACGGCGCGCCTCATCGCCTGCGTTGCGTCGGCGCGTCAAACACTACAATCAAATCAAATAAAAAAGAACGACGCGAAAGGTAATTCGAGCTGATATACTGCGAATAAATTAAACCATAGTTGCCATTGTATTATCAGCTAAGCTCCGATTGAAGCCATAAAAGAATCTTAATTACATTTTATAATATAGTAGTACAAAACTTATCACCTTTTTTGTGGCAGTCAAATACAAGCGCTTTTCCAGTCAACTCGGCACTAACCAGCGCTGAATCAGTAAGCACTTTCTGAGTTACTTTGGGAGAAGAATCCTGCCTGTTACACCAAAATTTAAGAAGACGGAGAAGAAGAAGACCACAGGGACGATGAACAAGCTGCCTAGGACGAGCTCTGGTACCCTTGTCAAGCAGCTTTTCGTTCTCATTTCGACCTTTCAGCTGTGTGAAAGCGTGCTCAAGTAAGTAGCATGTGAGAAGCTCCTGGCACATTTCTGTCCAAAATGTAGGAAGGGGTTAGAACTGATTTTCCCAATGCGTGGCTCTAACCATCATGTTTACTTTCCTAATGGGGTTTCTGGCTTTGTGAAAACTGTTGTGTTATCATTTAGTGTTTGTTTTGGAGGTGGGCTCTGTTGCATAAACTTTGGGGAGCGCACCGGATGCGAAGCCGAAATTTATTCTATTCAAATTTTTACTCCAGGGCATCCTGTAGCAACTTCAGCCATGGTAGGGGTCTACGGAAATTTTTTAGGGCGATTCGGTTTTTTATCATTTGCAGCGGAGCAGGAAGAGCAACTGCCCAATTTTTCGGCGCTTTTAAACGTTTGCGGCTGCTTGAAATTCGGTTTCGCATTGGTAAGGGGTAAAGTCCACATCACGCCCGGCGCTGAGGTTTATTGAGGCCAGCCGAAAGCTGAAATATGACTGTTTAGGACGGTATTGAGGACATTTAAGACAATGTAATATAAAAAAGAGCTTTAGAATAACGTGCCTAAAATTCTTATTGTTAAACTATGTAAAAGGAAATCTGCAATACTTCTGATAAATGCTGTCACACTTTCTTTTACGTCTCAAAGTATTGACAAAGCTGTAGTTATCAACAGCACGGAACGCCACTGCGTGATTTGCTCGTAGCTGCAGAACTATACTGCTTCCGTTTCTGCTTTGCTTCTGCGGCTTTCTTTTTTAAAGTGGATATCGAATGCATTCATTTCTGCAACTGAAAGAAAGCCCCCCAATAGCCGCTACGCCGCTGTAATGACGCGATTCGAGAGCTCAGACAACGCCAAGACTCCGGAAACAGAGAAAACAATTTTGAGCAGGTTTCCAGGTAATCTCATGGACATAGAGCAATGATTTGTCCCCGGGGTTTCTAGCAGTGATTTCAACGACCTGAATGTGTTGGTTGACTACGTTCTGAAAGCATTTAAGATTTAGAAAAATGTATAAAGTATTGCAGGGCCCCTTTAAAATTCAAAAGTTGTCTCATATCATTCGCAGGACATTGGTGACACTTCGCGTTTTTTTTTTTTTTGGGGGGGGGGGATCAAGATTAAACATTATGCGTTTACTTAAAGAGCGTAGGTAGCCGAAGTGGCTTTACATCACGGTCGGGGATGGAGAGAGAGAGAGAGAGAGAGAGAGAGAGAGAAAGAGAGAGAGAGAGAGAACTTTATTCTGGAACCATCGGGTCAACGACGAGTGGTGACCAGCGCTTGGAGGGCGCCGGTGACCTGGGCTGCTCGTTCAGCAAGTCCTTGCTGGACCCGCGGATCCGAGCTGCCTAACGCCGCCTCCCAGTGCTCCACACAATAGATGAGAGGGAATGAGAAACATCACACATAGACATCGCGAAGTCGCAATAGGTGACAGGGACCCCTCACCTCGACTTACTTTTTTGTCTGAGCTGACATACGTGCAAACGCAGTAGCTAGAAGAAAAAAACATGTTAATGCCGCACATTCAAATTAAAGTAAGTGGTTGATGTGTTGTCAGGTCTAGCAAGCTGCAACAGACCAACTCAGGCGTCTTGCAGATCGCTGAGTTTCATGAATGTGCTTTGGGAACTGTTCGGAAAATTATATCCAGAAAGTGTGGCTCTTGGCAAACAATGGTGCCGATCAAAAGTTCAGATTACTGCACTATCACAAGACCTGCTTTAAAGCCGTCTCATCGGGTCTTAAACATTGCGTAGAGTGACGGTGTACGTTATCATTTCAGCGAAAGTTTTTTTGCGTCGCTGATTCCTGCCGGCTACGTATCGGACCATGCGCCTGTTGTGACAGGTAAGAGGTGAAAACCGTTTAACCACAAAAAATGAGTTATGTTTCTGTAATACCTCTTGCCGCCATATTTTTATGCGAAACTTCCTCGGTATTGAAATCGCCAGCTTAACAAATGTCCCCTTCTACCTTTCTCTTTCTGTATCAAGACCGAATTTTGAGAATTTATCTTTACCGATATCTTTGCTCTGCGCATGCGCAAAAGACCTCGAACACATAATTCAAGGACACATTTCCGCCTTCCTAAATGGCAATGCAATAATTGACACACGACAACATGGCTTCAGGCGAGGCTTTTCAACCGTAACCGAGCTCGGGAAAACAGTTCTCGACAGAGCGACCACCCTAGATAAGCAAAGCCAAATCGACCTAATATTTCTTGATTTCGAATGAGCACTCGACCACGTATCGCACTCCAAATTACCGCTTAAAGTAAAACCTGTTTTAAACAACGAAACCTTACTTAACTGGATTGAAGCATACCTGTCTTTATGTAAACACTGTGATCATATCAACGACGCAGCATCGACACCACGAAACGTAGACTCCTACATTCCGCGAGGATCAGCATTAGGGCCGCTCCCTTTGATCGTCTTTATATACGACATGTTATGTGACATACACCTCAAGATAAAGCTTTTTGTAGATGACTGCATTTTCCATAACAAAATATCCAATTCAAACGATCAGGCGGATTCAAACACCTCGCTATCAAATCTACAATCTTGGTGCTCAAAGTTGGAGATGGCAATTAAATTAAAAAAGTCTGTTTCAATGATCATTGCCCACAAAAAGAATGCCCTAGCCTGCACTTACCACATTACCAACCAGCCTCTATCTGTTGTGTCTTCTTACAAATACTTTAAACTAATAAATACATCAGATCTAAAGTGGAACGAGCACGTAACATACATTTACAATGAAGCAATGAAGAAACCGGGCTTTTTAAAGCGGTCTCTGGGAAGCGCCTCACCTGACGTAAAACTCTTAGCATATAAAACATTTATCCTTCCAATTCTAGAGTACGCCTCGGTTGCCTGGGATCCACATACTCAAACCAACATCACGAAAATTAAGAAAGTCCAAAGAAAATCAGCTAGGTTTATTTACAACTCGTACACCTGGCGCACGTCCCCTTCACGCGCGCGGCACGGCTGGATATCAAACTTAAACTGCTGCGCTGTTAAAATTAGCACAAGCATGCAAGCTTCGGGGCAAATGTCGAAAGACGATAGTCTAGTGCATCCCCTGCCACGTAACTTCCTCTCCTTTCTCCTCTGCTTACCTTTTCCCTTGCTCCCCTTTCGTCTCGCTCCCCCCACGGCAAACGTGATAGAGGTTTGTTCAATTCAGTTCAATTAAATTTTTCCGCACTGGCACTGCTTGTACGCCATTTTTTGGTGCATATTCTTGCTGTCGAGCTCGTCCTCGAGCCTCCCGGTCGAGGCTCAAGCGCGATCACTTTTGTATTTTTTGGTCAAACATTGTTCTTACCGCATTTTTTATCACGTATGTCAACATACAGATATATTTTCAATTATAAGAGCACTGTTCCTATAAGTTATGTGTTTATTTTTCATCAGATATGCGTAACGTTTTCTTTTTGCTAAAACCGTTGACAAGTGCGAAGCACTCTTCTAGATTTAGTGGTTTTGAATGGTTCTGCCTACATAAACGTCTCTTTGGAAACTTCTTCAAACTTTCCTCTAGGCGGCTGAGTCGGGAGACAGACAGACAGACAGAAACACAGAGAGGCCAAACTTTTCGTTTTTAAATGGCCAACGAGAATCATCGACTTTAAGAACACAAAACCCGCACGAGCCTCTTCTGCCTCCACAATCAGGCGTGACTCACAGCTTCATAGGCCGCCAGGGGTGCCCGTCAGCCTTTGCGGCAACAGTCTATGGTACAAAGAATCCGTAGGGGGAACAAATAAGTTCGTTTTTATACATCGCACCCTATCTGAATGCCGCTTCTTTAGTTAGAAAAAAATATCAGATTTTCGCCTATCTTGTGAGTGTGTGAAGTCTGTGAGTTCCTTAAGTTCTAAGCCCTGACCACTGGGCTACATGAATCTTGAACTGTGAAAGCTCGCATACTGAATCTTGTAGGCAATGCCTAAAACTTCCAAATACGAGCGTGCCTATTTAGAAAAGTATGAAACCTTAAAAGGTGCCAGCATTGCTTCCAGTTTAATTTCCTCAGTTACACAAAACTGTAACCGCACCATCCGCATTTCCTATCACTTCACTTCCCTTTATTTCTTTAAGGACCCCACAGGGGGTGGTTATGGGCATCCATAATTTTTACGTACGACATTCGACCGTTCTGGACCATAACAGTCTTTTTTTGCAATACCGGCCAAAAGCTGTACGTTTAAGGTACTATGCTTACTACTGCCATCTAACAGTTACGTTTTCCTGCAGGGCAACCTGTGAAGGTCTACGTCAGCATGGTTGTATTGGATCTTGGCCGACTCATCGAGGCTGAAAGGGTGACGGTGGTTGCTTTTTTTCTAGAGCAGAGCTCTTAATTAAAGGGACAGACAACCAGTTTCTGTGGAGTGCATGCCCTCCAGCTCACGTGGAAGCCAGCGTTTTGTATACCCAGGCAAGCGCAAGGAATTTATGAACAAACATGCGGAAATAATTGTACTTGTGCACTAAAATTTCTGCAGTCTGAAAGGAGGCACCACGTAGTTTTTAAACCTGACAATGCCGTACGTGTCCAAACAACTCCTTCGGTTTCAAGGCCTGATTCAAAAACCGCATAAAGGAATACGAAAGGTTGCACGCTCTTGTTACTTAAACCGGGGACAAGTTTTTAAACACCTCTTTTCCTCTCACGTGCTGTTAAAAATAAGTTGCTGAACGGCGCGTTGTCATGGTTGCCAGCATTCCTTTGGACGGGCCTCATATGACTGGTAGATCTCAAAATTCCAATCTGTAAAGTTCTAGGGTGCTATCAGCAAAACCATTTCGGGTTAAGTTGTTTTTAAGTGCAATGCACTTCTTAAGCGACCCTGAACCTGCGTCCACCGGCGATGTCCGCGCACGTGGAGATGGGCGCGCGCAGCCTGGCCGCTCACATATATCACATACCCACGTGGGGGATTGGCCAGGAATCTCCTCGTCTTCCTTGGCAACGGGGGGAGATGGGCGCGCGCTGCCTGGCCGCTGACATGACACATACCCACGTGGGGGATTGGCCAAGAATCGGGCGTGAGAAGGGCTAATGCACCTGCTTAAAGGAGTACTGACACGAAATTTCAAAGCTGAGATCCGCTCTAGCAATCAAGTACAACGACAACACAAATAGGTGTCTGTGAATAAATGCATCTTTCTTTCTTTGTAGTTGTGTGTGTGTGTGTGATCTCTCTTTCGCGAACATTACCGAACCGCGCAAATTCAACTCGTGCATTCGCACTTTCACATTCTTCCCCTCGGGGAAATGCGGGGAATTTTTGAGTGATGCCCTTTCATATGGGATAGAGAAACTATATTCCACAAAAAACTGTGATTGATTCCTCTGCCGTAGGAATCAGTGAAACACGGAAGTGAAATGTGCAGCGAAATCTGCAGCTGCGCATGATTTGGGGGTGGACGGCTGTCTTGTGCGTGTGCTTGGAGAGCGACGTCCTACTGCCGGGTCGCTCCGGCAAACGTGTACGGGTCATTTTCGTGACGGATATGACGTCAGGGAAATCTTGCTGTATCCCGGCATAAAACACTTTCGTGTTAAAATATAAAAGCCGAAAACGAACAACCCTAAGTATAACGTACTCTTTAGTACTAAAGGTTGCTTCCCCGCAAGAAGACCCTGTGTGCAGGGGTGTACCATTTACAGGCCGCTAGCTTCGTTGTACTGGCGTCACTTCCGTGACGGATATGACGTTAGCGAACTGTCGGTGTATCCTGGAATAAAGCACCTTCGTGTTAAAATTGGTTGTCTGTCCCGTTAATCGGCTGCTCGTGTGGTTTCAGCTCGTTCCACGCCGTCGTCCCTCTTTGACACCGAGAGAACGAGGAGGAAAACGGAAGAGGAGAGCATGGTTAAAGTGTGAAGAGGAAAGCAGAGTGCAGCGGGAGCCGCGCGAGCCGTGCTCCGTGGCGGTCTGTTACACAGATAACGCCATAGTAGCGCACGCCGTCGTGCGTTTTCCGATGATGCGAGCACTTCATGAGACGAAGGAAACGCTTTGCTGTTGCTGCACCTAAACGAGCTGTCCTATAGCAGAAGCTCAGTGCCGCCGAGAGGTGCGCACCGCCAAAGCAGCAGCGATGCGGCGCTGCCGAGAAGATTCTGCAGTTCCCGCTGCGCTCAAATTTTTCCTTGGGGAGTATCATAATCGTCAGCCAATTCTTTTGTTCTTAACGTAACATAACGTTTTCTTCCTCACCCACGGAATTATTGGACTACTATTAAACGTATAAAGCGTCCGTTCGAACCACACTTCTTGACCGAGGTTCCAACGCTAAGCACCGTTGCTGTTTTTCAGATATATCTATTAGTCTCGCCAAACGTTCCGTGATGCTGGCGCCACAAATGAATGAAGAAATCCAACAATCTGCCTCATTTCGCGTAGATTTTGGAGTACGAGTACATTTCGTGTATAAATGCTTGGTTGTGCAAAGTTTTAAGCCGTGTAGTAAACGATGTATGCCTGGGAGGGGCTGCATACAGCCCACCCCGAGGCCAGGGTTGCCTCTACTAAGATGGCGTCCCACAACTCTAACGCTTGTGCCATCCTTTATCCGCTTTCAATCCATGTTTACTTCTCTTTCTTCTTTCCCTCAGGTTTTCCTGATGCAAGCGTACCTGTACGCTCGCTGGACCGACCCCCGGCTCAACGTTCCCGCCGACGTTGTCTTGGACGAAGCAGGGACGCCACTTCCCCGCAATGTGCGGCAGAGATTGTGGCGGCCCCTGGTGACCTTCGAGAACGCCCTGGAAAAAGGCGGGACGGCTCTTGGGAGCGGTGCAACCGTGATGTACAAAGAAAAGCACCTGTACAGCGTCAGCAGGTATGTCTAAAATTAGGAAATTTGTGTTTATGGCGTGAATTGTTTTCAAAGAAGAACCACGACGACGACCTACAACCACTACAACTGCGCTCTAATCGACTGATTGCCTCGCTGAAATAGCACCGTAGCAGTTTTAACACAAATATCCCTCAGCTAAGCAATATATTAGGAAAACGTTTAATTGGAGGCAGCGACGTATTATCTACTTCCGCGTAGATTCCAAGCAATAAGTTTATTTTTTGCTATTTCCTGATGCCGAATAAACAATCTGATGATTGAAATCGTTCTGCAAAATTGACAGCAGCGTTCGAAAGAGTCTTATTAATGAAAACTTCGGTTGGGCGTGGTAGGGAAGGGACGCCGTGTAGGTAGCCAAGCGGAGTGCTTGATGCTAGGCGGCATCGGCGCGCGTGGCGAGAATTCACCCTGGGACGTCACCACCCCCACGTTGTCCGCACTGTTCAGCGACTTCTATCGCGGACCTGAACCATTTAATCTGGCACTGCACTGCATTCTCAGACCATCGATATATTATCGAAAATGCACTTCCAAATGGTTCTTCACCAGCTAATCCACCATACCATGACCCCCAATTCCTTGCCGCGCTAGGCACTTTTTCCCTTGAGAGCGGTCTGGCTCGAGTAGTGTGAGCCGGGGCCTACAACCCATTTGGTCCCTCAAACTGGACAATTAGGCCCTCAATGGACAATTAGATCTTCTACGGCCCTTGAAGATTCAAGTAGTGTTAATCCTCCCTCCCTGCTATTCCCATTTCCCCCCCTCTGGCCAACCGGCCGTCCCTTGAGGTGAGGTGAAGTTGCTAGTTTTCCAAAACAATGCGCTTTTGTGGCGACAAGGGTCTAACAAATTGGTGCCGTGAAGTCACGCTAGAAATGTCAAGGTTAATAGCTGGCCAACGCTACAAGGCGCAAAAAAAATATCTGGCGACTACGATACTCCCTAACGCGATAATTAAGCGCAGCACAGCGCGCTGAGGCAGCACCCACTCGTGGGTTCTCTCGACGGCAGCGATAATGAGCCCCTGCGTTGGCGGCGCGATGTGCGTTTTAAGCGAACGCACATCATAGTCACGCGCAAGCCCCCCCCTCCCCCCCTCTCCCCCCCCCCCACTTTTTCGCCAAGCGTCGCGCCCTCGAGCGCCTCGTGCGGGCACAGCACACCACCCCCAGCTGCGTTTCCCGCATTTCGTAGCCACGTGCAGTATCACTGTGATCATACGACATACAAACCGAAATAAGTTACTGCTGGTGCGCCTTCGTAGGTAGGACCCGCCGCGGTTGCTCAGTGGCTATGGCGTTGTACTGCTGAGCCCAAAGACGTGAATTAGATCCCGGCCGCGGTAGCTGGTTTTCTGGTGGAAGCGAAATCGAAAACGGCCGCGTGTCGAACTTTCGGTGCACAGTAACGATTTCCAGGGGGTCAAAATTTATTTAGAGCCCTCCACTGCAGCGGACCTAAGAGCCCAGCCTCCTTTCCCCGCGTTAAGCTCCACAATAAACCTTCGTAGTTAGCTGAGGTATCTCCAACTGAACAGACAGACTGAGTACAGACTAGAGCCACTAGATGAGATTTCAGAGTATCGGCATTCTTTTCTGTCATTGTTCTATGCCGCCGACAGCGGCCATTGGTCGAAACGCGCCACGTGAAAATTGTTTTCCTCAGAAGACCCATGGGCGCTGACATGTTGGAGCCTGGGTGTTGGGGCGCGCTCCCTTCTATAAGTCGTGATTTTCGGAGGGAGCGCAGTGCTGCTGTATGACCCGTTGGGAGTGAGTTTTTAAACCCCCAGACAGAGTAACGATGCCGTGCTGCCCTGTGCTGGGCTGTTTCAGCCGGCGGGGAGGTGGAAACCGCCAGCATCGCTTCCCGCTGGGAAAGAACGACAGTGGCCTAGCGTAACTTGCAGCCACTTAGAAAGCGGAGCTTACTTAGTGGCTCCAGCGTAACCCAGAGCCACTAAATGGGCTACGCCAGCGTAACAGAGCCTGACCCACGGAGAAAGAAGTATTTGCTTGGCCCCATCGCACCGGCGCGCTGCCTCTGAATCCTCGAAAAGTAAACACAGCTGCCATGGTTGCCAAGCGGCGTCCGGACCAATTCCGCCCGTCAACGTCAGCCGCAATAGGGCGCGTAAAGCTGGCCACCCTGGCGTCAGGCACCAAAATGGCTGCCGCCGTTCGCAAGTGTCGTTACTCTTAAGCGTACCTTATTTAGTCGTTCTAGTACAAACCCTTTGTAAGTCGATCCTTTCCGTGAGTCTGCTGTAGGTCGTGGGTCACGGAAGGTTAGCAGCAGGCGCCCTGCAGACCCACCGATGGAGGGCGCAGTGGTATCGAAGGGGTGGGCTCCTCTCTCTCCTGTTAGAGAAGGGAAAGGGGAGAGAGCCTCCCGCCATCGGCGTTTAGCTGCCGATTCCTGTGCGCACAACGTAGAGTTTGTGTGGCGCCGGCACAGCCGTTTTCGGGGCAGCGCCGGTTGACGTTCGAACCGACACGAGAGAACCACAGCTCCCCTGATTCAGCAGATTCCACACTGGGCTAAACGGGGTTTAATTTTTCCTGATATGCCTCGTTTCCTTGACTCGTATCTAGGACAATTGGGTACACGTACTGCACCTGCAAGATAAAGCTGGCCGATGGAAGATAGTGCTGCAGTTGGCCTTCAACTGGATATACCATCCCGACGAACGTATTAGGGCTGGTTGCGCCACTTTACTAACGAATTCTGTAATTCTTTTCCCCGTAATGACTGCTGAAAGCATTGGGTTGAGCGCCTTCCTAAGCAACGCTCTGTGCGATAAAGAACACAGAGGCAGAGTTTTATGGGCGCCTGTGGCAGGAGGGCTGGGTTACTCTTATTCAAATGTGGTTTAAGCGTGAATAAAATTTTCCACCCATTTCTTTTACCACGATCCCCTCCTCGCTGGCGCTAGATATTTCTTGTTTTCAACTAGGGTGGTTTACAGCAAAGCTGCATATGTCTAGGGTTCTGTGTATTTTTCTGGTCTGTAAAGAAAAAAACTTGGCCGCGTATCTGCTTCTTTCGTTGCAAATGTCGACGCAGGACGATAGTCGACCGGCGCCTCTGACAAGTAAATGCCTCCCTTCTTTTTCCCGCTAACCTCTTATGCTGTTCCTCTCCAGTCTCGTTCCTTCCAAGATAATACGCTACAGGTTTGCTGAAGTCAATTTAAATTTACCGCGTTCCACTGGTCCATGCCGGGTGCCTCGATGCAGCGCTGCCCAACGGCGGAGACGAGCGTGAGTCGAGTAACCCGACTACAACGTTTATGGAACCACGTTGCCTTATTCCACCAGCGTTCCAAGAGGAACGCGAAATCTATCTAGAGGAACCTTTCGTTGCTGTTGCCATTTGATTTTTTTTAAGTTCCGCCAGGTAGCGCGGGGAGCGGCAGGCGAGGGTTTTTGCAGTTCACGTACTAATTTATTTGCTATCGCGAAAAGCAGGCATCCGTATTTTTTTAAATAATGGAACACTGCAAATATCACTCATGTATAGATTTTCTGCCTTGTATTTCCGTAATGGCTTGCTCTTGTACAACAATGTTGACAAGTACGAACATTAACACCGGACTTAGACTTTCATATTTGACTCTGAGTATATGAGACTATTGCGCAGCATCTCTGTTGCTTTGCTCGGCTGGCTGAATCGAGTGACAGACAGACAGACAGACAGACAGACAGACAGACAGACAGACCAATATTTTCTAGTTCAAGTAGCCCAAGAAAGACTGTCGTCTTTAAAACACACTCATCCTCGTTTGAAGAAGGCGCCATTACACAGCTTTAGCTCTCTCCTTGTTACGGCTGAGAGCTTCGGAAGTCCGTATGATATTTCAAATAGCTTGTTTTTCGATGGTGAGCGCACAGTTACGGCACACACAAGGATATTTTCCTCAAGGAAGAAGGCAGGGGCTTGAGCTTGAGCGCCGCACATGCCCTGACGCACCAAGGAAGCATTTATTTTATTGTTTCAGCGTACCGAACACTCTTCAGCGGTCCGAGCTCGCAAAGAACATAGGCTGGGTTCCATACATTTTTGTTTTGCGGGTGCAAAAACGCTTTGCGGCAAAGCCAACTACTGTGTGAATGCACGAGAAAACGGCTGTAGCTGGCGTTTTATCAAAGCATCGCAAAAAACTTATATGACAATGAGTACATGAAACGACTATACCATTCCGCCTAGTTTCATTTATTTTCATAAAACGTAGGTCACATTGAAGTTATAAGCGTTACAGAACTCCCGCCTGGTGTCAATACATGGGCTAGTACGGGAACTGAAAGGACCACCCCACGTTTGTCTACTCAAATAATGCTCCAGTCCTTACAACTTTCATTAAGCACTCACAAACACACAGTCACTGCCATGACAAATGACCAGAAAAATGAATACTTGTGCGTTCCGGAACTTTCTATGGGCTGTGTATTACATACATCTTTGGTGGTCATTCACCTTCACAGCCTGGAATGGCGCCTATTTTTAATAGCGGAGCTGTTTAAGCCATGGAGTTTCATACTAGTATATACCAGAGGGAAATCTGGCACCACTGTCTAGGGGAGCCGCGATTCAGCGAGCATTCCGTCATGTACCGGGCACGCACGTTCCACTTGTCCTTCGCATGGCTCATGAACAGGCTGAAAAGTTGGATCTGGCTGCAAAAAAGCAACAATATTAGTGCAGAAGCTCCTTCAAATTTGTTTTGGTATGATAGAATTGAACCTCCAGTAAGTATAATTTGTCCGTGCATATTTAGGAGCTTCATGCATGACGAAAGAAAGAAAATGTTACCCTATTTTGTTGATTTTGGCTTCGAGGCAAAAAAGAAGCTATATGGCTAGCTAAACCAAGTAGGCGAGGAACGTCGCTATAGCGGCAATGGCGCCGCCCAGGGCGGCCCGCGACTGCAGCGACGGATTTCCCTCTCGTATATATTAGTATAAAACTTTATGGCTCACGCTTGATCTCTAGTCGTGCCGGGCATCGCTCCCAAATCGGCGCAGCAAAGTGGAGAGGAGGAAATTGTTCGGCCAAGAAGTGTAAAGGGAAGGGAAGTGGCGATGAGTCAAGAGGAAGACGAGCGAGTAGGGGAGAGCGCATCGCGGCGCAGATGTTCGGGTGTGGAGGCGCTCGTTGAGAATTGGCTGCGCCCAGTGAACATGTAAGCTCAGGTGTCCTCCTGGTTGAGAGAGACGTCGCGCGCTCAGTGACATCATAGTTCGATCTACCGGTAAGATGGGCAGACCTAGGAAAACCCAAATTAAAGCTAGTGAAGATCACGAGTTCCACTGTTTTTTTTTTTTTCAGTCTTCGCTGCTCAGTTATGAAGGTGGCCGGTATAACACTCTATAATTACATAATTTACTACATGCTGGTTTACTATTTCTCTTTTCTGCGTGTTAAATGTTGGCGCTATTCAACTCTGTTGCGGCGCAGGCACCACCTCAAGGTGCAGTGCAAGATGGATCTCGCCATTTTCCCAGTCGACACTCAACGCTGCGCTCTCTACTTGAGAAACAGTAAGCTAAATCTATTTATCTACTTCTGCTACTACGGTACCGCCTTTATAGTAGCAACGCGCAAAGTGTGTATCTTCTACTAAAAACTTTGCCTTACATCACGAAGCACGTTCTCAACATATCTTTTTAACTATGGCGTGAGCTGTTTGAGTGTTTCGCGCCTATACAGGTGCACTGTACAATATTAGGCGTCATCGAACCTTGTGCAATGCGTATCTGGAATAAAATTACCAACCAGTCATGTTTAAATAAATGTGCTCACATTTTTACTGCTTTTTTGAGCAGACGAAGATGATCTACAGGAACATGTTGATTCAGGGAATTAAGGTAGTACCCAGGAAAAAGCATGCTTCTGACGCGGAGCAGATTACGAAGGGTTTATATGGCCGCAGAAGGTAACTTGCTGACTAAAATGAGAATTATTGTCGTCAGAGAATGACACCATTCAGGAACGGATAACTTCTAGAACATTTTTATAGGGAACGCCCTATTACTCTAGGTACAAAGATGGCTCGTTCCATGTAGCGTCCATCAGACTTTCAAGCTCATCTAAGGTCAAGCCGGCGCACGTGCAATTGCGCAGTGAAGCGTCCAAACGCCCGTTTGTTCAGATTGATTATGAGGTTCAACACGCCGACGCTACACAGGCGATGAGGCGCGACGTAGTGTAGGGCTGCGGATTAATTCTGTCCATCCAAGGATATTTGACCTGCGCCGAAATGTTGAACGCACGGGCGTTTTCGCTTTTCGCCCTCACCAGAAAAGTGGTCGTTGGGCCGCGAATCGAACCCTTTTCCTTGGGATCAGTTGCACAACGCCTTAGCCACAAAGCCACAGCGGCGGGCTCACTCGGTTGTACCAAGGGGACGGGTTCGAAAATCGGGACAAGGGAAAGAATCAGGGGCGTCTGACAGCAGAAAATATCACAAAATATCACATTCAAGTGCCCTGCGTGGTCGCGCCAGAAACGACGACGTCACCGAGCAGTGTCTAAGTTTCGTCTTGCGGTACAATTCTGCGTGCTGTGAAGGCGCACTGTGGGCTCTAAAACAGAGCTATCGCTCTAGAAGCTTAACTAACTTTTTTCAACGTCGGCTAACTTTTCCTTCAAAGTTTGAAACGTTCGTGAATACGCAAAAGACTTTAGGCTCATTAACAATTTTGCTGCGCCCAGATAACAATGGCGCCAATGTTACCGCAAAAAACGAGCAAATATTACCGTATTTACTCGCATAATCCTCGCACTTTTTTTTTCGGGAAAGTCAATGCAAAGTTAGGGGTGCGAGAATTATGCGGAAAATAAAAAAAATCCGGTGCACAGTGTTGCCAATTTGCCGTATGCCAGTCCCGCTAAATGTAGCGGTCGTTTTTTGTATAGGTAAGCTCAGTGTTGCCAACAGCAGCTATTTCTTTTTATTTTATTATTTACAACGTAAACAGTCTCCCGTCGATTAGCGATCATGAAATTGCCGCCTTTGCTTTCTGGCGCGCGCCCTATCTCGTCGTCGTATGTGCGTGCCCTGCTCCAGTAACGCACGTTGAAGTCGGTGACGCCGAAGTGCCTGCCTGCGGCACGGTTGCCGTGTTCGATCGCGTACTCTTTCGCTTTCAATTTGAAAGCGGCAGTGTAGCTGGCGTTCTTCCCCATGGCGAAGCGGCACCAAGGACAAAACAATTAGATCAAAAAGTCCTCAAAACGGCAGCGAGCTATCCACCACTGACGCGAGTGACTCACTGACTGCTGCCGCTCAACGGCGGGACCACGACGGCGATGACGGCGACACGACGACACGACAGCGGGCTGCGCGAACACCGTCTAGTTGCGCGCACGCGAAACATGCGCGAAACCGGCTCAAGGACAGTGTGAGTAGCGTCTTAGGGCGCCTGTTAGGGAGTAGCCATGCAGGTTGTTGGGGCGCCTGGATGGCCTTGGATACACAGCGCTCTCCGCCGAACGGAGAGGCGGCGGGGGAGGGCGCGTGTTGGAGAGCGCGTGCACCATACGGGTTTCGCGAGCGGGCAACTTTCGCTGCTGCAAAGTTGGGGGTGCGAGGATTATGCGAGGAACCAAAAAATTCAAGTTTTGGTGGCTCACATTAGGGGTGCGAGGACTACGCGAGTGCGAGGATTACGCGAGTAAATACGGTAGACATTTTGAAGAAAACATGAACGGCGACTCACCACTCGCTTTCCCTGCATTTTCCGGTGACGTCACAGATATTTGTTTGTGCGATTGGCGGCTTCCGACCTAGCCATCGCCACGAACAATGACTGGGGGATCGTATGGAGGCCTTCAGTTTAGTTTGACAATATCACTTAAATGCTAACGTGCAGTTGACACACTCATAAAAAAACTGTGGTTGATTACTCTGTCATAGGAATCGGTAAAACGCGAAAGTGAAATGTGCAGCGAAATCTGCAGCTGAGCATGATTGGGGGGTCGGCGGCTGTGTTGTGGGTGTCCTTGGCGAGCGACGTCCTGCTGGCGGTTCGCTTTGGCAAAGGTATACTGGCGTCATTTCCGCGACGGATAGACGTCAGTGAAATCTTGGGTGTATCCTGGCATAAAACACTTTCGCGTTGAAATATAAAACCCGAAAACGAACAACAACCCTAAATATAACGTACTCTTTAGTACTAAAGGTTGCTTCCCCGCAAGAACACCCTCTGTGCAGGGGTGCACCTTTTACAGGCCGCTTACTTCGGTGTACTGGCGTCATTTTCGTTACGGATATGATGTCACTCGAATATTTGTGTATCCCGGAATAAAACACTTTCGTGTTAAATTTTTTACTTTGCCCCGATAACTATTATACCAATGTTACTGCTAACTACGAACAAATATTAGACATTTTAAAGGAAACGTATGAAGTAATGACGACTCACCAACCGCTTTCCCGTCATTTTCCCGTGGTGTCACAGAATTTTGTTGGTGCAACTGGCGGCCGCAGACCTAAGCAATCGCCAAGAACCATGACTCGGCGATTGTAGGGAGGCCGCCAGTTCAGTATGACCGTATCACTTAAATGCTAACGTGCAGTTAACGCACTGCTATAAACATGATTAGTGCTGGCCCTTATTACGTCACCCCAGCCCATATTGCGCCACTGCAGCGGGAAATTTGAAGGTTTTCCAATATCGCGTTTTTCCCTTAAAAAATCATTTTTCGGCTAAAGTGGAGCTCAGTGCTCTTTCAAACGAAACAAAGCTGTATTTCGTCTTCGTTGCCCGTTTAATGCATTACCTTGCTCTTTTCGGCCTGCGCAGGTGTGGAACACAATGGCATGGTCCAGCTGGAGTGGTCTCAGCACAACGGCGGGAAACATTGGGCTAGTAAACACCCCAATGTGAAAATGCTGCGGATCCCGTCGGACTCTCGCTTCAGCATCGAACAGCCAAGCGTGGGCACGTTTAATAGCACCCTTATTTACGGTAAACTCCACCACGGCGGGCCAGTGTAGCTCTGCGTTAAACTCCGTCATAGTGAAATCAATCTCTTGAGCTCAAACGCCTCACAGCGAGATGGGAAGAAAATTAAAATAGCATGCACTAGGTTTGTCGCCTTTATCTTTGAAGAGCATTGTATTGTGTTCAGGTGCTTTGTTCTGGTGCTTTGTCATGGTAACACTGATCTTATCTGGAATGAAAACGCTTGTAATGTATAATGGTGCGGCACAAAGGCACAAAGAGGCGCTTGTTCAAGCTGGGTTCCTCGCAGGTGACTTTGCGACGCTTTACGTGCCATTCGTGTTCTACCGACGGCTGACTACGCGAGCGCTGAAGACCTACCTGCCGACCAGCCTCATCGTCATCCTTTCTTGGGCCGGACTTTGGTTCGACCAGGAATCAGTGTCGGCAAGGTGTGCAGACTTCCCGCATGCTTAAAGGAATACTGACACGAACTTTAAAAGCTGAAGCAACTAGGTAAAAGAATTCCTTTGTATATGGACATATTTCCCAGCGTTTCAACAGTAACCGTTCAGTATAACATATTTTAAATCCATTTAAACCTTTGCCCCCACGAGAACACTCAGAACGGATACCCTTTCGCAATCAGCATCAGCATGATGCCATGTGTTCCTGCTCCTCCTGGCCGCGTATTTCCAAACGCTTCGCTGCACAATGTACCCACGTGACATGTCTGTTCAAGCGATGCAGAACGATAATAAAATGTCGTCATTGGCTGCGCCCTAAATCTAAAGCGACCTAAAACATACCACATCACTATTACTAGCAAAAATAACAGGCTGATTTGAGTTTAGAAAAATAAAATAAATTTACAAAGAAAAGTTAGGCAATGAAAAAAAGACCTGCTGGGGCTCGAACACAAGTCATCCGCGCCAGTACTCAGTACTCTACATCTCAGCCACAGAGCCCAAGTGGTGGGCTCATTTTAGCAGGCGCCTAAAGCAATGGCGCGCATTGAAATCACACATGTCACGTGGGTGCTCTATGCAGCGAAGCATGTGGAATCACGCCTCCTGACCCCCAACTGCCGGCGTGAGGGCCCTCGTGACATGACCAACGCGTTGGCTGCGGTTGGTGCAAGCTGCTCCGGCGTGTGTATACGTTCAGTAAAATTGACAGTTGGCTAGTTAAGGCACATTCCCACTGGCGATTCGCGTCGTCGCGCGACGGCGCGCGTCGCGCGCTGAGGCCATGAGACTGTGTTCGCACTTGCGATCAGCGATGATGCGACTGCGTTCAGCGCAGCTACTTCCCGACTTGTACGACCTCCTTGGTGCGTCAACCATTCGCAGTCAAAAAAAATTACGTTACACGAGCGCGACAAAAGCAGGTAGAAAGCAAACTAAAACACATGCTACTAACCTGGAGCAATGCCGAAAGCATTGCGGGTTGCGGGAGGGGCAGAAAATAACAAACTCGAGGAGGCTCTTTTCAACATATTATTGCACGAAGAAATGCACACGCTTGCTTTCACGCGACAACACCCCCATCACGGCCCACAAATTTCACTTCTTTCCACAGGCGCAAAGTTCTGGCGCCTCCGAACTCTACGCGTGTTTACCAGCCGCCGACAAAAGTACGAAGAGGCTGCAAGTCAACCTACCGTCTCGCTATCCACCTGTGTACGATGATTACTTGCTTTTACAATCCATACACGTTTCTCCACACTGATGAGTTTCACGCTATTCGTTGATTAGTGCACGCGTACGCTGAAGCCACTGACGAAAAAACCGAAGCGCACGGGAAGTTGCTTGTCGGCCCGTCCCGGCGGGTACAGCAGGCGATAGCGGGCCAAGCGCTGGCCGAGTGAGCCCAGCGGCGGCGGCTCGCCCGCCCGCCGCCATTTCCATAGCCGTATGTAAACAATCGTTTCCGGTTACGTGAGGTTACTCCGCGGCCATGATTGGCTCACCGGTTTTTCGGGGCCGTCGCGCGATGAGGGAATTCGGACCGAGAGCGGTCTGCTCCGCCGTCGCAAAGCGACGAAAAGCGAAGGCCGGCTCGTCGCTTTGCGACGTCGCTTTTCGTCGCGCGACGAGGCGAATCGCCAATTGGAATGTGCCTTTAGTGTTGATACATCGTTAAGTCGTGTGTCTTCTCTACTGTCGTGCCGTTTCAAGCGCTACTTAACGATGTCTGTAAACGTCATGGTTTTGGGACTGACGTCACGCTGCCCGGGCGTGCGGAGATGGTGGAGATCACTGCCGGTCTGAACACGCCCGCGCGCACTGTTGCGCGCCCGTCCAGACCGGCAGAGGTGCGACAAAAATGGTGACGTCACGAGCGCCCTCCGGTCATGCGGCCGCATCAGTGTTCGTTTTGTCGAAACCGAAACTGACACAAAGAAACAAGGCTGCAAATAATTATTTACGTTGTGACCGACCATCTAGTGTGCCATTCTATGATTAGTGTGATGGTACGCACCCACAACAGCGAAGGAAACGTAACACGAGAGTTCCGTATCAGTACGCCTTTAACACACCACACGGCGGTGGCGTAGTCCCAAAATCAGATCATAATCATCACCATATTGTCATCTTCTAAGCCCCGTCTCGCACCACCGGTCTCGCCATCATCTCCAGTTGCAGAGTCATCAGCCGCCATCGTGGGTTAACCAAAGTATAACCTTCGTGGCGCGAAATATGACGCCTTCCGGGAGCGAGGAAGTTAAGCTCTGCCGTTAAGTTGTGGGTGCATCATGGGCGTAGAAAAGGAATGAACGGAATCGGGGGTTCCTTGGCATAGGAAGTGAGTGCCCGCCTTTGCACGGTACGCAATTTTTCCGGCACTGAAAACCAGGGACAGCGTCAACAATCGCTATACTTACAATACAGAAAGTGCGCTGACACCGAATAGTTCTTCCTTGTGCAATTACTAGGTTCATAATCTTGGCAATCATGCTCTTGAAAGGCACCGTATGGCAAGGCGTCATCGAAGACTGCATGAGAAAAAATGCCGCCTTCCATGAGCGGGACGCAAATGTAACCGACCTTCGCGGTGGCCAAAACAAATTTGAGAGCGCCGTCACAGGTGCATCGATGGGCAATTGGAAAACCTGTCACGCCATTAGTACACTTCGGTTCACCTGTAACACCTACTTTTCTGATGGAGGCGAAAAGCAAAAACGCCCGTGTGTACGAGATTTCGGCGCACGTTAAAGATCCCCAGGTGGCCAAATTAATCCGGAGCCCTCCACTACGGCGCGCCCCATCGCCGGCATTGCGTCGGTTCGTTAAACCCTACAATTAGTCAATCAATCAACCTGTAACACCTGATAAGCCACACCTAGTGACGTCATGAAAACGGGAAGTCGCTACCAGACGACCTCGCTGGCGTGGACGGCGAGCACGCCCTCAAATCCTCGTCTCACTTCGCTTTGCGTACTCCGACCAAGAGTTCTCTTACCAATGCTTCAGATCCTCGTAGTCTCCTGTGAGCTCCGTGAGTGGCAGGGTTTGTAGAGCATTTTGAACAGACGGCCCGTGCGCACCACACGTTTTAAGGGTAAAGCCCCTTAGGGGCTCGGGCTGTCGAGGCCTCATGCCATTCTCATGTGGTCCCGGTACTAAAACGCCGGGACACTCGTCTTCCAACTCCTCGCGCTACAACGTAACGAGTACTAAAAGTACACAATTGTTCCAACCGGTTCAAAATAAACTAACGTGATTTGTGAATTTCTGTTACGCTCCCTGTCAGCTTCATCAATCGTCAAGCACAAGCAGAAGGTGTTTGTAGACGGGCTATAATATGCGTTACACTCAAGTTCCCACTGGCTCTTGACGCTAGGCCTGATCGGGGGTGGTCGGTCGAAGCAAGAAAAGGCATACTTACCTGGTGCCGGGGCCTCGTTCATCACCGAGCACCAGACACCAGGGCGGGCATTGCACTGCGCTCGCATTCAACCCCTGCCACTTTCCCACACTGGGGCAGGTGGAGCAGGCAAGTTGCTTAAACCCGGTTGAGCGCAAGAGAGGACGCCACCACCTCAGCAAGCGCGCGATTCCTCTTCTCACCGGCACTTCTCCCGCGCACAAACAGCGCGCTCCATGTGGCAAGAGAGAGACTCACAATCTTCGAATACTCTAATACACTGCGTGCTTCGCCCCTCACTAGGTTTCACGTTAGTGGAGATGGCACAGGATTTCTTTTTTGCCATCGGAAGTGAAAGTACGTACAAGCACAAGTAACTTCGTTGTAGGTTTCATTGAAATAAGGCGTGTGTTACGCTTTACATAAACAACCAGTACCCTTCATTCTGTGAATGAAGAAGGAAGGCCAGCATGGCTGGCTAGGCTCCAAGAAGCGCACGAAACACACGCGTAGTAGAAACTCGGTGGGGTGGTAGAGTCGTCCTAAAGGGTAATTTCTGTATTTTCTTCAAGAAACGTGAGATCTACACAGAATTTGCCAAAAGGCCGGCTTGTCCGAAAGAATCAGTTTCGTAGATGCGACCTAATTTTGAGACTGCGCTTCAACTTCCCGCTGTCCAAACTCGGAATTTGCGTGTCGTCGGCGCTTCCGCTCTCTGACGACCTCCCGCGGCCGCTGGCGCCGTGCGCAGCGCATGAATCCAAAGGGCGCGCGCCTGTGATTACCCTCTCCTCTCCCGGCGCGTGCTCTGATTGGTTTGCTCCCATGCTGGTGAGACTGGGGCGCCCCGTTCCGGTGTATTGGGGAACCTTCCTCTGCGTGACACCTCTGGACGTACGATAAGGCTAGACTTCGAATACCTCCGCTGTTAAAAAGTCATGACTAATTAGTAATTGGTCTGACCCTTACATTCAACCCGCCGTGGTGGCTCAGTGGCTAAGGCGTTGCGCTGCTGAGCACGAGGTCGTGGGTTCGATTCCCGGCCGCGCCGGCCGCTTTTCTGATGGAGGCGAAAAGCAAAAACGCCCGTGTGTACGAGATTTCGGCGCACGTTAAAGATCCCCAGGTGGTCAAAATTAATCCGGAGCCCTCCACTACGGCGCGCCTCATCGCCTGCGTTGCGTCGGCGCGTTAAACCCCACAATCAATCAATCAATCAACCCCTACATTCATTAGGCAGCGAAAATGGCTCAACTGTCATTTCGCGGCATTTTCTAAGACAAAAATAATTGAAATGTCAAGATGACCGAACAGAGTACCTGGTGAAGCGTCACGTTGGCTCTCTGTAAGTTCACTCGCGTTCTCCGCACACTCAAAGGCAGCGGACGGGCTTCATGTCTCAAACCAGGCTAACCTCGAAAAGACAGCTGCAGGTGAACTGCACTTTCCATCTTTCCTGGCAACACATAACAGTCGTAATTTGACCACACGGTGTTAATCGAGCATAAAATTGAACGTTCTTTGATAGCAAGGCTGTAGTTTCCTGTGTACCTCTCGAAACAAAAGAGTCACATGGATTTTAATGCTTTTCTGATTTTTCTTACACGAAGCTGTTCAGCAATAAGTTGATTTCGGTGTTTCACAAAACTCGGTGTAAAGAAAAGGAATCAACGGCACCTGCAGGATTCGAACCTGTGCTTGGTTAATCGAAGTAGTTTTTACACACTCGGCCACAACCGCGATCTATCATACCGGAGAGTCAAACTGCTTATTCACTCGGCTGTGACAGTGGGGAGAGAAATCACGCCACCTGCTCAACATGGAACACATGATAAGGGTACACGTTGCACATGCGGGAGCGTGGTTTAAGTGTGTGCGTTCCGTTCGTTCATTCTTCTACTGTGGAGTAGAGGGCACTGCGTCAGCGAAGAAGAAGCAAATCCGTATACTTCCTTCACGACCATCACGACAGTATCGAATAGCAAATCGGCTGCAATTTGCGGGCGATTTTATTCTTCTCAGCCGTCGTGGGGGTTGCGAAGGTTGCGTACAGCTTTGCTACCTTCAAGTCTAACGCGTTACTATGAGCTTCGTTCAGTTTTCTTTTGTTTTTTTGTTTTTTGGGGGGAGGGGTTTTTTTTCATCTCTGGGTTCTTCTCTTCAGAATGTATTTCCATTGACGGTATGGGATTCAAGGTTTGTGATGCTAGATGACGGAAAAGCACTTCGAATCTCCTAAGAGCCCCGCTCTATTCAGAACATTTGTTGCTGCGCTAATTGGGTCGTAGGTTTTGCAAGAAATGTGAGCAAGAACATACAAAGCGCAGAAAAGATGGACGGAACTGGAGCTTCAAGCCCCCTCTCTATGTTCAAAGTCAAAGTCCAAGTCAAAGTCAAAATCAAATTTATTATTGAGTACAGGTATACAAGCATATTAATATACAGTTCATCCTCCTCACGAGCAGATATCGCTGACGAATGCGGATATTCACTCCAAACTCTGTTAATAAAGTTTATCTCCGCATGCAAACTCGCTTGAATACAAACCGGAGTGTTGCAAGGCGCGCTGCTGCCACAGAAGCTTGCGCAATGCGGCCTCTGGTTTCATTGTGGGTTGGTCAAGTTATATACATTCATGTTCTCTGGTCTACAAGAAATATCCTTACATCGCAGAACATCAGGGAGGAAAAGGTAGAACATAACAACACGAACGCTCGCCTTTAAGGACTTTAATTCAGAAAATACACTAAGCATAAAAAATGAGTGGAGGGTGATGAGAAAAAAAACACAAAAGAAAAAGAGATATAAAGCACCAGCATTGGGCGCTTCCTAAACTGCCAAACTACGTCAGAGATGCCAATTTCAGATGTGCCGCGTCTTGATTTTTATGCGTGTTTTCGTTGTGTTTTCTTTTGTTTGCCTGATCAATTCTGACGATTATAAGGTCAGTGCATTTCCTCGGTGAGAGTTCTTGAGCGTCAGCACTCGTGTTGTTCCAATCTTCCTTTTTCGTCGTTGTTAATTTGTTTTGCGCTGTAAACATCTTCCTTGCATAACCGACAAGCAAGGGGATTGATATTTCGGCGAGTTGGTTCTGGATAAGCACCTTGAAAGGCAGCACAGTAGACGCTGACACGAGGGAAAGATAGTGCACGAGGGGGCTGGTTTTGGCCTGTTGGTAGAACACGACAAAGGATTGAAGCGCTAGGACAATGGGACAAGCGAGTCAACGCACACAGAGCGCTACTTCCAACAGTTTTATTAGCAGACGAATACGCACATGTATATAAGAACACTAGTTCACGTCATAGTACAATAAGTGCGCAGTTGTTGCCAGGCACAAGAAGAAGCTAACGCGAGAGATATTTGGAAGCTCATATGATAGCGAAATCGGACCACGAGTATGTTAGCACTGCGTCTGCCGCCTCATCAAAGAAACAGCGTGCTTTGTTGAGCCGAGGGTGACGTGATGATATTGCGCCGAACCATACATTGGGTTTGTTTATTTGTATTTTGCTTTTACCGCCCGGCTGCGCCGGTCTGCGTTATCTCTGCGCCAAGGGAAGCGCGTGGTCCATTCTTTCTTTCTGTGCCGCATGTGTTATCTGTTGTGATAGGGAGAGCATTCCGATCTAACGTGAACAGCCCAGAATAATCTTCTTGGATCTACTATGTTCTCGATGCGAATCGACGTTTCGAGAACCACGCGCGCCGAAAGATAAAAAGCCTGCAGTGCGGACGCCGGGGCATTCGATTCGACGACACTCGCCTGTGCAAGTCACTTTGTTGACCGCTGCTTCGCCGCCTCTGTATTCTTTTGAGTTGTTAGGGGAGCACAAGTTCGCTCCAATAAACGTATTTGTCATTCAAGACAACTGCTTCGTCCTTGTCTTCGTGACATCTGGTGGAGGTGCTGGGTACGCACCCTTCATGCCCACTACAACCTCGAAAAGCCGCCAAGCCAGTCCAACAAGAGCCAGCCCCCGCCTGCAAGATTTACCGCCCGAGTTCGGTTTGATGCCAGAAGGGCCCAAGGAAA
Source organism: Haemaphysalis longicornis (assembly GCF_048455015.1). Lineage (NCBI taxonomy): Eukaryota > Metazoa > Arthropoda > Arachnida > Ixodida > Ixodidae > Haemaphysalis > Haemaphysalis longicornis. Next base: position 139,820,209 of record NW_027526445.1, read on the forward strand.
GGAACGCTCCAACCAACACCATGGTGCAAGAAACAACGTCGCCAATCGTCCTGCAGCAGCCCCGGGAACCGCCATCGTTCCGAGGAGCCCCCGCAGAAGACACAGAAGAATGGTTGGAGAAACTGGAGCGCGTCCGGAAATTCAACAGGTGGGACGACGCAGAAACGTTCCGGCACGTTTTCTTTTACTTGGAAGATTCGGCTCGCACTTGGTTCGAGAACCACGAGAGCTCCTTGACAAACTGGGCTCAGTTCAAAAGCGAGTTTACTAAGACCTTCACTACCGTCGAGCGGAAAGAAAGAGCCGCCCTTTTGTTGGAAACGCGCACGCAACACCCCAACGAAGGTGTCGTGATCTTCGTTGAGGAGATGAAGCAGCTATTTCGCCGCGCGGACCCCGAAATGACGGAAGAAAAGAAGTTGCGCTTCTTAATGCGCGGAGTGAAGGAGGAACTGTTTGCTGGACTTGTCCGAAATCCGCCCAAAACCGTCGCCGAATTCGTGACCGAAGCCAGCACCATTGATAAAGCCCTCGAAATGCGTGCTAAGCAGTATGACCGCAACTTTGTTGGCGCGGCCAATGCGAACGACTTTGGCAGCACGCGGATCCCGGCCGACAGCCTACGCGAGACTATCCGCGCAATAGTGAGAGAGGAGCTGCGGAAACTTCTCCCAACGCCGCCACAGCCCCAAGTCGCTTCCCTCACCGACGTGATTAGAGAAGAAGTGCAACAAGCGTTGGGAACTTCTACGCCATCCGAGGTACCCCGAGAGCCACAAGCTATGACATACTCCGCGGCTGTTTGTCGACCCCGCCCTGCTCCAACACGCCGTCAAGAGGCCCCGCCGTACCGCCGCCCACTGTCACCCGCCCGACCCCCGGTAGCCCGAAACCAGACGCCGAGGAAGACGGACGTATGGTGGACTCCCGATAACCGTCCTCTGTGCTACCACTGCGGAGAGGCCGACCACATTTACCGTCGCTGCCCATACAAGAGACTCGGACTGCGTGGTTTCTCCGTCGACGCACCTCGCCCTCTCCCTGGCCAACGACCACGTGAAATCGACGAGTATCTATCTGAAACCAGCCGTGGCCCAGCGCGTTTCAACCGTTCGCCGTCGCCCTACCCCTACCAATCGCCGAACCGCCGTAGCAACGTTGACTTCGCCCGTGGAAGGTCCCCCAGCCCACGCGGGGGAAACTAAAGGCGGCAACTTCTGGAGGTGAAGTTGCTCCACGGCGAAATACTGGAAACCCTCCAACGACGCAAGGACGCACCGAAGACAGTGATTCACGACATGCCCTCATCCCGACGACCCGACCCAGCCCTGACGAGACTTCTGAACACGACGACAGCTACACGGCGAGACGCGTACCCGACCTGACCGAGACGTCCGTTGAGAAGACGACGACAACGACGATGCACAGTGCCCGACCGTCAACACGTACAAGCAGAGATACGACGCCCCGACGAACCCGGAACTCGAGGAAGACTGCATCTGACGTCAAGGTGTCCATCGACGGCTTTGACGTAGTCGCCCTCGTAGACACGGGAGCTGACTATTCGGTAATGAGCGGACCATTTGCGTCTAAACTGAAGAAAGTTATGACCAGATGGGACGGTCCGCATATACGCACAGCAGGAGGCCGCCTCGTGACGCCAAGTGGAACGTGCACATCACGCGTCACCATAGACGGCACGACGTACCCTGCCGCGTTCGTCATCTTGCCTAACTGCTCCCGCGACGTAATTCTCGGAATGGACTTTTTGACGGACAACGGCGCAATAATTGATCTGCAGACCAAGTCGATAACTTTTTCCTCCGATCACTCCACGACGCCGGAACCGAACCCCAAACACCGTGCAGCTGTAAGGATAGCCGATGATCATGTCACCCTGCCACCCCGCGAAAGTTTGATGATCACCGTCTACTGTGAAGGTGCTGCTCCTGACGTTGACGCTATCGTGGAGAGTGACCAAAGGTTGCTTCTCGACCGCGGTGTGTCTGTCGCAAGAGGCATTGCGCGCTTCAAGGAACACCAATCCCACATTTTGGTTACTAATTTCACCGAGGAGTACCAGCATTTAAACAAGGGCGCGGCAATTGCATTCCTCGAAGAAACGCAAGAAGCAAGTGACGTGATCGCGGTCGCCGACTTTGAACGCACCCCCGTAGAAACCTTCAAGCTAACGCAGCCCTTCGACGTGAATCCGGCGCTACCGCAAGAACAACGGAACAAATTATTGGCTTTGCTGCGTCGCTATAGCGAATGTTTTTCGTCGAGCGCAAAACTACGTCAGACCCCTCTAGCGAAGCACCGAATAATAACCGAAGATGGAGCCCGACCTACCCGACAGTCACCGTACCGCGTCTCTTCACACGAACGGGAAGCCATCCGGACTCAAGTCGACGACATGCTCAGCGACGACATTATACAGCCATCGAAAAGCCCCTGGGCTGCGCCCGTCGTACTCGTAAAGAAAAAAGACGGCACATTAAGGTTTTGTGTTGACTACCGGCGACTGAACAAAATCACGAAAAAGGACGTGTACCCCCTCCCCCGAATCGACGACGCCCTCGACCACCTCTGCCACGCGAAGTACTTCTCATCGATGGACCTGAAGACCGGCTACTGGCAAATTGAAGTGGACGAGAGAGACCGAGAGAAGACTGCATTTATAACCCCAGACGGCCTATACGAGTTCAAGGTGATGCCGTTTGGGCTGTGCACAGCACCAGCGACGTTTCAAAGAGTCATGGACACTGTGCTAGCTGGCCTTAAGTGGCACACCTGCCTCGTATACCTCGACGACGTAGTGGTATTCGCCCGGACTTTCGACGAACACCTTGCAAGGTTGGAGTCTGTACTCGAGGCCATTCGTACGTCGGGGTTGACGCTGAAGCCTGAAAAGTGCCGTTTCGCATACGAGGAACTCAAGTTCTTGGGCCACGTCGTCAACGCCGCGGGAGTCCTACCTGACCCGGCAAAAACTTCAGCTATCGCGAACTTCCCTAGGCCGAAAGACAAGAAGGGCGTGCGAAGATTTCTCGGGCTGTGCGCATACTACCGGCGCTTCGTCGCAAACTTCGCACGCATTGCAGAGCCACTCACGCGCTTGACGAAAGACAGCACCCCTTTCAGCTGGGAAAACGACCAAGAAAAAGCATTCTGCGAGCTGCAAAAACGCCTGCAAAGCCCGCCCGTGCTCGCTCATTTCGACGAAAATGCCGAAACGGAAATGCACACGGACGCCAGTGATATAGGCTTGGGTGCCGTCCTTGTCCAAAAGCAAAGCGGCTGCGAAAGGGTAATCGCCTATGCCAGCCGTGGTCTGTCGAAGGAGGAGAAAAACTATTCTGCCTCTGAGAAGGAGCGCCTGGCTATTATATGGGCGATTTCAAAATTTCGCCCATACGTGTATGGAAGGCCATTCAAGGTTGTAACAGACCACCATGCGCTGTGTTGGCTCGCCAATTTGAAGGACCCCTCTGGCCGTCTTGGGCGGTGGAGCTTGCGCCTGCAGGAGTACGACGTTACAGTCGTTTATAAATCCGGCAGGAAACACTCCGACGCCGACTGCCTGTCCCGCGCCCCCGTCGACCCACCACCACAAGACTATGATGAAGACAGCGCGTTCTTCGGGATCGTGACGGAGAGCGACCTAGCCGCCCAGCAGCGTGCCGACCCCGACTTACGCGTCCTAATCGAGTACCTCGAGGGATGCAACGTCGCCGTTCCTAGGACCTTCAAACGCAGCTTACCAGCATTCAGCCTGAGAAACTCCGTCCTCGTGAAGAAGAATTTCAGCCCCGGAACAAGAGCGAATTACCTTCTCGTCATTCCCGCGGACCTTCGTGACGAAATTTTGGAAGCGTGCCAAGACGACCCGTCTTCCGGACATCTCGGCACAGCCCGCACTATTGGAAAAATCAAGGCGAGGTACTACTGGCCCGGCCTTACCTCTGACGTCACCCACTACGTCCGGAGCTGCCGTGACTGCCAGCGACGAAAAACGCCGCCGACAAGACCCGCCGGACTTCTACAACCGATCGCCGTCCCATCGAGACCATTTCAACAGATTGGAATGGACCTTTTAGGCCCGTTCCCTACGTCACGATCACAGAACAAGTGGATTGTCGTAGCGACAGACTACATGACGCGCTACGCAGAGACCGCCGCTCTTCCGAGGGGGACTGCACAAGAAGTGGCAAAGTTCTTTATAAGCCAAGTTGTGCTGCGACATGGAGCCCCGGAAGTCTTAATCACAGACCGCGGAACGGCATTTACTGCGGAGCTGATGCAAGGAGTATTACGCTACAGCAACACGGATCACCGAAGAACGACGGCGTACCACCCCCAAACGAACGGACTAACAGAACGTCTGAACAAGACAATCGCAGATATGCTGTCAATGTACGTTGACGTTGAACATAAGACTTGGGACGAAGTGCTCCCGTATGTCACGTTTGCGTACAACACGGCTATCCAGGAGACGACGCAGCTGACGCCGTTCGAGCTTGTCTACGGTAGAAGGCCGACTACGATGCTCGACGCCATGCTTCCGCACGTAGAAGACGACGACCTCAACGCCGACGTCCACGGATATCTTCAACGTGCGGAGGAGGCCCGCCAGCTCGCTCGAGTTCGTATAACGGACCAGCAGCTGGTGGATGCGGGCCGCTACAACCTCCGACGCCGAGACGCCGAGTACCAACCAGGGGATCGTGTGTGGGTTTGGACTCCCATCCGACGACGCGGACTCAGTGAGAAGCTCCTGCGACGCTATTTCGGACCCTACCAGATTCTACGACGTGTTGGCCAACTTACCTACGAAGTGATCCCTGATGGTGACTCCGGCACATCACGACAACGCAGGCGGCCTGAAGTCGTCCACGTGGTTCGCCTAAAACCTTTCTACGGACGATGACGAACTTTTATTTTCATTTGTTCGGACTGTCGCTTATGTTAGCATCGGGTCGATGCACTCTTAGAGGGGGGGTAATGCGGCGAACCATACATTGGGTTTGTTTATTTGTGTTTTGCTTTTACCGCCCGGCTGCGCCGGTCTGCGTTATCTCTGCGCCAAGGGAAGCGCGTGGTCCATTCTTTCTTTCTGTGCCGCATGTGTTATCTGTTGTGATAGGGAGAGCATTCCGATCTAACGTGAACAGCCCAGAATAATCTTCTTGGATCTACTATGTTCTCGATGCGAATCGACGTTTCGAGAACCACGCGCGCCGAAAGATAAAAAGCCTGCAGTGCGGACGCCGGGGCATTCGATTCGACGACACTCGCCTGTGCAAGTCACTTTGTTGACCGCTGCTTCGCCGCCTCTGTATTCTTTTGAGTTGTTAGGGGAGCACAAGTTCGCTCCAATAAACGTATTTGTCATTCAAGACAACTGCTTCGTCCTTGTCTTCGTGACAATATTATACTATGACGTGGGTCAATGATCTTGTATATATGTATGTGTTCGTCTGCTAATAAAACTGTTGGAAGTAGCGCCTTTTGTGTGTGGACTCGCTTGTCCCGTTGTCCTAGCGCCTCATATCTTTTTCACCAGGGAAAGGCGACAGGACGACGCTGTTCGTTGTCTGTCGTCATCTTTCCCTCTTGTCTCTGCCGCCGTTCAAGATGCATAACCAACAAGCCCAATTTCTTCGTAGGGTTTCTAAGTGAGAAGACATCTGCCGTTGCACCGTGCTCTTGCAGGGTGGGCGTCGGCGTGTCCTCTGTGCTGGCGATGATGATCCAGATCGGGAAGGAGCATCATGATGACCGTTCCTTCACGGCGCTCGACATCTGGTTGTTCGCGTGCGGAGTGATGGTGCTCGCGACCATCCTGGAGCTCGTCCTCTCCCTCGGCATAGGGAGAAGCCGATTCGAGCAATTCAAGGTACGTTACACCACACCTTCAATAAAATAAATAAAGCATCAACCGAATTCAGCTGCCAGCTTCATAGTATGCTTTCACCATGTCAGAAGGCGTTTGCTTGAGTTGTGCTTCCCGAAAACTTGATTGCGGCTTGGGGCAAAACCCGTAGTCATCTTCGAACAAAAAACTGATTCCAGTGAAGTTGGCTGCCTTTATAAACAAACATTTCGGCTCTAGGATGTTTCAGTATATTAGCGCTGTCCTGTCCGTTCCTCGTTCTTTTGTGTCGTGTTTTTTCGGGCTGATCTTTAAATGAACCTTCACCAACAAGCCCAACCCACTGTCTCATGGGGGCGGAACGTCGATTCGCGTTCTGGAAAAATCACGGAAAATTAATTTACGAAATCTTGCAGTCCTGGCTACAACAGGGATTCTCTGTGCACAACATTGCCCGGCGCCATTGAAATGAGCGGTAGGGTTCATCAAGACTCGGTCAGCTCTAATATTTGGAGGTTCGAGAGTAGTTATGTCGCATTGCTGTGTTGTGATAACCTGTGGAAAACATTTCATGGTCAGACTCAGCTGAATACACAGCACTCAAAAAACCGGCTGAGCGCCGCTTTGTGTAACGTACGCCCCACGTTGGAGCCCATGTTATTTATTGTGAAACTGTGGCTGATACTTATCCACGACCCCTACTGAGATGAAACTTCCGTTAGACATGTCGTCGTTTGATCAGAATAACGTCCTATAGTTTCTTTCGGGATAGTTACAATAAAACACCAGTTCTTCCCGTTTTCTATAACCACAAGCGCGCAGTAGGATCCCGAAAATAGACAGCAGGTGAAAATTCGCAATTGTTTACGAATCCATGGTGAACTATTAGGACAGGTAACAAATACCTCAATGTTTTTTTGTTTATATTGGCACACCCAGACATCGCCGAATGCTACCCGTAGTATATGCATACAAAACACCGCAACAAATTGTCATTCTTTGGCCATACATGTCATTGGAACCAGTTCGCGGTTTCAATTTGAGTGAAATTTCAACCACACGTAAGTGCGCGAACGGAATCGTGCGGGAATATTCGGCAGGCTCACTGTACTTTTGCGTTGACACACATCAGAGCAACCAAACAAATTCATTTGAACCGCTGCATTGCAAAGGTACAAATTGATTGATTGATTATTGATTATGAGGTTTAACGCCACCTGTGGATCTTTCACGTCCGTCGAAATCTCGAACACGCGGGCGTTTTGTCTTTTAGCCTTCATCAGAAAAGCGGCTGTGGCGGCCGGGAATCGAACCCACGTCCTTGGTCTCAGCAGCACAACGCCTTAATCATTGAGCCACCGCGGCGGATGCAGATCAACAAACTGGCGCTTCCTTGATGACAAGGATGAATATCCATCAGATAGTACCGTAATTTGTTTCTGTTTCGGCGTTTTTCTCTAACCCAGCTCACTCGGCCATATACAAGGCGGAAACTGCTACTAAAACATCCAAGTCTAATCCACTGCTGCGTAATCAAATTGAAAGCCGCCACACGCTGTAGGTCTCCGTGATCACAAGAGCTTTTGCATTCTGTTTTCCTCAACACCTCAAATGGAGTAATCTCGTGACCAGCTACCGGAGTAACATTGGAATGTCTCAACTTTTTGGCTTAGCGGGGCTGTTTTAATTGCCACTGAGCATGTGGAACGGGGTTCTACCAATGGACGCTTTACTAAGTAGTGGTGCTTGCAGAGCCAGTTGGTTCATGTCGCAGGCTGGGACACTTATTGCCGGGAAGCTGGCGTTCCTAAACACACCTGTACGCGTTTCGCCCCTCAGGAGGAGCAGTTCCGTCGCATGCCGGAAGCCAAAGCTGAGCCTCCGAAGATGGAGGGAGCTTCCGCCGACGTCGGGGCTTCGGGGAACGTCACCCCAGCCGGGGTCGTGAGTACAGAGTTTATTTTAAAGACGATAGTCTTTCTGGGGCTTCTTAAACGTCCCTACCTTTCTCGCTCAAATTTCCGAAGTCTCAGGAACCTAGTGGACTCACTGCAGGAAAGTAATATTTCGCATGGAGCAGAGAGTCGACTTGGACATGACCACTGTCAAAGAAATTTTCAGAATTCTAAAAAGTTTTCGCCCCACTCGCTGTCAAAGGTTACCGCCCATACATCGCAATGGGATAGTTTCCTTGGCTCTGAAACGTAGTAGAGTTAAGCGCAGGACTTCAAACTCCGCACAATGCACGTTGTCACCCTCAGTATTAGCAGTGCCAAAATTCTTTAAATTACGCTAAATAACTGCAGAGTAATTACTTCCGAAAGAATTGCGATGAGCCGGAAAGCTGCACATTCCCAAAAATTTGGTAGGTATGTCTGTATGTATGTATGTATGTATGTATGTATGTATGTATGTATGTATGTATGTATGTATGTATGTATGTATGTATGTATGTATGTATGTATGTATGTATGTATGTATGTATGTATGTATGTATGTATGCATGTATGTATGTATATCTGTCTGTTTTCCTGTCCCTCGATTCAGCTGTTGCGCCTAAACAAAAGAATAGTGCAGCGGCAAGTTTCTATAGGCAAACCATTTCCAAACCACTATATCGCGAAACATACATTATACATGCAACATTATTGAACAAAAAAAAACACGTTAAGCATCTTTGAAGCAGAACATCAATGCATAACTGGTACCCGCAGTGTTCTTTTTTTGAAAATCAATGTGTGCTTCATACTTGGGGTAGAAGCAAAAATATTGAAAAAATATTTTGACCCAAAGATACAAAAAGGTCGCGCCAGTCTCAGTTTCGTGGAATGGTTCATAGTTGAACAGTAACGAAAGGTTCCAGTTGATGGCGCGAGCAGGGGAAGGCGGGAAAATTGAATTGACTTCAGCCGACTTTAGCCCCTAAGTTTATCCTGGGAGGGCCGAAGGGGGGGCGGTGGCAAATGTGATAGGTGAGCGGGGGAGCAGAGGGGCGTTTACTCGGAGGGAATGAGCAGAATATACTGACGTCTCTTGACGGCTTTGCAGCGAAGTGAGCATTTACGCGGCGGATTATACCACCCTCCCCCCACCATCGCCACATTTTGAAATTCCTCCTCCTCCATGTTCACATTAATGTTTAGTGAATGACGAAAACTTCTAAACTTCCGGGGTCTTGACGCGCCGGAGCTGCATCCGGGTACGGAGCCGCGCCTCAATGGAACGGCAATTGGCCCAATAAAAACAACCCGCTGTTCTTCAAAGCACGCCAAAGTCTCGACACTCGGGCCTCTTCCTTGTTGTCTTCCACCGGGGGAAAGAGAGCCGACAATTAGAAGTATTTATAAAACGAATGTCAGGAGCGGCTGCTGCGATAATGTTTGAGCAGTGATACTACATCATACTAGAAGCGTTAAGTTAAACGTAAAAAACAAAGGCAACAGAAACGAAAATCAAAGACTGGTGCCCGCTGAAGCTGGGCCACTTTCGCACTACGCGTTACCATAACCGCGAACGCCTACCTCCCAACTTCTCTGCAAAGCATACTCTCCGTCGTAGTAATAGTTACTGGCGCGCTCAGCGGTCGGCGCTAGATAGAACGAGCAGAAACGAGGGTACCAACCGTACCATTCCGCCGGTGCAGACAGACCTCTCCCCGCTTGCAACGCTCCATCTCCTCGTTCACTACTCTCCAACTCCGCCATTCCGCCGCTGCAGACAGACCTCTCCCCGCTTGCAACGCTCCATCTCCTCGTTCACTACTCTCCAACTCCGCTTTTCTCCCAATATTCCCCTGAATCTCCCACCGCTTCCTTCCTTGCGCTCTATTTACTTATCAGCGTCATTCATTCGCCGCTGCCATCCACCTTCGCTCGCTTTCACCCTCCCCTCTGACCTCGTCCATCGTTCGCTCGCTTACGCCAACGTAAAACGTAACACCCCTCCATTACGTCCGCTTCCGCTTTTAAAGCGAATCTTCCCGGGTCTCACTGACTACGTCCGCACGCGAGAACGCACTTCAGGAAAGCCAACTTATCATTACAATGGAATGCACCTTCGAATGTACTGGTTCCGCCACCTAAGAATGGCCCTGGGAAATACGCGGACGATGGCCACCTGGGTCACGCTCGATGCCGTGTTCAGTGCAGCCCGCTCGGGTGGTTCCAGTGTGGTTTCGTTAAGTTGTCATTTGGTTTCCACCTAGAGTTCGACTTAGATTTCTACTGAGATTTTAGGCTTTGATTTCGACTCAGTTTCGGACGATTTTTCATCTGAGAACGCTTTGCGTTCCCCATCGTTGTCCTAAAACAGAGGTGCGGTTGATTTTCTTTTTTTTTTTTTTTTTGTAGCGCCGAACTTTGGGCCACCGCCGCCGCCTCGCTCCCCTTCCGCCATGTTCGCAAAACCATTTAGATTCTGTCTCTGCCTTTTCGCGCACTTACGTGTTGAAATCCTGTGCTGCTTTCTGTGCTGCAAAATTATGCGTGTACCATGGCGCCGCGATGACGTGCTTCTGCATAGTAGTATAGCAAGTGGAGGAGGCTCCGCATTCACCGTCAACAATATCAAGGCGGCACTTCCTCTTCTGAAGCTTTAAGAAAATGAGGAACATTATGGAGCCCCTCGATCATGTACACTGTACGGTGATCGAAAGCACTATTGGCTTTCGAAGAAAAATAACAACGCCGCTTTATCCAATACGGGAGCCAGTGGCCGCGATTGCCCGCGATTGAAACAGTTGACATCGGTTGGCCCCCAAATGGTGCGAATAGTGCGAAATCCATCCGAGCAAAGGGCGTACGTGAATTAATCGTCTAGCGCAATGATGGCGTCGGCTTTGGGAGAGCCACTTGATTTAAAACCGGGGTCGTAACCCACAATAAACGCCTGTTATAGTTCCACTGATCAGCCGATGTACCTATTTATGTTTTGCATCGATCCGGACTCTTAAACAAATCTCCTTCAAACTTTTGCCAATTGTCTCGTACGCGAAACACAACTCGTAAGCGTGTTAGCTGAAAACCATTGCTGGGTGATTTCAGATAATATAGAAAAAAGTGTGTCTGAACGACTTCTTCAACTTCCTTGAATATTTCATATTACTCCCTCAATATTCCAATGTACCTATCCAGCAATGTTTTCACAGGGAAAATTTGTCTCTTACTGAAAAAACATTTCGAATGCGACAAGGTTAACCACCGCTGCTTCGTGCCCATGCGCCCCGACCAAATGTAGCGGCGCCTATCTATAAAAATATTTCTGAGGGGCAATTCGTATATTTTATGCTTAACGTACGCCTGGTGTAAATTTCCTTTAAAAAATGCTGCGGTCAATAATATATTTTTTGCAATAAAATGTCGAAATCGGCTCACAGCTCAATTTTGATCAAACTGTTAGCCTAAATATTACAAAACGTACTCAAGTTGCAACGTTCACATTTTACTCACCTGTGCTTCTTACAGTTCTAAGCAAACACACTGAATAATATAATCGTATTCTGAAGATGCAACGAACACGCAAGTTTGAAGAAAAAACTGAAAAACACAAAGTTCAGAAGCTAATATAAAAAAAAACACAAGTTCGATTTTTCTCAAATTCTCCCCAGCTGTAGGCCTTACGTGTACTTGCGTGATCATCACAAAAATGTTGACTCTTTCTTTTCTGAGCGCGTAGTGCGCGCTAGAGGAGACGTATCCGTCCAGCTCTCCACCACGAACGTAGTGATAGCGACTTCCCTCAGATTTGTATGATTTCTTTGTTTTGTATAAAAGGCAAATTATAAAAGACCATGAATACAATAGGTGAGAATCGAACACAAAATTGGGACTTTTAATGTCCTCGCTGGCACAGTAACAGCCAATCTGCGCCATATTTAAACTGTATAGTTGGGGAAAAAACGTCAAATCTCTTAGTTTTAAGCCCACATTTTAAAAAAGCTGTCTTTCAATGTTTTGAAACTCCTCCAACTTGTTGACCGTTAAATTTACTTTGGTTGGATGCAGAAACAGCTCGCCTCATATCGATATTGGAGGGTGTACAGCGCACCATTCTTATAAGGGCAACACCACTGGAACGTACCCTGGAAATTCGCGCAGCTGTTTACAAAAGTAAACTGTGTGCTTCATGTACAATTTTTATACCTTGCTGTGGATTCCTTAAAGTGCTGACACTCCTCCTTTTAAGATCCCATATTGCTCTACCGAGCTAATTCATATGGTCAACACGCTGGATCTGTGCACACCGCGTTTCTAAATGCGCTGTAGTCGCTATATAAAATCAAATATTCCCGCATACCAGAAGTTGCCCATAATTTTATCAGTCTCACCGGAATACCGTGTGCGTGCTTTCACGAAGCGACCCCTGTTTTGCTTACTCGTACGCACGCACGCGCAGTCGCGAGGCGCTCAGCGTGATTGGGGATTGCAAATTGGGTGGCACGGGCATGCTTCACAAATGATCAGATGGAGTTGTCAACGCAACGGCAAACAAAACATGATCTGGCATCTGTGTGACGGCGAGGAAACTTGTGAAGAAACACTTCAGGACAAAGTAAATTCGCGAAGATTTCCGCATGTACAAGAAAAGCAATATTTACTGCAGCACTGTGCTAACCTAGTTTAATGTCATACTCCTTGCTACCTGGATGAGTCAAGCGTAATTGACAGCAAGAAAAGTGCTCCTGCGCGTGCTATGCCAACTGGCACCTTAATGTTGCATACGTAGAAATTACCAGGAGCCTAACTATAGATGCCACGGAATTGAACTGTGCATTCATTTTCAGCGCTCCATCAAACCAATGCTGTTGAGGAGGGATGAGTCGTATGCAAAAGGGGAGCCTCTCATGCTCAAAAGTCTGAATATTCCTGAAGAAGGTAGGGTTGGGGAGGTGGGGGGGGGGGGGGGGGGAGTGTGGTTGTCACGTGGGATCCAGGCGACTTCGTATAGAGGGCACTTACCCCTAACAGGAATCTGGATTTCATTTGCAAAGAGTGCGTACGACGTACTCGAAGGAATCTTTAAACCCCAGGTTACAATTCACAACATAAGGAAGACCTCGAGAATTGAATTCATACATCTAGAAACATAGCAACTGTTATCTAAGAAAGTCAAGTGCGCACACTTCCCATACGTGCAGAGAAACTAAGTTTTTAACTACCGGAGCATAAAGAAAGGAAGAGGAATGACCAGTGCATGCATTCCTTGGCATTCAGTCCTGACACACGCGGAGTAAAATATAAGCGATCAGCCGCAGGTACATGTAGTCTACACGCAGAACGGCATGAGTGTACCCTGTATGGAAACTCTAATATGGCTAGCAACTTTAGCTAGACAGGTGCTACACAGCAGAAAACAATTTGAATACGGTGACGATTGTTTCTGGCGCCAAACGTGAAATTTTAAACTGCCATTTTTCTACTGTATTCTGTCTAATTTCATGTCAACTGTGGAGTTTTGCCTTTTATACAAATAGTCAGATATGTATGAAAACGTAGCTCTTCCACTATTTACTGCTTGAGCACCCCACCGCGAGGAGCCTGGCTGATAGGGCTCCATTCCCGCACTGTACACACACCGGAATCCATATGATACACGTGCTTTCTACTTCTAACCAAAATAAAATTACCAGTGAACATTTTGGGAGAGTTTCACAAAAAAATTTCCCCGCATTTTCCCGAGGGGAAGAATGTGAAAGTGCGAATGCACGAGTTGAATTTGCGCGGTTCGGTAATGTTCGCGAAAGAGAGATCACACACACACACACACAACTACAAAGAAAGAAAGATGCATTTATTCACAGACACCTATTTGTGTTGTCGTTGTACTTGATTGCTAGAGCGGATCTCAGCTTTGAAATTTCGTGTCAGTACTCCTTTAAGCGGGTGCATTAGCCCTTCTCACGCCCGATTCCTGGTCAATCCCCCACGTGGGTATGTGCCATGTCAGCGGCCAGGCAGCGCGCGCCCATCTCCCCCCGTTGCCAAGGAAGACGAGGAGCGCGCGCACCCGCAGCTGTTGCTATGTGGACGGACGGCGGTCGCCGGAATTCAGGGTCGCTTATAAAGTGCATTCGCACTTAAAAATTGATACACCACTTTTTTTTAACATGGGGCCGAACATAAGAGCTTTGTCGTTTATCCCAATCCATGCGCTTTAAATTGGGTGCATATTGCTAGTTATGGTGCCAACGGGGAATAAAAAATACCGTTTCTTTCTGTTACATTATCAATTATTCTATCCACGGAGGCATCGTTTGTCTTCTGTACAAAGCATACATAATTTATAGAAATCTGAGGGAAGTCGCTGTGACTACAGTACACCGTAGAGATCCGGGCGAATAGGTCGCATCTTACACGCTGTACATGCTGCAGGAACAAAATCATGCAACATGTTCTTCATAAAAATGCACGTACACGGAAACGCGGAGAATTCTAGAAAAATCTAAGTGCTTTTTTTTGCCCCAGAAATTTGTGTTTTTTTTTAGTTTTTTCTTCAATCTTGCGTGCCCGTTGCATCTTGAACGCACAGTATATAATTACATTATTCAGTGTGTTCGTTGACAATGGTAACGTGCACACGTGAGTAAAGTGTGAAGGTTGCAACTTAAGTACTTGTAATATTTAGGCTCTGAGTTCACACAAGAGTGCGCTGTGGGCCAAATTTGATATTTTATTGCGACAAGTTTATATTTCTTACAGCAACAAATCCTTTTTTAGAGAAATTTTTACCTGTCATAAATTTAGCATAAGATTTATGAATCGCGCCCTCTAAGCAGTTTTGTTGATAGACGTCGCTAAAGCTGGCCGAGGTGCAGGGGCATGTAGCGGTGGGGGTCCACCTTGTCGCGTTCCAAAATTTTTATTTAAACAAAATTTTCCAGGGTAAATATTTCCGAATCTCGACATTGGGATAATCAGGGATTCCTATAAAAAAATTCAAGCAAATTGAAGAGGTCGAAGAGCCACACCTTGTTTGATCTTATCTGAAATCACGCTGCTTCAATTAAATTTCAGGAGCCGACTGGTGCGGTCCCAATCCGTCCTCGCGACGAAGATGACGACGACGACGACGTGGACTTCGACCCGGAGTCGGCGATGCGCCACGAGCAGGAGGAAGGAATCGAGGCAAGTGCCGAAAAATTAAAGCCGTTGCACTAAAGCTGAAAGCTGTTGGAAGTGCCGAGCAGTGATTCGCCATAATGGGCTGTAGCGCCGTTATCCGGTCACTGCTACCACCCAATGCAATTCATATTTCCCGCCTTGGCAGTGCTAGAGCGCCCGCGGACTGAAACTGCGCTAGCGGGAGTTCTGTTTTTTTTTTAGAGACGATAGTCTTTCTGGTCTGTCTGTCTGTCTGTCTGTCTGTCTGTCTGTCTGTCTGTCTGTCTGTCTGTCTGTCTGCCTGTGACTCTATTCAGCCACCCGGCCAAAGTGGAACAGGATCTGCGCAGTAGTCTTGTATACCCACAGCCAAATCTGAACATTTAGTCCGGCGGCAATTTTCATACTTGTCAAAATTGTTGAACAAGAACAAAACACTACGCAAACGTGAGGCAGAATATAAGTATATAATTGATATTTGCAGTGTTCGTTTATTTAAAAAAATTATGCATGCTTGGTTTTTCCAATATCAAATGAAATACCACATCAACTGCAGAAAATCGTCGCCTGCTGTTGGCCGCGCCACTATAGCTTCTGGCGGAATTTCAAGAAATCAAATCGTAACAGTAGCGACAGGTTCCACGAGATAGGTTCCACGTTCCGCTTGGAATGCACGTGGAGGAGGCAACGTGGTTTTCTGAGCATTGTAGCAGTGCGCCTCGGATCACGCGCGTCTTCGCCGTACGGCAGCGCTGCATCGGGGAACCCGTCCTGGAGCAGTAGCACGAGGAAATTTTAAATTGACTTGAGCAAACCTTTAGCGTGTTATCTTCGGAGGAAGGATGCGGAAGAGGAGCAGCATCAGAGGTGAGCGGGAAAGAGAAAGGAGGTGTTACATGGCTGGGGCACCAGTCGACTATCTTCTTTCGTCGTCATTTGCTACGAAAGGAGCAAATACGCGGCCTTTTTGTGCTTGTTTTTCCTCCCGCACGTGCTGCCATTGCACTGCCACTTTTTTTCGCTTACTAACGTAAAAACCAACCCAACGAGTGCTCCTAAGCGGGCGCTGGTATATGGTTATTTACGTATATTTTGCCTGAAATGTACCTGCAGTTTTCTATGCGCTAAACAGCGGGGAGATGATAAAAGCCAGCGGTTCAGGAGTTTCGAACGCTTATTACTATATAAACCACTTGGCTTTCGAATCCTCTGTGGGACGCCGCGACGACAGAACGCCAGCTCTACTTGGGTCCAGCGAGCGAGCTACGATGACAAGGCGAGCCCCTAAAGGGCTCTGCACTTCAAAATGCTTGGGTGCTCTGCACTTTAAAATGCTTGGAATACGCCGATGCATGCGCAGAAACACATAAACAAACCGGAGACGCACGCAGGCGCGGATGCATGCTATCCACGGCGGCAGCTGATCGCGGAGGCCGTCTCCAGTTGGAGACACTGCAGCCCAGCCACTGCATCTCGGACCAGCTCTGGGAAATCGGGGGAGAAGCCGATGCTAAGACGGCTCGTGGAAGTCTGTGAAAGGGAGCCACTCATACAGGAGCATCCTAAAAGCTCACGATAAAAATTTATTTCTCTCTCCGTTGTATTCATCATGCTCAACCATATCCTCGGTATTCAATTGCGTGGAATGCATGCAGGCAACCAAGTGTGCGCCGCCATATCTGTGGCCAAGTGTCTGTTGCTAGGCGACGTTGTGCGTACGGCCCGCAGATCAGGCACCCCTCTTCTCCTCCATGCAACCGTGTGAGTGCGCCCGTGGCCTCCGCAATTTGCTGCCGGCGGCGCGCCGCCATTAGCCGATCGCGGAGGCCACAATGCGCCCGTGGCCTCCGCGATTTGTTGCCGGCAATGCGCCGTCACTCGTTACGTCGGGCTCCGCGGGATGGCGGCACTTGTCCGTGCTAAGCACGACTGTGAGACACATTACTGTGTTTCACGTTACAAACTCTTCGCCGAACACAAAGTATTGCGTCGAGTTCACTGTGAGGGCGATTAATAACATCTCTGTTGGCACCACAGTTTAGAATCGTATTGGAACGGAGCAGATGACGCACGCCGGTGTCTTTTTTTTCTTCGGCGTGCGGCCGCAGTGGCCCAGGCTGCGCTGTGTCTGTGGCGCATCGGCCATGTCTGTGGCCGTTTCCAGTGTTGCCAGGCGAAGAAATTGACCGCTAAACTTTTCAACCAATACCGTCTATACACCTGCAAGGTCACGGGAATGTTTTATTTGTTTCTTTTATTTATTAAGCACACTGCTGTTCTGGTTTCCGTTACAGGGGTTCTGCACAGCACGAAAAAACAAGTACGCAAACTGTGCATATGTAGCGTCACAGTGAGCATATATAGATAAAAGACTATGTAACTACAACAACAGTGCACATATAACAGCAATAGGTAGTAGCAAATGAAGACAACGTGCTTGTGATTTTCCACAGCACACAAAATTTTGTTTGGGATATCACTATGTTACAGTATTACTCTGAATATTTAAATTACTCCTGAAGTAGTTATGATAAAAAAATTCGCAGAACATTTCTGAGCGCCCGGAACTTTTCACCTCCGAGCCTTTCTCAGCTCCGTCATCTTCTCTCATGCAGGCCATGCTCGTCTACCTGGCTCTTCGAAAACAGGACAAGGACCCGCGGGTGTCCCCTGATATCACGAGTCGTGTTATCTTCCCTCTCGTGTTTGCCGTCTTCGTCTTGGTGTACTGGGTGGTGCTTATCTACTGCATCGTGCAGAACAACCAAGCAGACTCCGCTGCCTATTTCGACGCAATGAATGCTGTCTAAAACAATCGCCTCTCTGGCAGAACGTTTATATTTTATTACAGTTCAATGAATTTGCCCTTGCATCTATATATGTATTGTGGTGTGGGTCTGGCTCGGACGAACTTCCGCACGCCGCTGCCGTGTACACAGCGCCAGCGTGAGAGACAGACAAGCGACAAAGGCAACCGGCGCCGCCGGCTTCAAAGGGGGTTTATTCCCAAAAACCCCCCTCGCGCTCCCGTCTTCGTCGATGACGGGTCCCTCGTTGCTCGAGAGGCCGGAGTCATTCGACTTCCGGCGCTACCAGTGGATGATGGATGACGGTGGATGATGGTGGATGATGGCTGGAAGGGAAGAGCCGGGTGACAGCGCCACCGCACGCCGCGCTGTCCCCGGTCCGAGCGCCGCAGCCAACCGCCTCGCCGTTAAAGCTACTCTCGAGCTACCCGCTTCCAAGCGTGCCGGTGGCGCCACCTCACGAGGCGCGAACGAACCGTCATATTGCTGCCATCCTATAGGCGGTATTCAGTGAAAAGTTTAGCGGGCGATTTCTCCACCTGGCAACACTGAAAACCGCCATGTCGTTGGCCACCGTGTCAGCGCATGCGCTTTGCGCCCGCATCTCGAAGAAAAAAATACCAGTGCACATCGTCTGCTGCGTTTCAGCCCGATTATCGGTAGTGGCGTCAACAGATATAATATTATTCGCACTCACATTAAGTGGTGGCGCTTTACACACCCTCGAGCACTTGAAATCCACGGAGGATGAAACCGCAGCTGCGAACGGCAATCCATGGAGGATGAAACCGCGGCTGCGAACGGCAGCATGAGTCCGACGCTGCATTTGGCAGCCGCCGCGGATGTCGACACAAGTGCACGCGCACCGGATCCACGACTTTATTGAATTTATGTTTGGTAGGCACCCTCTAATACGTTGTTGAGTACAAAAACCGAATAATTTCTTTGGAGAAATGGTTCACGCGAACACCGATTTAGTGCTGGCTTTTCGTGCGCTAAATGTTTCACACCCAGCAAAACAACTCAAGTCTGACGTTAGAGCGCGGCGGCTGGCAATCAGCCGATCTGCGGCGGCTACTTCATACGCGTCTGGCGATAGGTAGATCGTACTGTGCTGCACTCAACAGCACTTGGCGTCGAGGTATTACATTGCGTTCAGAGCGCAACAGTTTGGTAATGATGCAGTTCCTGCTGTCAAACGGACCCCTGCGCTCACGTTGCAACCTTTGTGCCACGACCGACTCGCACTCGCTCGTAGGTGTGCGCGGAGGCTGGGGTTGAATTGCAGATAAGGTTGTCACACTCATGAGCGGAATCATGACTTTTCGCGTAACCAACGCTATCGCGGCAGAACCGACTATCGAATCACTAGCACACGCCTTGCACGGGAACCCAAAGTCACTCGCGGCCCGCAGCCTGCCTGGACGCCATGAAGGCATGGAGCCTATCCTCTGCACGGCACGGCAAGGAGCTGCTGGAGGACGCCTCAACCAAACTGGGCTGCTGCTGCTAAACACCGGGTCACCCACTTTTGTCAGTCGTGACATGCGTCGCCCAGTCTGCCTCAACCTACCTACTGTTTTGGAATGTTGCAATCACCCGCGTACACTAGACTTTCTACACCCTTATTCACAAAATAAATGTAGTATAGGTGTAATCAGGGTTGTGCGAGGTTAGTACGCCCACTTTCTGAGTTCCAACACCCTAATTCGTAGTTTGATTCATTTTATGTGGCATAAAGGGTGGCGACCGACTGTACCACCCTCGGTGTTCTGTAGGGTGTTCAAAGGGTGGGGAAAGAGGGTGTGTTACTTAAAAATATCGATGGTTATAAAGGCCATATACGTAGTTTTAAACACTGTGAGGTACAACACATCCCTCCTCTCACCTCACCGATTGTGAAAGACGCTCAAGCCCACCGCTGTAGCTCCTCCTTTCGAAACTGAGAGGGGCCCCTTCATATTTTGACAAAATTATCGTCACGGTATTAACAGTTCTTAAGAAATTAGAATACAGTCAGCAATCAGTGGTAGTACCTCAAAATTCTATTCCTGTGAGTACTGATGAAGCTTGAAAATTCTGCAGTGAGTCGACCAGGATTACAACACGATTTAAAGAATTTCGGATATTGTGTATATGGTTTGCTCGTATCAATACGAAGGAATTTAGCTTGAAATGTATAGTAAAATATTGCCCTGAATGCAGAAACTGCACTTTTTTTAATCATCTAATCCTCCCCAAAAGTCGAGAAGTGTTGCAAGGTGGTTACACCCTTTCTTGTTGTTATCCCAGCACCCCTTTGCAAATTCCCTCGCTTTTTGCCGCCAGTTCGCACCGCATTCCCATCGTCTCGAGTATTCGCGTTCTTCGGCTTCCAATACAAGCGAATGGACACAATTCCGAATCCTTGCTAGCGCTCGAAAAAGTTGTGCACCAAACAACCCCAGGATAGCTGGTCGCAACCACGGAATCAAAGAAGCCAACCTCCTACGCCTCGTACAGGCCTTTGTAATAAGTCGGGTGGCGTACGCCACTCCGTACCTCCGGCTACAGCGGGCAGAGGCAATTAAAATAGACGCTTTCCTCCGCAGAGCCTACCAGCGGGCCATCTGTCTCCCACTAAACACGTCCACCGAGCGATTTGAGGCCCTGGGCCTGACAAATAGTCTGGACGAACTCATCGAGGCTCAACGGCTAGGGCAACTCGTACGGCTGACCTACAGCACAACGGGGCGCCACATACTCGACTCGCTGGGTATAGCTCACCCCCACAGTGCGCCTACTAGTTTCGCGATCTCGTCAACAATACAGGAAAAATTCCCCCGCATTTCCCCGAAGGGGAGTATGAGGAATTGCGAAGCACGGGGTGATGCTATGAGAAGGAGTTTGTTGAAGTTTGGTGGCATTTTGCCCGTTAGTTACATTAACACCCCCTCGTGATCACGTTCGGCTTAACACGCCTCGTTTGTCCCTCTGCGGAAATCTTGGTGGCGGGAGAATGGACGAAGCAAAGCGCGCGCCGCTGCCGCCGGGGGCTGTCAACTGGGACCACCGGCGGGGTCCGCGCGCGCGCCACATATGGTTCTTGCACGGCCACTGGATGAGAGCGCACGCAAGGTCCAGCGGCCGTGGTTCTTGTTTCACCAGGGAACGTGGCCCCCTCTCCCTCGAAAGAAGGGACCGCGGCGGCGGGGAGCGGGGGGCCAGGGAAGAGGAGGAGCGCACCGCACCGCAGCGCACCGCAGCTGCGAAGCGCCGACCGGAGTGAAGGGAGAGGAGGCGCAGTCACGTGAGAGAATGCAGAACTAGCGGGTTTGTAGTATCACGTGTACACCACGCAGTTATCAAGCCGCTATAACGCCGCTGAGTTGGCTGAGTCGCCAACGCATTTCGCTTGGTTCCGCTTCGAACGCCAGCAAACGTGTCTCGCTTCGGGCCCCTCTTTATTTCATCTTATCGTGAGTTTTTGACCAAAATGACCGCTCTTTACCGGTGATCAACGATTCCTCAAGTTACCGGCAACGTGTTGGTGCCTTTTCCGATCGCCCTGGAATAGAGACTGGACATTTATCATGGTTTTTGTGCAACGCTGCCGCTAAGCCTACTAGCACCGCCGTGGGCCCAGCGTTCGAGCCAGCGTTCGAGCCAGCCACTGCGGGGCACGCGAGGGAAATCGCTCGTGGCGTTCTCTGGGCGCCGAGCGAACGCTGCCCTTCTCCCGCCCGGTGTGCCCATGATGGCATCGGCGCAAATGACGCCGCTCATGCCGGCGCTTGCTGCAGTGCACAGATTGGCGCACACCAGACCCTCGACGTCCGCTACAGCTCAAGGTGTGCTGACTCCACCTTCAACAAATGAACCCCAGACGCCTGCAAGTCCAGCCTTCAACAACGAGGACCCTCATGAAATGGAACACGACGCCGCCGCCTGCACGGACCAAGGCGGCCCATGGATACCAGCGTGGACCCGTCGCAAGCCGGCCAAGAAAAGTGTCATCACCCGTTTGGACAGGGTGAGTAGACCCCGGGAACTGCTCTTGCTTCGGCCACTCTCTAAAACCTCTATTCGCGATATTCCAAAGAACGCTCTAGCTGCTCTCATCGGAGGCACCGCCCCTACCTTAGAATTAGCAGAACTTTCCACGCATAGGTATGACCTCGCTGGAAACTCCATTCAGATCACTCTTTACGATAAGGAACATGCTGCACGCTTATTGTCAGCTAACTGTGTTCAGTTCCAGCACGCAGGCCGTCAGGTTACTGTACCCATTTAGCTCAAACCCCTACCAAATCGCACTAACACATCACGTGGCGTCATAACGGTCGAGTCGAACGACACCAACGAAGACATACTGCAATGGATACGCTGCGAGCAAGCAGATGTACTAGCAGTTCAACGCATTGGCAAAACTAATCGGGCAGTTTTTGACTTTTGACTCCCCCACACCACCACGAGTCGTGAAGTACTACATGGCAATCGTCAAAGTGGCTCCCTATCAACTCAAGCGGATGGTGTGCTTTAGCTGCCACACGGTTGGCCATATGTCTAAATACTGCGCACGAAAACCTGTCTGTAAAAAATGTGGCCGTACACACGACGAGACGCTGCCTTGCGAGCGCACGCTCTGTTGCGCCGCGTGCAAGAGGGATGGCCACCTGGCTGTCGACCCAAAATGTCCCAGTCGAACAGCTACCCCTCCGCGGACTACTTCGCGTATCCAGGAAGGTATTACGTGGGCGGACCGCGTTGTTGGACGCACCAGCCCCCGCACAGATGAGGCAGCGCCGCTTTCTTGCCCAGCTATGGAAGGCTCGACGCCGTCCAACACAAACGGACTTGTCAATCAAGACATTTTAAGACAGCTCGACGACCTGCGCACAGAGCTGAAAGAGTTGCGCGAGGAGAACCGGCAGCTCAAAGTGGAACTCGCCGCCGCGCGGCAGGGGACGCCAGCGGTGCCCATTGCAACAGCATATCCTCCAAAAAAGTCGGCCCTTCGGGATCGTTCGGCTACTACAGCCTCTTCTCGGCGCAGCCGTAGCATTAGTCGCAAACGCACCTCCATCTCCCAACCACCTTCTGAAGCGCAAGAATCCATGCAAGTCCTCAAATTCATCCGAGCCGACCTCCAGCAGGAACGCCGCGAACGTCTCGCGGATATGGAGAAACTGCGTGTGCTTACTGACCAATACGCCACGCAAACTTCAGCCATGATCGGGTACATTACTAAGTACCTTCCAGGTATAACTGCGGAGGAGGACAAGCAACCACCAAGAAAGGTAACAGTACGCGATACGACCGCAGAATGAAGCAATCCCTAAGAGTTCTACAGTGGAACTGCCGCAGCTACTTTCAAGCCGGACCTATTCTCGCCGCTCGTGTCTCCCAAATTTTCCCGTTTCTTATTTTCCTTCAAGAAACCCGCGCTCCTCCATCTCTTCGAGGATACACTACCTTCACAGAACCAGCCATTACTCACGTTAGCAAAAAGCGCCCACCCTCTCAGCCACTGGTAGTTGAACAAGCAGCTGTACTGGTTCGTTCAGATCTTGGATGCCGCCGTGTCAGTGTTCCTGGGCAGTGTTCGAAGGATCACGAGGTCGTCATCGTGCACATTCGGCTCCCGGACGGTAAAGATCTGATTGCGGCGTCGGTTTACTACCGCCCGGTTAGTGGTTCTCAAACGCATGTTCGGTATAATTGGCTGCAACACCTGGTGTCTCAGTTTCCTCGAACTCCTTTGCTCATAGGTGGCGACTTCAACGCCCGCAGCACCACTTGGGGCTACCCTTCTACGGATGGCCGGGGAACTCGGTTGGAAACCATGGTTGACGATTGCGGGCTTCAAATTCTTAACGACCCTACGCTTGTTACCCGCATTGCCCTCCATCCTTCCCAGCGGAGCACCTCTCCTGATCTCACCATTGCGTCTCACGGCATCGTTCGCGAATGGGCCCCCTACTCCACAACGTGGGGTAGTGATCATTTCCCCATACTCATTACATTACACGGCAAACGCTTTCGCAAGCGCCAACGGCTCACACGCACGGACTGGGGGGCTTTCCGCGCACAGGCTGCTCTCGCAGGTCCGATAACCCTCTCTACGCTCATCAATACCATTCAAACGGCTCGGGATAGTGCACTTGAAGATATTGAATGCGACTCCTCAACACCAGCCCTCGACGCTCATATGGCCAACCTATGGAAACGGGCGCACGCACTCACTGCCCGTTATGCCCACAACGGCAAACGCCATTCAGACCTTGTAAAGCTACGGCGCCAGTACAAGTTGATCCGGGAATACCAGCGAGTACTATCAAATGAGCATTGGCACAGCCTCTGCGACAAGCTAGGGCAGGAAAGAGGGCTATATAAATTGTGGGGCCTTTATCGGGCCCTTTCTAATAAAAGGAAACCGAAATCTTCTCTGTTTGCCTCTCTTACCCTCAAAGATCCACCAACAATGGTCGAGCATCAGCTCATCACGACTTTCTTCCCTCACGCCTCCCTCCAGCAGCATCCGCCATTACCAGTAATCACCATCCCAGCCCCCTCCGTGGACCTTGACTCGCCGTTTACTCTTGCCGAACTTCAGGCTGCGCTCTTCCAGGATAAACAACGCTCGGCCCCGGGACATGATGGCATCACATGGCAACACCTTCGTAATCTAGATGGCTCCACCATTGCCGCACTCTTGGACCTCGTTAATGATTACTGGGCCACTGGCGAAGTTCCAGAACAACTCAAACTTACGCATATTCATCCAATACCAAAACCGCACAAAGACTCTACTAATATATCTAACCTCCGACCGATCTCCTTAACCCCGGTGCTTTGTAAACTCATAGAACGCCTCATTAATAATGGCCTTCAACATCATCTCGAGTATGTCTCACCATGGTTCCATCCGGCGCAGACGGGTTTTCGTCCAAATCTGAGTACCCATGACTGTCTTTGGCTGCTACGCCGAGTCTTAAATTGCACCTCCCGGGCGGGTAACCCTGACTACGTCCTTTCAGTTGACATGCGCAAAGCATTCGATCGCGTTAGTCAGGCTGCTATTCTCGAGGAGCTAGCTCATGCATTCCCTAGTCAGAAGGCCCAAAACTGGGTACGCAATTTTCTTGAGAACCGGCCCATTCGTCTTAGCAGCACGTATCCGGGATGGAGCCCCAGGACCTACTACTTGGATAGGGGCGTGCCCCAGGGCTCTATCCTGGGGCCTGTGCTTTTCAACCTAGCCATGGCCCGGGTTGCTCGTACGCTCGAACGGGACTCTGCCGCTCGGTTTGCAATATACGCTGATGATCTCACGGTTTGGGTAGAAGCCGCCGACTTTTCCGACCCGGATCACATGTTGGACGAACTTCAAGGTGCCGCTAACAGCCTCAATGAAACCCTTCCGACACTAGGACTTGAGATTGCCCCGGAAAAGACGGAATTTCTCTTTGTTCATGGTCGCCATCAGCTCCCACCGGATGTATGCAAGGTCATCTACCTCGGCGACACGCCAGTCTCCCCTAAAAGTGGGCAAATTCGTATTTTAGGAGTCCCTTTGGCCAGCAACAATAGCGCTAAGTGTTGGATCAGCCAGCTTAAGCGCAACTGGAAACCCATGCTTCGTCTCATTTCGCGCATGTCTAACAAGTACGGCGTAGCATGCCAGTCAGCCTGCCTTACGCTTACTCGAGCAGTAGCAATGAGTCGACTTACGTATGGCGCACCTGTCTATAAGCTCAACAAAGTGCATATGAAGCATCTTCACGTTCTTCATCGGGCCGTTCTTCGCACCATTACTGGACTTCCGCGCCATACCCGCACGGAAGCCCTGAATCAATCAGCCCCGGTACCCCCGCTCGAACTGCTCCTCGAGGAAACCCGACAGCTGCACGAAGATCGCCGTTCCTTGACCTGGCAGGGTGTGGCTCTTACAGCTTGGGACTCGCAAATGGCGCTCCCCCAGACCCTACCGCAGCCTCCCCCTCCCCCATGGAAACGGCCCTTAGGGGTTGACAACGTGCAACGCATAGGCGTCCCAAGATCCCGATCCAGAGTTCGCCATCATGCTGTTTCTCGCACTCTGGAGGCTAAACGCCCTGATGAACAAGACATTTACACAGACGCGAGCGTGTCTGCTAGTCGCATGGGACTGGCTTGGCGATGTCCAGGTATACCTAGTTTAGACGGCGCTCGAACTCGACAAACATCCACTACTTCTATAATGGACGCTGAGCTACATGCCATCCTCGCAGCCCTCGACCACTTGACATACGAGACGTCTGCCCCATTACCACCCCGCATTCGGTTCCTGACTGACTCCCAAATGGCGCTACGTGAGCTCCGGAAACCCTTCTCCGATCACCCTTTGGTTCATCAGATTCAACATATGATTAGTCTGCTTGCTCGCAATGGTACATCTGTACGTGTTGCGTGGATACCGGGACACATGGCTCAGGGTTCTGGCAACCACGCTGCCCATGAGGCAGCGCAGGAGAGTCTTCGAGTAACTCCTCCACTGGTTGACAGCCCTGCTCCCCCGCTCTCCCTCAGGCAACAGCTGGATCACGCTCGGCAGGCTAGGCACAACCGCCTTGCCGCTGCAACTCCTGTAGGTTTCCTGCATAACGCCCCATCCCTAACTCGTCCTGCCGAAGTTTTTATTAACAAATTTCGTGCGAACGCTGCATTGACTCCCCACATAACACGCAAATGGCACCACCCGAACGGCGATGCTCCGCCCTGCTGCCCATATTGCAAGACAGCTACAATAGCAAACCGGACCCACCTTATTTGGCACTGCTCTGCGTACCAATCCTTCCGCCCCATCCTGTTGAATGCCCTACCCAATCCAAGCGAGATACCTCCCACGACACTCAGCGACCCCGATTTCCTTGCTGCCCTTGGGCGCTTCGCTCTCGAGAGTGGCCTCGCAAAAGTAGTTTAGCCGGGGTCTACCACCCCTATGTGTGCATTCAGGAACTGACTATTCCTCTCCAGGATCTTCAAATGAAGATCACCTCGTGACCACCTCTTCCCTCCCCTTTCCCCCTTCTCCCCCTTCCGGCCCCTGGGCCCTCCTTGTGTTAATAAAAGACCTTCACTCACTCACGCCGCTGACGACGTAGTTTGAATGCGTTAAAGATATAAGGCGCGTTACTAAAACTGATATCAGCGTCGCGTCCGTGGCTTAGTCGGTAGAGCGTCGCGCTGCGGCCGCAAAGTTGTCGGATCGAAACCTGGCGCCGGATGCTGTTTCTTTTTTATATAGTGTAGTGGCCTGGCTGGCGCGCCGAGCTAGGCTGCGGACGGAGGACGGCGGTGGAAGCAGGAGTAGGCCCGACTAAGAAGTGCTTCGCACTTAAAATATTCAGATTTCTCCGGTCCCGCGTAATATGCATCCTACACATAACAAGGAGCGGCGAGAGGCCAGAGCTCGTGTCCTGCAAAGACGCTTTGCGAAAGTCGAGAACGTTACCTACGCGGGCGCAGCCGATTACGCTGGTCGCGAAGCAATGGCCACAGCGGTGGTCAACAATCAGGGCAACACCATCGCCTCCTGCTCTATCCGATCGAGAGACCCGGTGGTTGGAGAAGAGGCAGCCATTGCTTTAGCCATGGTTGCCTCCACAAAAATCAAGACAATCATCAGCGACTCCAAATCAGCAATTCTAAATTTCTCACGAGGACACATATCAAGGTAGGCGTTCACAATCCTCATTTCTGGTCTCCACCTCGAAAACCGGACAGGCAAGATCAACTTAATTTGGACCCCCGACCACTCCGGCCTTGCAGGGAACGAGTCTGCGCACGAAGCCGCTCGAGGCTTTACCGACCGAGCGGACGGCCCTTCCGATGCGGAACTCGTCCCAATGTCAGGCAGGGACAGGCTGTTATCGTACAGTGATATCATCGGTGATTACCGTTTAGGCCGGGCCCGCTTCCCACCCGCGCACCCATCCCTCAGTAAACGGCATTCGGTGGTCTGGCGACTGCTACAGACTCACTCGTACCCAAATCCCATAGTGTATAGCTATTGCTACCCAGGGTGCTATTCCCCCTAGTGTCATAGATGTCAGGAACATGCTATGGCAGTGTCCGCAGGCGATCACAAATGGCCCCACAATCACTAACAGTGAGCAGTGGGAGACCGGGCTGCTCAGCTCCAGCCCGGAAGATCAACTCTGGGCCGTCCAGCTGGTTGAGGACGCTGCCAGAGCCCAAGGGCTCACGGCTGACGACTAAGCTACACAGCTGGCAAATTGAATAAAGTTTACTCTCTCTCTCTCTCTCTCTCTCTCTCTCTCTCTCTCTCTCTCTCTCTCTCTCTCTCTCTCTCTCTCTCTCTGTAGTTACACTTTTTGCATCGTAAGCGCATATTTATAAGAACGACACGGAGCCCGTTGCCCGCTCCGTGCAGTTACCGTACACCATCAAAGATGAGCCACTACCCAACCAGGACTGCCCTAACCTCGCACACTTTCAACCGAAGAAACCTCGTATCCTTTCAATTTCTCCCTCACCCACGCTTCCTCCTCTCTTACCGGCCAGGCTTGTTCCGGGCAGGGAGCCACGCGGACCATATCTGCGCCTCCTACGCACCTGCCTGTTGCGGCCACCGCGTGCAATCGTACGCAGTCACCCACGTCATTACAGCCTGGGACCTGCTGCGCTTGCGGGCCCTTTGTGCAACCGCACAACCGCGCACGTGATTATGTCAAGTTGCTGCGCTACTCGTGTCGCTGGACGCGTCCTACTTGCGCTAAGGGGCAGAAACTCGGAATAGACAGCAAGGGGGAGTGGAAGCCTTTTACCACCGCGAGGCAGTTGCCCCATTGCCTGCCCGGTCATGTTACTCAGACGACATTGTCGAGCAGTTCGGACCGTTACAGTACCGTAAGACTTCCCTCAAGGTCCGAAGAAATGTAGTATTTGAAGAGAGAGAGAGAAACAACTTTCGCTGAGCCCATTTCAGGTGACGCTCGCAGGCGTCAGACGGGGTGGAACCCTAGTCACGAGTCCCATATGAGTCCAATAGCTCCTGGCCCCTGGACGCGAGCTCTTGCTGCGTCGACAGGTCGGGGCTGGACATCAAGATCTCCCATCGCTCGGGTAGGGGGGGAAGGGGAAGGGGGAGGGAAGGTAGAGGATTCTTGAGCTCAGTACACTCCGCCAGTATGTGCGGCAGGGTGCCTTCCGTCTTTTTGCAGAACGGGCAGATGGGGTCGTGTTCTGCCGGGAACATCTTGTTCAATAAAGCTGGGTGCGCCAGTGACCCCGCTTGTGCTCGGCGCACTATTGTTTGTTGCTTGCGGTCGAGTTGCTGGTGCGGCACAGGAAGCCTGCACCTGGCGCTCCTGTACAGCGTGGTAATCTCGCGGTAGCTCGTGACTGGGTGCGGTAGCTCCGACTCGTCCTCGGCGCGGTCTTGAAAATATATTGTACATTTTGCTGCGTTAAACTAAATTATTTATGTAGAACAAGATTACTTTGTGCAAATAAGTTATGGCGGCGCAACGCGTACCTTAAGCGTACATGTGTTGCTAAAACGGTGTATTAGTCAAGCCTCTCAGTCGAAGTAACATAGTGAAGAAAATGACGCAATCGGAAACGTATTTGTGGCGGCAGTAATGAAAGGACACGTTTCTGTCCGTCTGCACTGCTAATCAGACTAAAGCATCTACTTCTGCGGCACCTGTTACACGTGAACCCTCACGGAAGTACGCCTCAGGGGAAGATGCAAGGAAACAAAGAAATTTCGCACCGCGAGAAAAGAAGCCGGCGCTCGTTGCAGCTGAAACCACCTCCAGCTGACACCACAGCAACCGCTCCGAGGCGAGGATTACACGCCATACCTACGTATCAGTGTCACTAGATAAGGTTACAGGGAATGGGCAGCCTTTTCTCCTATTGGTCCGTGCCGCCGCCGTGATCATTGGTCAGTTCGCATCACGTAGGATTTGTTTACACTGCGACGGTTCATGGGCACCGCTAGTGTCACTAGATAAGGTTACAGAGTATCGGCACTCTTTTCCACTATTGTTCCGTGCCGCCGCCGCCATGATCATTGGTCAGTTCCCGTCACGTGAAACTTGTTTACACCGCGACGGGTCATGGGCGCCGCCATTTTGTTGTAATGCGTTTTCTGTCGGTCACCTGTGGTAGTATCAGCTTGTCCTCCCTGCTCTGCGGCTGCGCACGAGTGGCATCGGTCCAAATTCGAATCAAAGATACCGCGCTTCGCAGCATTTAGGCCTTAGAAGTGTGTCCGAAGTCTTCGGCAGTGTTGTTACAAATGACCTCGTTCAAGTTAGCGGGGAGGCCGCAGAAGTGGCACTCTGGCAACAGCGATAAACAACAAAATGACCGGCGTTGCTCATTTGCTTGCCGCAGTGACGGTACTCTGTGTCTTATGTAGTGACATTAGGCACCTCCATTTTGTTGTTTATGCGTTTTCTGTCGGTCACCTGCGGTAGTCTCCGCTCGTCCTCCCTGCTTTGCGCCTGCGCGCGACTGGCGTCGTTCCGAAAGCGAATCAAACACAACGTGCTTCACAGAATTTCAGCTGCAGAAGTGTGTGCGATCATGCCGTGTTGCTGCATCTTGGCGGCGTTGTTTATAAATGAGGCGTTTTTCTTGATTGATTGATTGATTGATTGATTGATTGATTGATTGATTGATTGATTGATTGATTGATCTTGGCGGCGTTGTTTACAAATGAGGCGTTTTTCTTGATTGATTGATTTATTGATTGATTGATTGATTTATTGATTGATTGATTGATTGATTGATTGATTGATTGATTGATTGATTGATTGATTGATTGATTGATTGATTGATTGATTGATTGATTGATTGATTGATTGATTGCAGGGTTTAACGCGCCGACGCAACGCAGTCGATAAGGCGTGCCGTAGTGGAAGTCTCCGGATTAATTTTGACAACCTGGGGACCTTTAACGTGCGCCGAAATCCCGTACACACGGGCGTTTTTGCTTTTCGCCTCCATCATAAAAGCGCCCGCCGTGGCCGGGATTTTTTTTTTTTTTTTTCAAGATGAGCCAGATCCAGAAACCAAAACTAGGTCGCATAAAACTGCAGTGACAAGAAAAACTCGGCAACTTTCCCCTAAAAAAGGGGTGGCTCGAAAATAGCTGAGATAACGCCTGAAAACGCGTACGCAGATCGTAGTTCGTATGGAAAATGAGCCAGATCCTGCTGTTTCACGGATCAATATGAGCCAAATCGATTTGCCCAATGGGAGCTTGCTTTTTTGGCTTGACTGTACAGACTGTTTAGTGGGTGTTTTCAGAAGTTTTTTTTTTTTTTTGCATTTCGGAGCTAGGTTATTTTGACTTCAGACGGCAATTTGGAGATTACGAAAGATCTGTCCCCAGATGTCAACGACGAAGTGAGCTGAAGAAGACATGAACGAAATGAAACTGAGAGATGTGAAACAATGATTTCATTACGTCTCACCTGACCCTATGAAATAACTCTGGTTATGATTATTATTTCACTCCCATATCGACCATTGTAGCACTTAACTAAAGCCACCGCTTACAAGCCCTGGCAAATCCCCACCCCCACCCCGCCCTCTGGTAGTACGAACCAACTCATTAAGGTGAAGAAGATATGAGCAGCCTTCTTGTGAAGCGTTTAGGAAGTCCATGGCAAAGCCATAAAGAGCTTACTTACTTCGTGACTGCCTTGAGACGTGCCCAAGAAAATTATCCTATGGAAGAAGTCTAAAAGAGCTGCTAATGGTACCTAGAGCACTCACCTGCTCTCCATGAATAGTTCTACTGGAAATGAAGCCTCGTTGCATATCTGTAATGCCTTTTCCACCAAAACTCAATCGCACCTTGCTTGAAAGTCAATTTAAATAAAGTTTCCATAAGAATACAGCATCAACTTGAGTGTTTCAATCCAACATGAGCCAAATCCAATCTTAACACCCCATTATAGCTAAAATTCACCATATAGTTATTAATTACTTGTGGCCATAAATTTCACCTAGCTAACATTTTTAAATATGTCATATAATAGCTTTGACGGCGCTGAATTTAGATCCGGTAACGAATTTCTGCTTATTTCTCAAATTCGCGTTAGGTGGATATGGCTCATTTCGAAAAAAACGCCTGAAATGATCTCGTCCATGTTAGCAGTGAGGCCACAGAAGCGGTAGTCTGGTAACATTGATAACCACCAAAATGGCCGCTGTTATTCACTGCGCGCCTCAGTGACGGTACTCTGCATCTTATCTAGTGACACTAGTGCACGTATATCCCATTCCTTTCGTGAAAACAGGCATCATGGCACTAGAAGAGGACATTTTCACGTCTTACCTATCATTAGACCCAGAGAATCGCACAGCTTGAAATTTTCCGAGAGCTATGTAGTTCAATAGCTCAATGTGTGAACATTTTTAAAAAAGCATTTGTTTGCGATCGTCATTTCTGCCCGACTGACTCTATACGCATGACGTCGTGGGGTCTGGCGTAAGCAAGTGTACGCAGGACGCGACTGACGCGCCAACAGTGGGTTTATTTCCTAAAAAGGTATTTCCTAAAAACCCGTTCCTGCACCTGCTCCTGTGGCGCTGGGGTACAGCACTTGCTCGGAAGGGTTTTTTTTTTTTTTGGAGCTTTCGGAATTACTGAAGTTTTCACTCATGGTGATTTCGTTAATGCTTTTTTTTTATTCTGGTTATTATTCTATCAAGATCGACGCACAGGACTTCTAGAATAGTTTGGGTTAGGTTTATTATAGGTTGTGTTCTGTGTCGTTCGGCTGGGTTTGGTTAGGTTCGCGGGGTTAGGTAATGTAACGCTTCACTTCAATAAATAGCCGCGTACCGTGGAAGATTGTTTGATTTAGTAAAAATGCAGCAAATAAACAACTCTTCAGAAAGCATGGCTGATTGTGAGATGATTTTCCGTTTTCTCAAGCTTCCGCGTAGGCGCGTCAGTCGCGTCGTGCGTATACTTGCTTCCGGCAGACCCCATGACGGCGTGCGTATAGTCAGTCTTCCGCAACACGCTTGGCCATTACAATAAACGCTTTCTCCTCGCACATTACTATGGTAGTGGTATCACACTTGTCAACCACAACGTTACTGTCATCCACCCTCAATTACAGCTGCACCCTAGTTGATTGCATATTCAGAGTTAGCGTCGTTGTTGCTTGGACTGCCCCCGACTAATTCGTCAAGAGTCTGACTGTGGAAGAAGGTCACGGTGGTACCATATGTAATTATTACCGCTGCAATAGTAGAGGCTGTGATGCAGCCAAGAAACTGGCCAAGAAAATTTAAGATATCGGGAAACTAGCGGTGAACGCTGGGCCCCGATATTTAGCTGTATGTCCGGCAAACAGCCCTTTTTTGACTCTGACGCCAGTTTTTCTCTGTAAGGAGGTTGGCGTTTTTCGGAAAGATCGCCGGCTAACCGTCTTTTTTACGAGCAGGAGGCCGCGAGGCCGGCGCCGGCGTAGTTCACCACTTCTTCGCCGGAATTTTGTTGCACAGAGGTTAGCCTTAAAGGGACCGAGCAACACTGTTTCAGCAGTGCAAATAAACATGCGCTACGTTTAGACTACACGGCCAGGAATACCTGAGCGAAATATTACGCGTTCACGTGAAGCGGTGAGCGCGCAAATCGCTGTGAAAGATGCGGCAATGACAACCGCGGTCTCTTCAGTTTTCCTCATGACGGACCACTGGCATAGCCGCAATGACGTCCTTTCTGCAATGGATGTCCTATTTATTGCTGCTGGTCAACTTCACGGCTCATTTCACGCATTTCCTGTGACGATCCGCCGTCGCCGGCGCTGTGTTCCAACATCTTCTATGCCTGAACCTATACGCACAGTATTGGCGTTTCTTTTGTGTTTTGAGTGCGCGCGGAGTTTCAGTGACGAACTCAATACTTCCCTTTCAACCAGACCACTCAACAACGAGCGTTTATTGCTTCAATTGGCTGCGGCTTAACTCAGTTATGCCTGGGTGTGCGCAGCCAGTTGTACGGTTAATGTTATTGTTGAGCTTGGTTCTCTGCACGGTTACGACGCTTCTCGAGGCGTGCGTCTCGTTCTTTCTCGGTCTCCTCGTCTCGCTGCGCCCTCTTGGTTTCGTTCCTACGACGAAGCCTGACGACGAATTCCTTCGAGCCGCCCCTTCCATATATACGATTTTATTATTTCTTTATTTTAAATGCAGAGCATTTCAGTAACTCACGATGTCACCCGCATTGACGTCTGTAGTCGTAGTCCGCATCGCTCCCCCTACACTATATAAAAAAGAAACATCCCCCTCGCGAGGGGCACGATCAAATGCAGAGCATTTCCGCGGGGGGCGCGCCTGCAAGTCATATGGATTACGTCTTGGTTGTTGTTGTTGTAAATGTTGTCTTCCAGCGTAGACATTGTCGATGAAGTCGATGGTGAAACGTGAAACGTGCCGTGAGCCCCCTGCCGCGGCTATGACGCAACGTGGCGCGGCTATGACGCAACACAATCCAACACAATCCACTTTAATTCAATCCAATCCAAACCAATCCAATCCAAGCCAAGCCAAGCCAATCCAATCGAATCCAATCCAATGCCCCTCGCGAGGGAGTTATAGCGCCGAAATCGCGCCACCACACGAACGCGTGATGTTGACGTCACGATCACGCCACAGATGTTAGCGACCGGAGCGCGCGCGAACGACATATGTGGTTTAGGCGGGAACCGACCGCGGCGAGAAAGCGCGATGCGAGCGCCCCCACCTGTTCTTGCGCGCGAACCTGCTGTTGCTCAGCGCGAACCCAACGCGGCGAGAGAGGGTGTTGCGCACGTCCCCACCTGTTGTGCGCCCGAACCGAACGCGGCGAGAGAGGGTGTTGCGAGCGGAGAGAAGACGAGGAGGACGCGGGGGAGATGGCGCACCTGTGGCCGACGGTTGAATGAGTCAAGGATATAAGGCGCGTTCGTAACCTTCCGTTCTGTGTCGGATTTGTGGCCCAGTGGGTAGAGCACCATGTACCTTGCGTTCCGCCCGCAGAGTCTTGGGATCGAAACCTGGTGCCGGTAAGTATTATTTTTTATATAGTGTAGGGGGAGCGATGCGGACTACGGACGTCAACGCGGGTGACATCGTGAGTTACTGAAATGCTCTGCATTTAAAAATAATACTTACCGGCGCCAGGTTTCGATCCCACGACTCTGCGGGCGGAACGCAAGGTACATGGTGCTCTACCCACAGCGCCACAAAGCCGACACAGAATGGAAGGTTACGAACGCGCCTTATATCCTTGACTCATTCAACCATCGGCCACAGGTGCGCCCTCTCCCCCGCGTCCTCCTCGTCTTCTCTCCGCTCGCAACACCCTCTCTCGCCGCGTTCGGTTCGAGCGCACGACCCGAACTCGGGCGCACCACCCGAAATCTACCACCACTCTACGTGCGCAACACCCTCTCTCGCCGCGTTGGGTTCGCGCTGAGCAACAGTCGGTTCGCGCGCAAGAACAGGTGGGGGCGCTCAGCCCCAAGGTGCCGACGCGCGGTTTAAGCGAGGCTTTCTAGACGTTACGTTCGGAAACAGATGTAGTGGGCGAACTTTCACTGAAGAGTCACGGTTTTACCGATGATTTCCCCTCAGGAGCTTCACCCACTCATCATCATTCACCCCGTGGATATGCTGTGAATTTTTTATTTTTATTTTTTTTTTTTCTATTTTTATTGATATCCCTTTTTTGGCGCGGCGAGCGGCGTTTCTAGCTACGGCGGCTAAGGAATCACTACGTTCCCTATCCACTGCAGGTTTCCTAGGAACCGCTGCCAGCTAGGGAACCGAGGTGCGGCCACCCGGTCACCGGTCACAGCGAAACGGCGAGAATACGGCCATTGTAGCTCTCGCTACAAAACTCCCTACCAGCCAGAGCGCGCGCTTGCAAGCAGGCAACCATGCCTGCCTGTTTCTTTCACCAGACAGGAAATAGTCCCTTCCACATTGCGGAAAAAAGGAGAAAACTCCCCGGCCAGTGATATATGGAAGGCCGTCGAAACTGAGCGCTCTCCGGGAAAGAACGCGCTGCAGCTTTCGTCGCGTTGCACAGGTCTAGTTGAGAGGAAATGATTATGCGCGATTTTTCATCGCGCGTAGTTCCGGTGATTGTGAACGAATTTTCACAATTCTTGAGGGAGTACATCGCTGGGACAAGGGACAATAGACTTCACCCGAAACACAATCCGAGTAGTCGATGGTAAGTGCCGCAGGTCCCTTTAACAGATCTACCCTGCATTATTCTTCCGCTTTTTCGTTTCCTTTTCTGCGAGCAGCAATGAAGAAGGCTTGAAAACTTTATGAGGTAGATAAAACGGAGGAAATGAAGAGGCTGAATTCCCAAGGATAGAAAAGGACATCGGCAAGCGCTGACATCACACATAGCGATGCGATACGTCAGAGTCTGCTTAGTATAGCATACCTGTTTAAACACGAAACATTGCCAAAATGGCCAAACTCACGGTGCTTGTTCGTGTTCTTTTCCTTCCGCGGGCATTTACTTCTTTTGCGCTGTGTTCCTTTGTGTATTCATGCAAACTCCCTCAGCCAGTCACAGTATACCAGTTTATTTCTTGTGATGCATGCTTTATTTCTGTGCCCCCAGGCGAGCTGCGCACTGTTGACCAGGCTCATCGCAGTGTGCCGCCTGGGCTCGTTTGCTTCCGGTTTCTTCCTTTTATGCGTTTACTTTATATGCTGTACGTGTAATTCTGTGTGCAGCCAGATGAAGGTCCACGTCCCAAAGCAGCGAATGAAAAGTTCAAAAGACAGGTTGCACGTATGTTCAAGTCGATTCGCTTGTGTTTTTTTTCACTGGCGCAGCTCTAGGCAGGCTCTGGCTTATATTAGCAAACACGTACGAAACGCCAGCCCAGAACGCCGTGCACAGGTCCAGCTCTTCGCTGTTCATTACAGTCATAGTGTCACCCTCTGAGTGGTGGAAGTAGAAGTATTTCTCGTTGATAGCGTACAAGGAAGCAGCAGGAACGCCATTTTTCCGCCACCCTTCAAGGTCAGGAACTGAAGCGCTAGTCAGTAGCCGTGTAGCATTGATGCGCCCAAACAACTTCACTATTTCAGCCGCTATGCACATCGAGGTGTTGTGGTTGTATGTGAAGCGCAGCCCCTGCGGCCTAAACGTTCCCCCGTCGGATTCCATGACAAGGCTTGTTAGGTTTCCTTCCTCCTGGTAGTGCTTCTCGAAGTAGGCTTTTCCGCCTGTTGCCTCTTGCTCTTCACCCGTAAACAACACACATCGTATGGTGCGGCGCGGCGTGAAATTTAAGTTTTTGAGTACTTCCAACGCCCTCCATGAAATGAACGCACCCCCGCCGTCATCCATGGCTCCTTGACCGACATCCCAGGAGTCTATGTGGCCGCTGATCAGGACCATCTGCAGAATAAAAGGCCATTGTTACGTCTTTGAGTGGTATTCGTGCTTTTCTACAACAAGATGCAAGATGCCGCATAGCACAATATGAATCACGCACATTATAAAGTACGGAATACTTGTAGGCAATTTTTACGACCTCCTTGAATATCTTCCTATCAAAGGCGACTTTGGGGACCACAATATCCAACGGTAAAATGAGCAAAATATGGATCTCTTAAACACAACTTTTATTCCGCTGAATTAAATTTTGCTAGCGCTTGTGTGGGGATGTATTGTTTGCCTAAACACATGTATACTAACCTATATTTTACTATTCAGTTGATATCTTGAGAACTGCATTTGCGCGTAAGTTCCTTTTGCGATGCCTAGACCGGAACCGAGTCGAACAGGTTGCCGAAGCTTTGTTCCTTAAATTGTACTATGGTGTACATCGTCATCATTGTTTTTATTAGGCCCTAATTCTAAATTCAAGTCCATGAATAGGACTTGAGTCCATTAGTATAGATTACTCCACCAAAAAGAATGCAACATGTATCGTGAAGGGTGCGGTCATCTGGATCGCTGGATGCCCTACGTTTATGTTGGCAAGATTGCCATCTTTGTTGACGTCTGCCAGTAAATTTCATTACCATGCCCAACAATGGGCTCAAGTCTTAGTTCGTGTTTCTTATCCGGCTAACGGCGTGGTTTTATGAGGCCACGGTAAGGGCCTCCCAGGCATCCCCCATTTTATGTTCCAAGCGACTGAGCACCGAGCCAGCATACTCAGATCCATTTAGAAGACTTCAGGCAGCGCCAAATCCTTGCTTTCAATGACATGGCAACGCTGAAACATTAAAGTGGGCTTTTGTGTTCGATAATTGCTAGTGCTATTCCCTACCATCTACATGCTTTACTAGCTACTTGCCTGCTCCATAAGCAACAACTTCCACGATAATCTTCCACCGCCCCTGCCAAGAAAATGCCTTTCATCTTTCCCATGCCCACTACTCACGTTTATCCTCTCCCGTCTCGCTTTTCCCACGATGTACACGGTTCAGGTTTGCTTAAGTCCATTCCACTTTCGTGCGTTCCCCTGCTCGCGTGTCATGCATTTGAACCATTCGATACTTCAAACGTCGCCACAATGTCTAGGCTCGGGAACGAGCTCTTTTAACACCGAAGCTGTTGAGCAAATCGTTTTCAGATGCGACTGCATCTCATTCACTCGCCTTGTCTCTGCATCCGGCGTCGGCGTTGTTGCCGGCGGCCGCCCCTCCCTAATTCTCCTCGCCGCGTGAGCTGCGCTCTCCGCCGCTCACCGATAGCGAACACTCTCTCGAGAGGGGCATTGGATTGGATTCAAATGGCTTGGCTTGGCTTGGCTTGGCTTGGATTGAATTGGATTTGGATTTGGATTGGATTGGATTAAAGTGGATTGTGTTGGATTGTGTTGCGTCATAGCCGCGGCAGACGCACTGGCGCCGGCGCGTCCCCTCACCGTTATGCGCACTATAAAACGCGGTACCTGCGCCGCCCCGCTCCATCGTTCCAGCGCCGTTCCTCCGCTGTTCAACGCTGCAACATGAACCCCCTATGCGTCGCATCTACACAGGGGTTCCCGCGAGGGGAGGTGGGAGTTTTTTATGGATTCCGCAGTTAAAAATACCAAGAAAATACCGAGCGCTCGTGCAAAGGTGCCTCGAGCGCACGTTCGTCAAGCCAATATGCCCACTTGTACGCCATAGTGGGCATGCCAAGCATATTCCCTCTGTAGCCAACAGTGGCCACAAAAAACAAACTCCAGCGTTCGCCGTATCGTGGCAACACTTGCTGGGAACGAGAAAGAGACGTCATAGCGTACATCCCTCGTACGTTCGTGCTCGTGTCGTCATGCGCATGCGCTGTGCACCGTAGAAGAGCCGGGACTTGAATGTCGAAACTGCTGTAGGTGATCGTTCACTACACCTGGCCCGGCCCCGGATAGCTCGCACGGCTGAGGAAGAGGCCGCGCTTCGAGAGGCTTGCGTGCAAAGCATCCGCTAGAGACGATAAGTCACGCGGAGTGGCGAACATAAACGTCGATTAAAACGACGAGCTCACTCTGGCTTTTCTCAACATAAGGTCATTCAAATGCATGCCGCCAACGTCAACCATGGCACCGCAACGATACTAAAACTCAGCTTTGTGTTTGTCAATGATCACCTATCACCAATGATCACCAATGACATGCGAGCCCTGCACGTGAGTGCAAGCTTCCCCGCATAATTTTTTTGTATTTCTTGGTCAAAAAATTGTTTTCAAATAGTTTATTTTATTAGCTAACTCAAAAATAAATTACACATCTATTTTCGATCAAAAGAACACTGTTAATACAAGTTATATATTGAAGTTTTGCCTGAAATATTCCTAATGTTTCTTTTTGCGCCACAATGCTGGATTTAGTGGCTTGGATAGGTTTTGGCCACATAAAACTTCTCCTTTATGAATTATTTTAACTTTTGGCTGTATGGCTGTATCGAGGTAAAAGCAGCCAGTCAGCAAGTCAGCCAGCCAGGCAGACAGACAGAAAGACTAACTAAAATTTTCAGGCTTTAGTAGCCGTAGAAAGACTATCGTCCGTAAAACGCCTCATTTGTTTTTCGATATGATCATGGCCATAATCTCCGCTACTTCCCGCTTTTCATTTTTAAATGGGTCATTGTGCCTATCTACCGAGTTATACCCATACACACAGAGTAAGAAAGAGTAGATGAATCCAATAATAGAGACGAAAAGCCGAGGGCTATAATGGGAATTAAACTAAGCAAGTGGCTTATATTTAGAGAGAACGAGTAAGTACGCAAATGAAACCTCACCTCTTTCGCTTTGTCAGTTCCATTTAGCTGCGCAATTGTGTTCCGAGATATACTGTCATTATATTTCGTAGCGTTCATTATTAGCTTAACGACAGGTGTGATTCCTGAAATGCGAAACACCAGGTATCTCTGCAATTCAGATTGGAAATTCTCACACAAATTCATAGTCTTTCAAAGAATAGAACCACATGCATTACTGAATCATGACACTTCATTTCCCGTTAAAGGCACCAGATAATAACTTCTGTGGAAATACAAATTACTAATTCAAAAATATTTCTAAGCTGCTTCTCACAATTGTGAGTAATTTGTAAACACGCGCCATATTTCGCTGCGAATAGCTAAATTCGGCTTTTACTCCTCGTGCTGAGCCCTAGTCGGGCTATATTGGGTGACTTCATCTATCTTTTTCTTTTTTCGCCGTTTTTCCTTAACCGATGGTCCACATTTACTCTATTGCAACAACGAAATCTCTTGGATCTACCAATTCCGCATTTTCGTGCCCATAAAAGGCTTTGCACGGTTGGTGCTTTTTCGAGATGTTGTTTTTCTGTTTGCCATGAAGACAAAATACTAGTTTGGTTCATTAAAATTACTGCTCTGTCCCAATACCAATGATATCGAAATGGGCTCATATGTGTCACGGAGTTGCTGTGGTGGTAACAGGCATTTACTTTATGTGCAAGGGATACGAAGACATCATGTTACGCTTTAGCGAATTTTTGTGTCTAGGGGAAAGGGATTAGGTAATGGGACTTGGGGGAAAAGTATGATACATCCAATGGGGTACAGTACTAAAGGAAATGGTGGAGGCCAGATGTCTCGAGTAACTTTGGTAGAGCGGTCCGACCGAAGACAACGACTACGGAAGTACGAGCACAGACTACGGTAGATGCTTTCGCTCAAGCGACCGTTTTTTGCTGGTGTAGCCGTGCCCTCGGCTGTGTGTCATGATGTCAAACCATGCTGAGTTCCTTGGAAAACTGCTATTATTGATATGGGATATTGAAACCAACCCAGGCCCCCAATATGAAGAAACATTACATCAGTTGAAGGACATTGCAACGGACATTAAAGAAATAAAAGGGAAACGTTTGGTAGACATAGATAACAAACTTGACGCCTTATCAAGGCTTGAGGGAGAACTGGAGCATTGCAAGACGCAACTTAATTCTATGAGCACGGTAATACGAACGCTAGAAAAAAGAATAGATGACCTCTAAAACAGGAGCCGAAGATCGAATCTAATCGTGTACAGACTGCCTGAAACAGGAAATGAGACCTGTGAAACGCTCGAAGAATAAGTAAACAAGGACGTTATTTAGGGTAAGCTTAAGCTACAGCCAATTGCGATCGAACGCGTCCACAGGCTAGGCAAGCCCGCTCCTAACAAAATTAGGCCAGTTATATTCAACCTTCTAGACTCGCGACAGAAGGCAACCGTGCTAAAAAATGGTAGGAATATTAAGGACACCCATTACGCAATTGTTGAAGATTTCTTTCGCAAAACTCGGGAAATCCGAAAAAAGCTTTGGGAAAGTGCGAAACCGAATCGAGAGAAAAAGGAAAAGGTTGCCTTAGCTTCCGATAAACTGTTCATAAATGACTCCCCTTTTGTTTGGGATGAGGAGAAAGAAAACATGGTGCCATTAAACAAGACAAAGAACGACCAAGGGCCAAGTCGCCCGAGCACTCGGAGTGCAACGCAAAGACAAATAACACTACTCAACGTGAACGCCAGAAGTGTCCTTAAAAAACTGCAACAGCTCGTGGACATGTTACTGCTTTATGAACCTGACATTGCAGCGATTACGGAAACCTGGCTGTCACCAAATGTTCTTGATCATGAATTTGCTCCCCCGAACTACACTGTTATCCGAAAAGACAGACCATCTCGTGGCGGAGGCGTGGCATTCCTAACTCGACGTTCAATTTCTTATAGTTTACTGCCCCACGTTCCAAAAACTTAAGCGGTGTTCTGTAAATTATTGTGGTTCAAGCTTGATGACAGGTTGCGTTTATCGGAGCTCATGTTGTAGTGCCGAGTGTTTAGTTGTCATTCATGATTTTCTTCAACAACATGTTCGTAGATCTGCAGTCATGCCGATGGGGGATTTTGACCTTCCAGACATAAACTGGGCAAACATGCGTCACCCCTCAACCAGTTCAGAGGCTTTAATCGATCTGATGCTAAACTTCAACCTCCGCCAAATTGCTTCCTGCCCGACGTGTTGTCAAGGAACAGCTACCAGTATACTGTATCTAGTCCTTATTTCGTAACCACCTAAACCCTGACGACGCTAACATTGAAGTCGTCGAGGGTATATCTGACCACAGAGTACCAATCTGCCGTATAACACTTGATCATGGCTTACGGTTCGAATCGACCATAACTGCTGTCGCAGACTTCAACAAAGCCGATGACGCTAGTGTGTTAACTTTCTTGGCTCATGAATTTTATGACTTCATCGATTTGGCCCATAATCTTTCCACCCCTGTGAACGCGCTTTGGCTACGATTCAAACACATTATTTCACATCGCACGAATAACTTCATTCCATTACGGCTTATGCGCCCACAGAAAAAAAAATTCCTGGATTACAAGAGAAGTTTTAAACGCAAAGCGAAAGGTTAAACGTCTACGGAAGGCAGTAAAGCAGGACGGGGGCATACGAAAGTGACACAATTACGATCTGCTATTGCAAGCTTCAAGAACACAACCAAAAAAGCAAAAGAACATTATTTAATATCACGCTGCCGTCATTTATTACTGGTCACCCCCAAAGATTCAGCAAACATTTCCGCCGTGGGAAAGCAGGCCGTCCCACACTACCATTATAACAGAAAAGAGATAAACTAATGCTTACAACAACTTTTTGCACTCGGTATTCACAAAAGATAACGGGCAAACGCCTCAGCGTCCATCACCTGAGAATGATACAATCAACCCAATAAATATAATTGACAAAGGAATCTAGCCTTTTGTTTGAGCTAGACCCTACAAAATCTTCAGGGCCCGATAACATTCAAAATGCATTTATTCGGCGATATGCAGAATGGTGTAGTAAATATCCTGGCTTGGTTTTCCGCAAATCTTTTTCGCTGTCACAGCTTCCACACGACTGGAAAAAGGCCAAAGTTACACCAATTCTGAAGTCGGGAGATTGCGATGACCCTTGTAACTGTAATTGATTGATTGTAGGGTTTAACGCGCCGACGCAACGCAGGCGATGAGGCGCGCGTTGTGGAGGGCTCCGGATTAATTTTGACCACCTGGGGATCTTTAAAGTGCGCCGAAATCTCGTACACACGGCGTTTTTGCTTTTCGCCTCCATCAGAAAAGCGGCCGCCGCAGCCGGGAATCGAACCCGCGACCTCGCGCTCAGCAGCGCAACGCCTTAGCCACTGAGCCACCGCGGCGGGTTCCCTTTAACTGTAGACCGATTTCTTTAACCAGCACATCGTGTAAAATATTTGAGCATATTGCTACGTAACTCCCGCAACATTTCACATAGCATTGGACTGGATCACCTGGTAGTCAATCCATCGTACACTTCATCTATGGGTACGTGTCTCATCAGTGGGCGCGCACGGCAAGACGAAGTGATGAGGAAGAGATCACCCAGAACCAGACTGGCACGAGCTGCATTGGATGCCTTGGCTTTGGACTCTTGGCCTTCAGCTGTAATTATATGTAAATAGATTGCTTATTCACATCTGACTCGTAACATCGTTTTGGTGGAGGTTGCGGATTGCCCTCCCTGTGCCTGTCACCAGCGCAGCTACACCCTACCACGGAGCTTCGGAGTGGGCGACAAATTCGTCGACGAACGATGCCTCCTCCCCCCGAAACCTCAACCACCGCGC
The DNA here is from genome assembly GCF_048455015.1 of Haemaphysalis longicornis. Classification (NCBI taxonomy): domain Eukaryota; kingdom Metazoa; phylum Arthropoda; class Arachnida; order Ixodida; family Ixodidae; genus Haemaphysalis; species Haemaphysalis longicornis. The sequence goes on from NW_027526445.1 coordinate 139,864,128, forward strand.
CACTCGTCATCGTTTCCCAGCCCCGTGACCCAGGTATTTTTTTATCGGTGAGGATAGTGCCGACGTAGAAGAATGGATCCGCATGTTTGAACGTGCCAGCGCCCATAACAGGTGGGATGACACAATCATGCCGAGTAATCTGCCTTATCTTTAAAAACGGCCAACACCTGGTTTGAGACAAATGAGCATATATTGACCAGCTGGAACGTGTTCAAAGAAAAGTTGCGCGAAATATTTCACCGGCCCGTCGAACGCCAGCTCGCCGCGAAGAAACAGCTCGTATCCTGGGGGTAGTGTCACGGGACACCTGGACAATGCCCCATGGCGCCATAGCCCGGCGTCGAAGACGACGAGGTAAAGGCGGGCATGGAGACTGAGCGGTCTCTGCCATCACGGCTTGTAAATAATGTAAATAGATCCCTTCACCTCGTCCCATCGTTCGCCTCATCATTGTCCTACCGCCACGCAACAATATTATCCTAAAACAGTTAACATTTTTCTTGGAAACAAAAGGCATCCTGTCACCTTGCCAACACGAATTTCGCAGCAGATTATCAGCAATTACGTAACTAACAGAAGTTGTTCATGACCTAGCATTATCTATTAACAACTGTTCCCACACTGATGTAATATTACTAGACTTCTCAAAAGCGTTTGATTCCGTATGCCATAATAAATTAATTGCGATGCTCCGACACACCATCGGGGACGGACCACTAAAGCGCTGGATAAGAGAAATTTTTACTGACAGTTCAGTTTGTCATGTTTGAGCAAGTGGCATCTGAAACTATTCCTGTTACGTCTGGGGTACCACAAGGCTCCGTTCTTGGGCCACTGTTATTTCTCATCTTTGTTACTGATATCACGAAGAACGTTTCCTGTAACATAACGCTATTCGCCGACGACTGCATTGTTTATAGTGAAATTACAAGTTATTCCGATCACCTCGAGCTTGCTGATTCGTTAAACCATCTTGCCCAGTGGTGCACCGATTGGAAAATCCCGATTAACCTTAAGACAACTGTGTGCATGAGCCTAACAAGAAAGAGAGATCCTGTAAACTAAGTTTACAGTATTAACGGCGCGAGACTTGAAAGAGTAGATCAACAGAAACACTTAAGTGTAACAGTTACTTCACAACTCAGATAGGAGGCACACATTGACAAAATAATTTTAAATGCGCTGCGAAATCTCCTTTATCTTGGCAGATGTCTTCGAATGGCTCCACAATCTACCAAGCTTTTAGCCTACACTACCTACGTGAGACCGGTGCTAGAATATGCCAGCACAATATGGTTTCCCCACACAGTCACTAACGTAAATAAACTATAAAAAGTACAAAGGAAGGCAGCGCGATTCATTTGCAATAGATATAGGCGTACTGATTCCTCGACAAAATATGTTATCAATCTGTGGCCTTCCAACACTCGCGGCTAGAGCAAAACAGGTGCGCCTCAAATTTTTTTTTCAGTTAATTCATAACCATTACAAAATCGACACATCCAGGTACATTCTCCTATCACAATCCCGCACAACCTGGCATACACACCCCCATAATCTGAAAGAAGATTCTTTCCAGAGCGACACCTTCAAGAATTCTTTTTCCCCCTCTCTATACGACAATGGAATGAATAGTTTGGACCCCTCTGTTGCTAACACAAATTCTCTAAAAGACTTTGCCTCAAAAATAGAAAATGTAACATCTTAGCCCACCGTGCTTCGTTGGTGGATGCATTACAGCCTCCTGTTGAACCGTTTTAGCGGCCGAGGACTCTACATGTGTGCTGTTATTTGTAGTGTTTTATCGCTTTTCATGTAGCACTCCTGTTCTGCTAGCTTTACTGATGTTTGAAGTGTGTTTTTATGTATTTCCGGCTACAAAGTGTGTTATGAAATAATTAGTTTTTATGTGTTTATGCTTTGTTCTGTAAATATTTTTATGTATACTGAAACATATTTCGTGTTCTGCTTTGTATACTTTGAGGACCATCCGCGTTTAAAGGAGCCATGAAGAGAAAATACAACTTCATTTAATTTGAAAGAAATAGGATTCATTATCTCACTCAGCTCCATTAGAGTCACAAAAGATGTTTTTTAACAAAAAAAACGAAGAAGTATTTAAAAACTTTCAAATTTTGCGCCACAGTGTCGTGTTATGAGCAAGAATGACGTCATAATTGCCAACGATAAAACATAATTTTCAGTGCGTTAACTGCACGTTAGCATTCAAGTGATGCGGTCAAATGGAACTAGAGGCCCCATTACAGACGTCCAGCCATGTGTCGTCGCGACAGGTCAGTTAGGCGGCCGCCAAGCGCACAAACAAGGTTCCGTGACGTCATAGAAAAGTTGCGCGAAATTGGCTACGGGGTGGCGACTGCTTCATACGTTTTCTTTAATATCTCCGTTATTTGTTCGAAGATTGCGATGATATCGGTACCATTGTTATCAGGACTAAGCACTCTTTCTAATAAACCCAACTTGTATTTGGTTTTCATGGCTCCTTTAACATTGCAGTTCTTCTTTCTATTTCTTACTGCATACTTCTGCTGTTTGTGTAGACTACGTGTATGTAAATTCTGCAAGCCCAGCTGCTGTGGTCTCGGGAAGAGACTGGCACTATTGAAAATAAATAAATAAATAAATAAATAAATAAATAAATAAATAAATAAATAAATAAACGACTAATTTGCTTCAACAAGTGAGCCGTGAGGGTGGTGGTGGTGGTGCAAGAAGATATGGCTCATACCTACTCAGGGGAATTGACCAGAAAAGGGGCGCTCACCGAGAGAAATTATATACTCAGTACTTAAACAAATACATTTAACAAATGCGTTTAAAATAGGTGTTTAGGGAGGAAATTTAAACAGAAAAAAATAAACTGCTCGAACATGAGAGGCAGCACCATAAAGTTTTGAACCAATATAAAATCGAAACTCAAAAAAAGTAAAGAGGAGAAAAAAAAGGAAAGTATGTGAATAAATAAAACAAGAAGAGAAGTTGGTGACTGTGAGGCAGTAGGCGGGAAGGCACTGATAGCAGTGATCATAAACGCTGGGATCCGGGCATGGCCATCTGGGGGCTGTGCACAGGAGGCGGCCAGACTCCGAGATGAATAAGTGTACGGCAGACCAAAGATCTGCGCGGCAAAAACTCGGCCCCTTCGCCCCGAATGATAAGATTAGAGGAACTGACAGTGGGAGGGCCAATTGATTAATTTTGCTTCCCAAGTATATTTTTCGTATAGAGGAGTACCGTCGGCAGGACAGAAACCACGTTCTGTTGTCTCTAATTCGTTACAAAATGCACAGAGTGGTTAAGGGGCCAGATTGCAGCAGTGCAAGTAATAATTTAAATTTGGGACACCACAGCGAAAGCTGGTGAGGGCAACTTCACAAGCCCGTGGCTGACTAATCCGGCTCTTTCATGATTTCCGGAGGTGTTCGAGGTCAGAACTTCCGTGCGCCGATTCAGCCATGCATTGTAGCAGGTCTCATCTTCGAAAGCTGCCGAGGTGGGAAACTTTATAGGTGGTAGAACATCAAACGCCGAGCCATTCATTGCAATGTCTGCCAGAGTGTCTGCCGGTTGGTTGAGCCAGATGCCTGCGTGTCCAGGCACCCAAACCTAACAAAATTTTTGTAAAGACGGAGGCAGTAAATACCCAAGGGGTCGACGCAGGGGGATGTCTTTGGGCGCGCCAGAGCAACGCAAACAGAAAAATAGTCCGTAGGCACAATTGTGTGTTATGTAGCAGAATCTAACTTTCTAAGGGCCAGGACAATGGCTAAATATTCAGCTTTAAAAGAGGTAGTAAAGTCAAGGTATCGGAGGGAAAAGCCCGAATATAAATCCGGAGAAAAAATACCCACTCCTGCCTTCTCATCCTGGACAGAGGAGTCGGTTGCAGCAATGATTACATGGGAGGGAAAACCAGTGAGGTGATCCGGCAAAGGGACTGATAAGCGGCTTGATGGAAGTAATTTAGCATTCGTGGCAAAAAATCATCTAAGGCTACCTCTAAAAGATGAGACTGAGTGGTTAGGAACAGGGACAGAAAAAATGGCCACATGTAACGGGTCTAGTAAGCACTGTAAAAATATAACCTGCAGGCGTTTGAACCGGGGTCATGGGCTGCTGAAAAACAACGAAGGTCATGTTACGAATGCCGTTTGCGGTCCGGATATGGGCGACGCCATTACTGTTATGAATACGTCAACAGTTAGGGCATCCATGCGGTAGTGTATGGGGGTAATTTGGGGCTTCCACGTACAAAATGTTGATCGGCACATATCAGGGAAGACCGAGGCATGGCCTTAGGGCTTGCCGTTTCATCACTACCAGCGGCCAAATTTCGTACTGAGTGCTTCCTGAAAAAAAGCACACATCCAAATTCTAAGACTGACCGAACGTACAATCGGTAGATCATTAATAAAGTGTCACGGCGCCTACCAAACCTCTTATTACTTAGGCTTCTCAAAACAAAGACAAACCGTCTTCTTTGTTAGTAATATAATTAATGCGGGGGCACCAATTCGGATTGTACTCGTGTATTATACCCAGGTATTTTAAGGAATCAACCTGTGGAATGGTTTGTTGGCGGTAGCTGACAGAGAAGGAGACTGGGCCCCCAGCCAGAAAAACAAGGAGAGAGACTTGGCACGGCGGAGGCAGCACGGACAACCAACGTAATCGCTGCACCTGCTATCTTTGCAGTTTCTGCGAAATCTTCCTTGGCGAGGCGACTGTTTTGTCTTCAAGCATCGGCTTTTGCTGCTGCGGGAAAGGAACGTCGGAGACAGCGCAAGCGCGTCACCGGCATCACATCCGCCAGGGGAAGCAGGCGCTATAAAGACGGCTGTGCTCGAGAGCTACGGTCACTTGGCACGGCGGAGGCAGCACGGACAACCAACGTAATCGCTGCACCTGCTATCTTTGCAGTTTCTGCGAAATCTTCCTTGGCGAGGCGACTGTTTTGTCTTCAAGCATCGGCGTTTGCTGCTGCGGGAAAGGAACGTCGGAGACCGCGCAAGCGCGTCACCGGCATCACATCCGCCAGGGGAAGCAGGCGCTATAAAGACGGCTGTGCTCGAGAGCTACGGTCACTTGGCACGGCGGAGGCAGCACGGACAACCAACGTAATCGCTGCACCTGCTATCTTTGCAGTTTCTGCGAAATCTTCCTTGGCGAGGCGACTGTTTTGTCTTCAAGCATCGGCTTTTGCTGCTGCGGGAAAGGAACGTCGGAGACAGCGCAAGCGCGTCACCGGCATCACATCCGCCAGGGGAAGCAGGCGCTATAAAGACGGCTGTGCTCGAGAGCTACGGTCACTTGGCACGGCGGAGGCAGCACGGACAACCAACGTAATCGCTGCACCTGCTATCTTTGGAGGTTGGCATTTTTTCTACACTTCTTTTCTCAACATAAAATATTTGTTTTTTGCTGCCTTGACTGCTGCCAAGTTCTGAGTGCTGTTTTGTTTGTATGCCATTTTTCGCTGTAGCGTACCATGGCTGACCTTGCTCGTTTTCAAGATGAGTTGAGAAAAGAAATGAATGACTTTAAGGCAAAGTTGGAGCGTGATTTACGTAAAGAAATCCGCGAACTAAAGTCAAGCCTGGACTTTTTCAATGAGCAATTTGAACAGGCAAAGCAGGAGCGAAGTGAGCTAGAGAAGGAAAACAAATCTCTCAAGAACACAAACGAAAAGCTACTTTTGGACTGCGAAGCTCTGCGAAAACAAGTGTTGCAGCATGAGCAACGCATTACTGCCTCGGAGCAGTATTCCAGGAAGTCTAACCTTGAAGTGAAGGGTTTACCGTTCGCTGAGGATGAAAACCTTGTTGACACCGTCAGCGAGATCGGTAGACTTGTAAACGAGCCCATTTCGGAATCGGATATTGATGCCTGCCACCGTGTTCCGGCGAAAAACCAGAATGTTGCTCCCAACATTATCTTGCAATTCAAATGCCGTTCAAAGCGTGACAAGAAAAATGAAACTTTCTTGTTGAAATGAAATGAAATGAAAGGCAAGAAAAATGAAACTTTCGACGCATGACTTTGGCCACGAGTCTAGCGAACCTGTTTTCATCAACGAGCACCTTTGCCCTGCGATGAAACAGTTGCTGGGCATGGCTATTGCACAAAAAAAGGCGAAAAACTGGCGTTTCGTTTGGACACGTGGTGGCAAGGTCTATGCGCGAAAAGATGAAAAATCTTCTCTCGTGCACATTCGAAGCGCACATGACGTAGAAAAGATTGTGTAAACTGGTCAGGCTTTCGTTGCCTGAACAGTCTATCTTGAAAGATGACCGCGTCACCACGTGATGTTAGCGACATAGTTGAAACCAACCCCGATGTACGGTTTTCTTGCCTACACCTTAACATTCGTTCGGCGAGACACAAGGAAGACGAATTGTCAGTATTTCTGGATGAGTTTACTTTTGAGTTTGATGCTGTCATGTTGACAGAAACATGGTATACGTGCAATGATGAAATTTACAAGCGTGACGGATATCGAAGCTTTTTTGTGAATCGATCTAGTAGAAATGGAGGCGGGCTGGCTATCTTGCTTAAAAATATGTTTGATTGTGACATGCTGTCAGACTTTTCTTTCATAACCAACGCTGTTGAATGCCTAACCGTTATATCTAATAATTCTATTTATTCCGTAGCGTACCGACCCCCTGATGCCGATGTAAATATATTTATTGAATTTTTGGACCGCCTTCTCATCTATGTGAACAACAACAAATTCAATTTCATTCTTGGGGGGGACTTCAACATCGACCTCCTGAAACGATCTCCTGCTCAGGAAGCTTTTTTATTAACGGTAGAATCGAATGGCAACTCTATTCTGACACAGACGGCTACACGCGTTACGATGCACTCAGCCACACTTATTGATGTATTTATCTCTAACATAAATATCAGTAACTTACTTTCAGGTGTACTGCACAGTGCAATCAGCGATCACTTTCCCATTTATGTACTTGCGAAATGTGTCACTGGTAAACAACACGAATTGCCAGCACAGAATACAGCCCAAAAGATAACGCCTGGCACTCTAGCATCCTTTTTCTCTGCTCTTTCAAATCAACATTGGGATGACGTATTTTGCTCTGAAAATACTGACGAGGCGTACGAGGCATTTATTATCTGCTTTAAGCGCACATACCATGCCCACTTTCCTGAGAAAACCGTGATAAAGTCTACGAAATCTCGTAAGCCGTGGATAAATCGAGAATGCCTTAAAATGATAAGAAAGAAAAACCAGTTATATAAGAAATTTATGAGAACAAAGTCCCCCACTGATCTAGCAAGCTTTAGAAAATACCGCAACAAAGTAACGTCTTTTCTTAAAAACGAAAAAAGAAACTTTTTACATAATGAGTTTGCTAAGGAATTCTGCGACGGTAGTGCACAAGTCTGGAAAAAAGTTAATAAATTATTAAACCGTGTCCCATCTGTATCAGGAGTCACAGATCTTGTTTTTGAGGGTGAACGTATTGAGGGTCTGGAACTTGCAGAGAAATTTAATGAGTTTTTCAAAGATACTATAAATACCGGTTTGACTTCTGACATTATTTACAATACTATACGACGAAACAACAATAGCATATTTTTGGAACCAACTGATGACATCGAGGTATTCAACATTTTTTCTTCCTTTCAGAACAGCAGGTCTTGCGACATAGATGGAATTCAAATCGCACCAGTAAAGTTTGTCCTCACTCTAATAGTTCCTGCATTAACGCATATTTATAACCTTGCCTTATTAACTGGAACTTTTCCAAGGCAATTGCAGAAATCTAAGGTAATTGTATTTTATAAAGGCGGAGATAAAAATAGCTTCTCGAGTTATAGACCGATTTCTATATTACCGGTTTTTTCAAAAGGCTTAGAGAAAATTATTGAAAAAAGGCTAGTTAAATTTTGCAACAGGTTCAAGTGGTTATCCACATCCCAACATGGTTTTATGCGAGGTAAATCTACTGAATCAGCTCTATTGTCTCAGAAAGAAATTATTCTTAGCGCTTTTGAAAATAAAGAATTATGCGTGGGCATCTTTATAGATTTTTCGAAGGCTTTCGATCACCTTAACCATGACACATTACTTAAAAAATTAGAACTCTATGGCATACGAGGCACTCCACTTCAACTCCTTAAATCTTACCTAGGTCATCGTCTACAATGCGTTAAAATAGGGCAACATACATCCTCCTTTCAAACTGTCAGTGCTGGTGTGCCACAGGGCAGTATTTTAGGGCCACTTCTTTTTATTTTATATATAAATGACCTTGTTTTGACTGACAGCAAGCCGACGTTTGTAATTTATGCAGACGATGCAAGTTTGTTTTTCACAGGTAGATCCACCCAATCTTTGGTTCCTCTTATAAACAATGTTCTCGCTAAAGTTAAGGTTTGGAGTGAAGCAAACTCATTACTTATAAATACAAAAAAGACGAAAGCCATTCTTTTCAGTACAAGACAATTTTCCACTCCACCCGATATGGGTATATACATAGGTAATTCACAGGTACAGTTTGTAGATACCGTCAAGATCTTGGGAGTATTTTTAATAAGACCATGAGATGGGACGCTGAGATTCAGTTTATACTGGGGAATTCGGCAAAGTGCACCGGAATTCTCGCGAAATTTCGGTATTTTCTGCCAGCGCATATAAAATTAATAATTTATAATGCACTTTTTGTATCGCACCTAAATTACTGTTTCTTGGTTTGGGGTACCACCACAAAAACAAATATTAATAAAATATACATGCTTCAGAAGAAAGCCGTCCGCTATATTGCAAACGTACACTACCTTGCTCACACAGAAGAACTGTTTACTCGTTTCCACATATCACCGATTAATACTATGTACGAATATCATTTAGCCTTAAAATATAAGCGATGTATCCGACACAACCAACTTAGTTTTCTTGAAATACCCTGTCTCAGACAAAATCTCGGAGAATATTCGTTTCCCAAAAAAGAAATTTGGCACATTCCTTTCTCTCGTACAATGTACGGACACCAAATGCTCCGAAACACCTTGCCCTCTGTTTTGAATAAATTATTGTCAAAGGATGTAATTCCCGAAACTTGTTCACCTGCTGCCCTTAGAAGTGCATTATGTATCTAATCATTTCATTTGTGATGTTGTGTTCACATATTTTCTTTTCTCTCTCGTTCACCATACCTGCATTCCGCTTTTTCCCTGTTTGTTTTATGCAGTGGTGATCCTGCTTTGGTTTTATGCTTTTTTTATGCTTTGTTCGTAAGTTCATCTGCGATTGTGTTGTTCTTGCAATATTAGGGATAATGTTGTCATATACGCTCTGTGCGATTTCGCTGTATGCCTTGTACATGGGGGGCTCGGGCGTCCCTCAAGTGATTTTTTTCACTTTTTGCCCGGGCCTACCCGCATCGTTCTTTTTGACGATGTAAATAAAACTCACTTTGACTTTGACTTTGACTTTGTGCACATTTAGGCTCAAGCAGAGGCCATCCAGACACGTCTCTAAGGCGCATAAATAGGTCTGCAAATGTACTTACAACGCGTGCATGTCCTCGACTGACGTGAAAAAAAGCAATGTCGTCAGCGTAAACGTACACTCAACGTCTGGCTTTGGAGGAATAGAGCTCACCAAATAGAGCTCACCAAAACAGAGCCCTGAGGAACACTTCGGGTTTTAGTGTAAATTGGAGAGGAAAAGCCCTCCTGAGAAGATACAAGACAAAGTTTCTGGATCCATGAGATAATGTAGTTTGGGAAAGGGACACGCCTAAGCGCGTCAAAAAGAATTCTATACTCAACGCTGTCGTAAGCTTTAGCGATATCCAAGGTGTCTAGCACGGCAACTCCTTTTCGTGAGCATGCCAAATGAATGCAGCTGTCTAGATCTATATAGGCAGACCATATTGAACAGCCCTGCCTGAAGACTACCTGTTTGGGGCTGACGATGTTCTCGCATTTCAATATATTTTCACTTCTACTAAGTAAAATTCCTTCTACCAATTTTTCCACTTTGGGAGTGAAGGAAACAGGTGTAATAGTAATCTATCACGAACCCCTACCCTTCCTTTTTAAGTTGGCCAACAATCCTTGCAAGCCGCCACTCAGGTTGGACCCACAAACGGCGTAAGGAGTGGTTAGTTACATGTAAAATAAAAAGAGGCGGGGACTCGCTGAACAGAACTTTCAGCATGCTGACTGTGATGCTATCAGGACCTGGAGAGAGAGAGACATCAACTTTATTTAAAGCGGCCCATGTCCGGGCTGCCGTAAATGTGGTTCTGGTGGTCCTGGTGGCCCTGGAGGACCTGGAGCCGTGTCGGGGGGCCGACGTAATCCCTTTTTGAGCTATTTCAGAGTTGCTTCTTCAAAGTTGCCCTGTCCATATCCCGTAAGGATCGATGGCACCACCGATGTGAAACGTCTATGCAATCTCTGAGCAATCCGGGTGAGAAAATCCTGGGTTTCTTCTGAGGAATTCATAACCGAATCAACGTTCTGATCGGGAGGAGTTATACTTTCCAACTACATCACAACTTAAACAAAGTGCTTTTTACGTGGGCCTAATAAAAAAGGAAACCATTACGAATTGGCCTTAGCAATAGTTCTTTTGAAAATTACGCGAATGAATTTAAATCTACTCCAAGTATCGGGGCACTGGTTGCGAAGCAGACTCTTCCACGAAGCATTTTTGCGTATGATCTCTCGCGTGCACTCATCGTTCCACCAGAAACTGCAAGGGCCATCCCTAGCCGACAAGGCTGTGAATATTGAACGTTCGGTTACATCGCTAATCAAATTTAAAACCTGCGTAGCCATACGCTCTTCGTCAACTTGGGCCATTGAAGAAAGACCTGCGCGTAATTCTTTATCAAAGAGTGTCATGTCGTCGTCTTCGGTAGGACCTCCATGACACATAGTAGCACACTACAATAACGATATATCACAGACTTCAAACAAATAATACAACTATTAAAGAGAACAGATGAAGCAGTTACGAATCCCTCTTTACTGCATCGGAAGTTTTGAACGAATTCCGAATACGAAAAAGTTAGGTGCCTCATTGATCAAAAAAAGCTGCCGTCCCTAAATGTGCTCACAGATATTCCAATTATGGGAGAGGCGTTCCAGAGCGCATGCGTAACAAATGACACGAAAAAAGGGCGTGGCAACACAACCTCCTAACCCCGCCCGCCATTCCTACTCTCAGCCTTTTGCGCATCAGTCTACAGCGAGGCAGAGTGCTCTGCGTATCGCAGAACACTGAAGTTTCCAATGAGCCCTCAGCGATGTTCATAAATGGGCTTTCGAATTGCCAATTACTTAGAGTGCTCAGGTGTATTCGGAGCATTTGTTTTCGAAGAAGCACTCACCTCTTGCCTGAATTCGATCCAGCATTTCGGCGTCTTCCACCGTTATCGATGCCGTGGGTATCTCAGTGATGTTTGGGTCGTACCTCATGAACCCTGTGTGCGGACTGTTTATCGACAGGGGCGTCACAGAGCGCACCAGTGCTGCAAGGGCGCTGACATTCGCCGCCTTCATAGCACCAAAAACTCGGTACTGCACAGTTTGCGGGTTGTAGCCGGTGTACGGTTGATTGAAGACCACAATTTTCCCGTCGGCCTGCAAAACGAAATGTGAAATTTATTTATGTGTAAATGTATTCGGTTTCCTTTTGATTTCGTCGGCAGTGAGCCGCTTCGCTACTGATTATAACCGGTTTGGTATCCTGCTGCACTCATTCGCGTGCTTATTGGAACGAAATGAATCTTGTCCTCAAGACTCACCCATAGTCGAATGGGGCTGGAACCATGCCAGTTTTAAATGCCTTTACAAAAGTTAAGCCCATAGCGAAGTTGTTTTGCTTGTAAAATACAGTCTGTCTCTTTAAGCGAAGTGCTTAACACTGCCATTCGTTTCGGGAAAGAAGTTTGTCTATTTTTGATAAGAGGCGTGACGCACATTCAGGCATTAGCAACTTAGAAACTTGCAGTTCAATTTTCCCTTTCCTACAGCAGGAGGCGTCTCGGTTTTTTTTCCTCTATGCCAAGATTTCATACACTAAAAGAAAATAATAATTGAGACCTCCGTCCAAACAGACTCCCTCACGCCATGTTGCCGCATTCACCGCGTATTCGTACCACATTTTTGAGAATAATTGATCATCTAGAATATGCGCTCAACAAAACTCGCTAAAGTTGCCTCAGGTTTGTCCGTAGCGGGTGTGCGCGTGCTTGCGTGCGTGTGTGCGTGTGTGTGTGTGTGTGTGTGTGTGTGTGTGTGTGTGCGTGTGTGCGTGCGTGCGTGCGTGCGTGTGTGTGTGTGTGTGTGTGTGCGTGCGTGTGTGCCCGCGTGTGCATGCGTGTGTGTGTGTGTTAAAAATCGGGCAATGCATTGTCTCAGCGGTGGAGGCAGCGCGTGTGGCTGAAGACGGGAAGAGAACATCCATAAATGTCAACAGTTCGATGGGTGAATCAGAAAAAAACCGCCCCCACAGCGTGTGTTTGTCGGGGATATTACTATTCAGGGTGCCTCCGTTACCGACTCTTCCAATTATCCGTCTTAAAAATCCAACTGCGCGCAAATTAACGAGGACGTGAACACACTGAAGACACCACAAGCGCAGTGCCCACTGTACAAGAAAGTAACTGTAAAAGGGTCGAAAGTTGGGCAAGTTGGTATTGACGCATCTTAAAAATCCAACTGCGCGCAAATTAACGAGGACGTGAACACACTGAAGACACCACAAGCGCAGTGCCCACTGTACAAGAAAGTAACTGTAAAAGGGTCGAAAGTTGGGCAAGTTGGTATTGACGCATCTTAAAAATCCAACTGCGCGCAAATTAACGAGGACGTGAACACACTGAAGACACCACAAGCGCAGTGCCCACTGTACAAGAAAGTAACTGTAAAAGGGTCGAAAGTTGGGCAAGTTGGTATTGACGCATCTTAAAAATCCAACTGCGCGCAAATTAACGAGGACGTGAACACACTGAAGACACCACAAGCGCAGTGTCCACTATACAAGAAAGTAACTGTAAAAGGGTCAAAAGTTGGGCAAGTTGGTATTGACGCATCTTAAAAATCCAACTGCGCGCAAATTAACGAGGACGTGAACACACTGAAGACACCACAAGCGCAGTGCCCACTGTACAAGAAAGTAACTGTAAAAGGGTCGAAAGTTGGGCAAGTTGGTATTGACGCATCTTAAAAATCCAACTGCGCGCAAATTAACGAGGACGTGAACACACTGAAGACACCACAAGCGCAGTGCCCACTGTACAAGAAAGTAACTGTAAAAGGGTCGAAAGTTGGGCAAGTTGGTATTGACGCATCTTAAAAATCCAACTGCGCGCAAATTAACGAGGACGTGAACACACTGAAGACACCACAAGCGCAGTGCCCACTGTACAAGAAAGTAACTGTAAAAGGGTCGAAAGTTGGGCAAGTTGGTATTGACGCATCTTAAAAATCCAACTGCGCGCAAATTAACGAGGACGTGAACACACTGAAGACACCACAAGCGCAGTTCCCACTGTACAAGAAAGTAACTGTAAAAGGGTCGAAAGTTTGGCAAGTTGGTATTGACGCATCTTAAAAATCCAACTGCGCGCAAATTAACGAGGACGTGAACACACTGAAGACACCACAAGCGCAGTGCCCACTGTACAAGAAAGTAACTGTAAAAGGGTCGAAAGTTGGGCAAGTTGGTATTGACGCATCTTAAAAATCCAACTGCGCGCAAATTAACGAGGACGTGAACACACTGAAGACACCACAAGCGCAGTGCCCACTGTACAAGAAAGTAACTGTAAAAGGGTCGAAAGTTGGGCAAGTTGGTATTGACGCATCTTAAAAATCCAACTGCGCGCAAATTAACGAGGACGTGAACACACTGAAGACACCACAAGCGCAGTGCCCACTGTACAAGAAAGTAACTGTAAAAGGGTCGAAAGTTGGGCAAGTTGGTATTGACGCATCTTAAAAATCCAACTGCGCGCAAATTAACGAGGACGTGAACACACTGAAGACACCACAAGCGCAGTGCCCACTGTACAAGAAAGTAACTGTAAAAGGGTCGAAAGTTGGGCAAGTTGGTATTGACGCATCTTAAAAATCCAACTGCGCGCAAATTAACGAGGACGTGAACACACTGAAGACACCACAAGCGCAGTGCCCACTGTACAAGAAAGTAACTGTAAAAGGGTCGAAAGTTGGGCAAGTTGGTATTGACGCATCTTAAAAATCCAACTGCGCGCAAATTAACGAGGACGTGAACACACTGAAGACACCACAAGCGCAGTGCCCACTGTACAAGAAAGTAACTGTAAAAGGGTCGAAAGTTGGGCAAGTTGGTATTGACGCATCTTAAAAATCCGACTGCGCGCAAATTAACGAGGACGTGAACACACTGAAGACACCACAAGCGCAGTGCCCACTGTACAAGAAAGTAACTGTAAAAGGGCCGAAAGTTGGGCAAGTTGGTATTGACGCATCTTAAAAATCCAACTGCGCGCAAATTAACGAGGACGTGAACACACTGAAGACACCACAAGCGCAGTGCCCACTGTACAAGAAAGTAACTGTAAAAGGGTCGAAAGTTGGGCAAGTTAATTTGGTCCTCGTTAATTTGCGCGCAGTTGGATTTTTAAGATGCGTCAATACCAACTTGCCCAACTTTCGACCCTTTTACAATTATCCGTACTTTCGCGAGCTCATCAACCGCGGCGCAAGCATCTCGGGCTAACTGGTAACCTAATGACATGCTTGGCCTTCATTCAAAGCATCAGTGTTCTGTAATGTCATTATTCTGCTGCATTTGTTACCCTAGTCATTATTACCAAAAGCTTTTTACGAAGTTGCCAGGCATTGCCGTGAAATTCTTCCAACTGTATAAACAATGTCTGCCTGCCATAAAGCAAAAAAGAATCTTCCTAAGTATTGTTTCAATTTTTTCCAGGGACAACTCCGTGTAGTTCGACACCATATGTAGTTCGACACCATCGTACCTTCCACCATCAGAGAGATTTTAAATGCAGAGCATTTCTTTAACTCACGATGTCACCCGTTCTAGTTGTCCGTAGTAGTCCGCACCCCTCCCCCTACACTATATCAAAAAATAATACTTACCGAGGCCTGGTTTCGATCCCACGACCCTGCGGGCGGAACGCAAGGTACATGGTGCTCTACCCACTGCGCCACAAAGCCGACACAGAATGGAGGGCTACGAACGCGCCTTATATCCTTGACTCATTCAAACTACGTCAAGAAGCTGCTGATACAACGCATTCACTACCTGTGGGCGGAACGCGAGGTACATAGTGCTCTTCCCACTGCGCCACAATAATCAAACCCACCTGCTAATAAATGATGTCACGTGACCACGTAATTACGTCTCCTCATTTAATTACAATACAAGAACCAACAGCAACAAGTGCAACAACATTAACGTAACGCAAACTACTTAACGTCGTGCGCCCCCGGAAATGCTCTGCATTTGATCGTGCCCCTCGCGAGGGGGATGTTTAGTTACCTGCCGCAGTTTTTAATGCTTGCATGTACGGTCTCAGTACCGATTTGTGGTAATTGTGTAAATATTGCTACGTGGCGGCATGGCAAAGATGAGACGAATAATGTACGATGGTACAGCGATGTATTTACAAGGATGATCTATCTACACGCGGCCATGAAAGAGCTCGGGCCAGCCACTTCCTCTTCAACGTCTTCGGTGACGGGTTATGGCGCTATGGGGCATTATCGACAAAGATGTTTCGTAGCATCACCCCCGCTGGAGGACGACCGTCCTGGTCGAGGCCAAGGCAACGGGAGGGTGGCGATGCGGATGAGCATTGCGATGAGAATATATACAATGAAGTCTTTGCCGCCACTCATGATGGCGATGGTCATGATGAGCACCGGCCCCGGAACAGCTGTGACCACCGCCGACCCCACGAAGCAGCGTCCAAAGCCCTCGGAGAAGCGCCGGAGATCTGGGCGGGAGAACGTCGTCGGTGGTACGTCTCGTCGTGGCTGGTCAGTTCGTCTGGTCACGGCGGGTCATGAGCAGGGGATACGGGGCTGGGGAATGGTCACATCTTGGCTCACCGGGGCTGGGGCGGGCCGACGCTTTCGAAGAGCCACGATGAGACCGCTTCATGAACCGAGACGGGGTGAAGCTCGGGGCCGGGATGGGACTGTACCCCGCACCCTCCACCGTCGGGTTCAGCCCGACCCCGACAAAGTTTGAGCCGTTACCGATTTCCCCATGCCGCGCTCCACTCACGATGTCCGCAGCTTTGTCGGACTTTGCTCCTATTGTCGCCGTTTTATAGAAACTTTTTCCCACGTCGCTCGCCCTCTCACGGACCTTTTGAAGAACGGTGCCACTTCTACATGGGGTCCCGATCAAGCCCAAGCATTCAGCACTTTGATTTCCCTCCTAACGTCACCGCCACTTTCGGGTCACTTCGACGCTTCCACTCCCACCGAAGTGCGTACCGACGCAAGCGGCCACGGGATCGGCGCCGTATTGGCCCGATTGCAAGCCGGCCAAAACCGCGTGATCGCGTACGCCAGCCGTTTGCTGTCAAAGTCCGAGCGCAATTATTCCATTACAGAGCGCGAGTGCCTTGCTCTTGTCTGGACCCTCGGAAAATTTCGTCCCTACTTGTACGGCAGACATTTTAAAGTCATCACAGATCACCATGCGCTGTGCTGGCTTACCAACTTGAAAGACCCCACCGGAAGGCTTGGTCGCTGGGCATTACGTCTGCAGGAATATGCGTTTTCCGTCACCTATAAGTCGGGTCGATTGCATAAAGGCGCTGACAGCCTCTCACGTCACCCTGTTGAGCCCCCTGAGGCCACCCCACCAACTGATGTCGCTTGCGTGTTCGCAATATCTGTCTTTCTCCACATCGGTGACGAGCAGCGCCGTGACCCGTCGCTCCGTTCCCTCATTCAACGCCTGACCTCTTCATCACCCGATTCTTCCACGCGCAACTTCACCCTACGAAATGGCGTCTTATGCCGCCATAACTTCCGTGCTGACAGTCCGGACCTCGTGGCAGGTGCCCAGCACCTGCAACGCAGGTCGCAGGTGCCCAGCCACCTGCGTTCGACCGTCCTGTACCAGCTACACGACGTACCCACCACAGACCACCTAGGGATAACCAGAACTTATGATGGAGTGCGGCCTAGGTTCTACTGGCCTGGCCTTTACCGATCTGTACGCCGCTACGTTGCCTCGTGTGACAGCTGCCAGCGTCGGAAAAAGCCTTCCACACTTCCTTCTGGAGAACTTCAACCCATCGACATTCCCCAGGAGCCGTTCTTCCTTGTGGGTCTCGATTTACTTGGTCCCTTCCCACTGTCGTCAGCAGGATACCGGTGGGTCGCCGTTGCGACAGATTACACGACGCGGTACGCCACCACCCGCGCCCTTACAACAAGCTGCGCGACTGAAGTCGCTGACTTTCTTCTCTACGACGTCCTTCTGCACCACGGCGCTCACCGCCAGCTTCCAACTGACCGCGTGAAAATCTTTCTGTCCAAAGTTATCGACAACATCCTCCGCTCTTGCTCGACGAAACACAAGCTTGCCAAGGCCTAATACCATCAACTAATGGCCTCAACGAACGCTGGAACCGGACGCTGACCGACATGCTGTCTATGCACGTGTCTTCTGACCACCGAGACTGGGACCTTGCATTACCATTCGTAACTTTCGCGTACAACACCTCCCGCCATGACACGTGCGGTTTCTCCCCATTTTATCTGTGGTTTTGCCGTGAACCGGCTTTGCCTTTGGATTCACTCCTTCCTGCCTGCTCCTCTGAATACGCTCGCGATGCTATCACGCGCGCCCATCAAGCTCGTCAACTGGCTCGCGACCACCTTCTTGCTTCGCAAGTCTCACAAAAGACACGGTACGACGAACGTCACCGCGGGGTCCACTTTCCTCCGGGATCCCTCGTCCTCCTCTGGTCCCCTGCACATCGTGTTGGCCTGTCCGAAAAAGTGCTCCAACCCTATTCGCCGCGAGCTCGACATGTAGGTGGCGACAGCGTCGCGCTGCTAGTGTGGATGCTCCGCTGAACGGCCCGTAAGAATGCACACTGTGGGCGCGCTTCGTGCCTTTTTCTCACCGTATGTGCGCACGAAAGGTGCAAATAAGAGTGGTATGCTGTAGTTCGGTTCCTCAACGTTCACTGTATAGCATGGAAGCGGCAGTAAGTTTTCATTATTACGCCAAAAAAAGCGATGACTCATCGGGAATCTCAGAATGGCCGTAATGGTGACAATGAACTTGTACGCTGTGGCTCGTAGCAAGCTCGATCTTTCCAGACTATGGCTTTGAGCCTTCAATAAAAGCATAAATAGAAACAAATCAGGAAGCCGCGATCTCTGAAATTCAGTTTACAACGGCAATCTCAATCGCTTTCACTGGTAGCATGACGCATTCTTGCATTTGTGGAATGCCCTGAAATGGTAACACTACTTAACTGCCCCGAAATTCTTTCTAAGAGCTTACGATATTTTTTGTGTGTTCAAAAGGCAACATAAAATTACTGAATTTTGATCAGCGCAGAGATATAAATGTAACCGCTCTAACGGGTCTTTTAAATGAAATTTTAACGACTCTGAAGGAAGGTTTGATGAATAACGGTTTCGGATCACTTATTTACGGCTTTCGTCGCAAGTGAACTTGCGAATTGAATTGTCAACGCACGCAGTATAATCAAAATCTCATGTTTAGCTAGGTTTTCGCAAAGTGACAAGCAGGTTTACAGTGTGCAAACCAAGCTTCTGCGACCTCACAGTGAGCACAAAATTTCTGTTACGGCTGCTATGTTGACAATTTGCGTTCCTTTTAAAATCTAACAGGTGCCTGCAACAGCGAGATGTGTTTGCATTATTGCGTATAAGGTCGCTTACGAACCCTAAAGATGGCGATGAATGAAGTTGCGCTGTTGCAGATGTAGTGAAACATTTCCTTTTTATTTCTCGTTGCGAATCAGCGCAACGGGTTCCCGGTAACTACTTTGTTTGTAAACTGAATATCGCTTTTGTCATGGCATTTAATTCTTGAGCATTGGTTAAAAAATGTAATTCTGTGCATTTAGTTTTTTTTTTTTTTTCGGGAAAGGGGGGGGGGGGGTCCTGCCAACGTTGCAAGAAAAGCTAGAAGAGAACGCATGTAACGCGAAAAGCCAAACTATAGTTATCAGTATTGCTCACAATCGAAACTACACAGGCGTCGTGAGATCTGTAGCGGTGAAAAAGCAGTACGTATTTTCAACTGACTAACCCCCCTTTGGTCCGGGATTGTCAAGGAATTGTGGCTCGCCTATTTCAAAATTGTATTGAAAGCAAGCATTGTGGGAAAAAATTTAAAAAAAAAACAGCGAGTCATGGCACACACCCCTCACACATGTGGGCAACAGCGCTCATTATATTACGCGTTTTCTCCTCTTTCTTTAAACTTAGGTCCACCTTAAGAGGTTAAGACGTGAGCATATTAGGCATTTGAAATGCCACATGACAGACGCAAACTCACAACTGCTTAATTTTACCGAAAAATCCCCCCTAAATACTCTTGCTCATCCGTATAAACGTATTTTAAATACTACGTAAAATTAGCAACTCGATACAGGTGAATAAATGTTTATTCCTCCTCCTGAGTATAAACAACGACTGTCCAAAAATGGTATTTATTTTAGGAAAGGTACGGGAGGACACGATCACACATGGGCGATAGCGCACGGGTCGTGTGCAGCGTAAATGTTTTTGTTTGTTTCTTCTTTCTATAAGGACACAGCGCAATTTTAAAAGGGTGTGGAATTTGCACGCGTATGCACAGGTCTTGTCGCATGCTTACCCGTTTCGCGTACTAAACTTTTATCCTTTACATAATCACCACGCCAAATTCAAAAAGCACCCTTACACGTTCCCGAAACGGCAGACGACTGCACTCAGCAATAAGAAAAGTGCAATATGTGTGGAAGCAATGTTTATAAAAAGTTTCACAATCAAGCTGTGACCAGGGCGAAGATGTTTCGTGGAATTAAACCAGCGCATCAACCCGCAACGGCCGCTGATTATTGCGTTTCTCGAGGGAATGCGCAAGCAGAGGTAACTAAGTCATTGCTTACTGCCAAACGAGCACACATATTGGCTGTTTTGTCGTGTGCAGCACGCGCCTTGCGTCGCAGGCAATGGGAAAAAGCAGACGACGCGAGAGCGCCATCCACACTAGGAGCGGTTCGTCCCGCCGCCGCCAGGGGCCGACTGTGTTCGCGCTCGGGGCGAATTCTGGTCCATACAAAGTGTTGCGTCACGTCACAGATGTGACGTATGAGATTGCTCCTACCGTCTGTACTTGGGCCTCGTCCTCTACTGTCCCGCCTACCAGTGTTGTCCATGTCGCCTGCCTCAAGCCATATCAGACCCCGCCGACCGATTCTCCTTAGACAGCACCGAGACGGTGCCTCTTCCGCCGGGGGTCATGTGACGGGGCAATTCCTGTTCGCGCCAAACATGCGGTGGGCGCTGCGCCGGTGATGGAAGACGACGAGAACGACAACGCTTGGCCCCGGACTCACGCTGCTGCCTAATCCAGTGCTTCCCAGCTTGCTCTGACTTATAAATAGTTCCAACTTACGCGTCTTTGCCACATAACAATATAAAGTTCACCTCATTTTTCACCGCACGTGCGGTTCTGGGCAAAAAAGTTCGTATTTCGTGTAGTTTGCTTAAAGGGGCACTGACACAAAATTTTGAAGGCGAGATAACGTCGGAGATAGATTGGTTGGAACACATATATATCATCTGCAAAATATCAGCGGCGAATACAGCCTAGAACATATTTAAAATCAATTTTGAAGTGTGCGAAACGCAACCGAGCAGCCAGCAGAGGACCACGCGCAATTGTAAATAAACAACATCCATACACGTCACGAGTTTGTGTTTGCCGCTTCCGCACTACCGGCGTTTTACGCGGGCTCGCCCGGCTCGCCGCTCCAATCGGAGGGCCGGAGGGCGGAGCTTCTGCTCTCGAGAACGAACGACCCGATCGTTGGCGGCGGAGGCGCCGTGATTTCGTCAGCTAATCGGGCAGCTGGCCGCGACCAAAGTTCTACAGCGATTCCAGGCACTCTGTTTCTATTACTGTTTATTACCATTGGATGCGAAAACGCGCCGGAGGCACGAAAAGCCCACTGAGCTAGCCGCACGGTCGCTGTGCAGGCGGCGGCCACGGCCGCGAAGTGGCCCAGGCCGGCGCAGGTAGCTCGAGTGATAGCTTGTTACCGCTGCACGAAATTCTCCCCAAGTCCCGACCATAGGGGCTTACATGCGAAAGGAGTTAATGATACGATGGCGGGTTGCATTAAAAATTGTCATCTGCACCGCTTACGAGAGCGGCACTCGAATATCCGCCGCAGTGCTGAGCGAACACATCTGTAGGCGGACCTGTAGGCAGACCGGCCGGCTGCTCCCAGCGCGCGTCTTGCCACCCACCGTCTCGAGCGTCGCGCGTCGTTCTTTAGCCGCAGTAGCATTTGCACTCGCAGCGCCTGCGTCACATCCACGGTCGCTTTTTAATTAAGCGCCTCACGAGATCAGTACGTGGGGGCATTCGCAGAAACTGCCGTCGATGCGGATTCGACAGTGCTACGGCGGCTCTGCTCTGTGATATCCCTCCGACGGTCACGCGGTCAGCTTTGTTCACACAAAATCCACCGTTTCACGGCACTCGCTGAAACCGAAACTGCGACTGGCCGCATTTAAAATCCCTCTAATTAAACAACCGTCGCACTCTGAAGCAAATGAGGTTTCTACAGGTTATAAGTAGGTCACTAGCTACTTATCGCAACGAAAAAAACAAGATGCTAAATTTTTGTGTCAGTGCCCCTTTAAGGATGCGCCCATATACAGCAAATGAAAACCTTATTAAATAAGTGTCAGGGTAACAAAACTTATGCAGTTCGAATTGTATTAAAGTTGGCTAAGAGTTACATGTTTCGAACATCACTAATACATCTCTACATTCGAGACTAATTGTAATGTGCTTGAGAGAAGGGGTGTAAGTCATTTTTGTATATGTACACTTTACACGACATACTTCCTCTTCGCTACTTGGCTCTCCTAGTTTTATGTGGATGACTGGCCTTATGCCCTTTTCAAGACAAATGTTCTGCCTTTTGCACACAATGAACATCCGCGAAATGCCTTCCTGTGTGTATATTGGTTCAGTAAGGTGTTCTCAATGAAGAGCACATATCAGTACGGAAGCTGTAAACATGTGCCTAGTGAGTTATTGTGCTCAGCACTTGAGCGTCCGCTACAGTGGTTTGCGCGTCGCTGTGACTTGTAACTAAGCGAACGAAGGGGACACCGAAGACGGAAGGAAAACGGAGGAGGAAACAGCGGCGAAAGTGTGAGGGGGAGGGCGATATGCCGACGCGGCGCGAGATGCTCCCCGGGGGTGGCGCGCTACGAGAAAGCCGATAGAACGAAGAGGCCACTGAGGCCACATGAGGGCAGTATGCCAAGTTCGCGCCGCAGAAGCCCAGCCCGCGCTGGGTGCTGCATGTACAGGGGCCCACAAAGTAAACGGAGCATGGCGCCGTGTAATTAGAAATTTTTTTATTTTATCCGGCTGCCAGAATGAATAGAATATTTGCAGCTCGGTTCTATACTAGAATGACTTTCTTGAAAAGTCACTTCGAGATTGCTGTCTAGGCACATGGCAGAGAAATCTCCTCAAAATCTCCAACCCGTGCTCCGTTTTCTTTTTGGGGCACCTGTATGTACATGGGTCCTTCGTAGTACTCCTCGTCGCGTGGGTCATCCGGACCACGTGAGAGTTGCGCGGAAGGGTGAAACACGATTTACATACAACATGCATGGCGGCGACGATGCGCAACGAGATAACGGCGGAGCAGCGCGCGCCGCCGTACGTTCGCTGATCACGCGATCATTTCCTGTGACGCAGCAGCTATGCGCCGGGACCGACAAGATTAGTCTGCACTGCGTACAAATTTCGCATTAGAGAGTATCGCAATCGTCAGTACTGCTTTTCTAAATTCCTCTGCCCCTCCAAGTTTTCATCGGAATAATTTCTGAAAACATAGGAGTGGTAGCATACTTACCTTGGTAGCATTTTCCTCGAGCTGGGCAAATGATCGCACGACAAGCACCTCTGCCTGAATTCCCCCCGGTTGCGTAGCAACGCTGCTACCCAAACCCAATATTTCCATCTTTTTCCGTCTAGGCTTAATCATCCAGGCTCCTTCATATCCTCTTTCCCAATGAACCACTGGCGCTTCCTCCGTGTATACGCGGTCAAGTTGTCTGTCGCACAAAAGTTGAACCATGTAGTTGATGGAGTTTTCTAGCGCCTCACTACCAGATGGTCTTGCGCCAAATTCGTCCACAAATTTAGCAAGTTCCTCGTATGTTTTGTTCTGCTCCGTCCCATTGACGACAGCGTCGATGATGTCATTGATAACAGTCTGGTAGCCTTGAATCTCTTTTTTCAGATCTGGAGAAAACACTGTGTCATTGTCGCATATGTCGTATCCTTTAGTCCAGTGTAGAAGGAGTGCGGCCGACAAGACTCGGTAAAGATGAATCATCACGCTCCCTGCGGAGACGTAACCTGAAAAAAAAAATGGTGCCAGCCATTAAAACTCGATTACAGTTTTAAATAACATATTTTCCCCAAAGAGCACTGGCACGACAAATTTGTTAGTCTGTTTCTGATGCACCGGCGTGGCATTTACTAAGTGTGGGTTTAAACTGGCAGTCAGTTATAGCCCGTACTTCGCACTGAATAAGGATTCAAGTTTTTCGCGTTTTTTTTTTTTGTTCTGATTCCTCACCCCCTTTTCAGCAAAGGAAAGGTTTGCTCTCATTCACAACGAGCACTCGTCCGAATGGCGGGAGGTGCCGCTAGGGCGCAGGGAATCATGGCTGCCATCTAAATGGGAAGACCAGATCAATTTCTCCCTCTCGCCCTCTTCAGTGTAGCAGTATTGGTTAAAACAATGTTCATTCTCTTTCTCACTCTTCCTCGCGCTCTCTGCTCCGACGTGCTCTTATAGTGACGCCACTATCATCCACCTTCATCAGCGCCATTAACATCATAATTAAACAGCTTGTGCTCAGAACACCATTGGTACCCACCCGGACTGGAAGGTCACGCAGTTCGTCGCTGCTAGTCCACTGCCATGGCACAGCCGCCTCAACCCAAATAAACGTGGACTCGGCCGTGCTACCACGTCGGCCGCCTACACTGAATATAACCACGCCTGCTATACGTAGGCATTGGGGTAAAATATGCTGTTGGGCTTAGCAGTTTCGGCATGGAAGTCACGTAAAAAAACGCTAAAACGAATACACAAAGGAAGGACGACAAGCAAATGCGTTACTTATACCCGTTACACAATGCGCTGCTGACAATTGTCAGCCGCGCATTTCATTGTTTTCCTCTGTGTGCCCACTTTCAGAGCCTTTTTTTCTGTGGCAATTTTTTTATTCTTCCTTACTGCCATTCAGAAACTACGCTCAGTTAGCGGTGACAAAAGACAATCTCCTGAACGCAAGCCTTTCTCTCTATTTCTTTGCATTGCAGCCGGTATTACCATGATGTTAGAGGAAGTAAACTACTCGTGTTACCTGCATTCCCGATCGCTGTCTTTAACTATGGCCTCAATGGACGATTTCCTGAAGTTTACGTGCGGTTGAAGCATGGCTGAACTACATAAAAAACACCGTCCCTTTTGTTGGGAAAGTGAAAGAACCGGGAAAATGAAGACATCTAGCAAATAAACAGCACTCACCGCGCACGCGCTTGGAGAGGAACGAGTGGAACTGCTGTTTCCAAGCCTCACCCGCCGCGGTGGCTCAGTGGCTAAGGCGTTGCGCTGCTGAGCACGAGGTCGCGGGTTCGATTCCCGGCCGCGGCGGCCTCTTTTCTGATGGAGGCGAAAAGCAGAAACGCCCGTGTGCACGAGATTTCGGCGCACGTTAAAGATCCCCAGGTGGTCAAAATTAATCCGGAGCCCTCCACTACGGCGCGCCTCATCGCCTGCGTTGCGTCGGCGCGTTAAACCCTGCAATCAATCAATCAATCAATGTTTCCAAGCCTCGATAAGTTACAGTAAGTATAATCAATTAAAGCGCGTATGAAAGACGTTTTGCTTCTTGCAGTAGCCGTTAAAAAACAGCGTGTAAAAAATCTTTGCAGCTACGGGGAATTTTAACGTTTACATTTAGATGTAACAAAAGAATTTTGAGATCAAAATGTCAACCTTGAAAATTCAACGGAAAAACTCCCACCTCCCCTCGCGGGAACCCCTGTGTAGATGCGACGCATAGGCGGAGCGGCGAAGGGACCGCGTTTTATAGCGCGCATAACGTTGAGGGGACCGCGTACGCCGGTCCCAATCGATGACGACGTTGGCGTACTTGTAAAGCGGCGTGGACTCTAGGTGTTTGAGCCAGGCGTGGATGTTGCTTCGCCGTAGAACGGCGCACCGGTTATATGCGCAGCGCGCCCGAAGGAGAGGAAACCGCGGAAGAGAGAGTACTGCACATGCGCCGGCCCCAGCGCGTCTGCCGCGGCTATGACGCAACACAATCCAACACAATCCACTTTAATCCAATCCAATCCAATCCAAGCCAAGCCAAGCCAAGCCAATCCAATCGAATCCAATCCAATGCCCCTCGCGAAAGAGTGTTCGCTATCGGAGAGGAGAGGGGGTGAGCGGCGGAGAGCGCAGCTGGCGCGGCGAGGGGAATGGGGGAGGGGTGGACAACGCCAACGACAACGACGACGACGCCGGAGGGACAAGGCGAGGGAATCAGATGCTCTGCATCTAAAAAGTGGCCCGGGTATTATTTTGCTTGGCAATGAGCCCATTCTACCCAATGTGATATGTGATGCGCCTAGAAATAGAAACTAAGAAACAAATGGAAACAAAAATGGGATGCGTGAAACAGACGTATTTCGTCGGCATCCTTCTAGTTCAAAGTTTAGAGGGCCCAGCTTCCGTGAAAGAAATAGAGCGCTTAATCAATGTGAAAATAACGCGGCCTTTAAATTCGGCTGAATATCCCACCTGGCCGTGGAACAATCACGTCGGTAAGTTTAAACAAAGCAAACATCAGAATAGGAAACTACTCTCTAAGGCAATCCCATGCTAAAGCTCCGCCACTATGGACCCGAGGGACCAACTTATGCCACTTTACACTAACAAAACTAATTTTGCGAATTAAAGCAATGTGCCACCCAATTTGCTCAAAACTCTGATCTGCGCTGTGGAACAGCGGTCGTGCGCACTGTGAAATGCACAGCGTCATGCTCGCATTGCGTGATTCTACAGTGCAGACTGAACAGTCGAATCATTTATTATGCCCAACATCCTAATTCAACGAAATTTTTTTTTGGCTGCACGCATTTGTCAATAAAATGCATTGTGGAAAAGTTTAGCCACCGAATAGTCTTAGAGTGTACGCAATGAAGTCCAGGAAATGCGACGTACCAATAAAGAAGCTGCCGTGCTTCTATGTTGTGCTGTCACCGGCTCCTCGAACTGCAGGTAGTAGTTACGATGAAGATCTTCTCGTTAGATTTATGCGCTATTACTAAAGAAATTCGATTCTGCCGTTTCGCCACGAACATTTACTTTTAAGTAGCGTTGGACACCCCCCCCCCCCCCCCCTCCCTCAGGGCGACATAAAAGGGCCTACTTAAAACATTTTAGGTGGTACATGCAAAGCGTCAAGCAGACCTACAAAAACCTTTGAAGTCATCTGCTGTAAGAATCAAAAATTACACTGGAAAATGTGTCACCGTTCATTGCAACGTTCTTACCTCATTCGTACTTCTATGTTGTGCTGTCACCGGCTCTTCGAAGGCATGCTCCGTTCGCTCCGCAGCCAAGTCGTACCAACTGTGTAAAATTCTATGACACAGATCTTTTTTCAAAGGCCACGAACAGTTGTTTTCTTGGAGGACACCTGTATTTTCATCTGTTTGTCTACTTAGGGGTATCCTCAAATGTCAGTCTATTTTCGCGGACATTTTTGACGTCATTGCGCCAGCGGGATGGCTCAGCTAACAACGCTGCTTTCAATTAAATTTATCCTCTTTGTTTGTTTAGGCAAGCACCGCCCTATGGATTTCGCTAATGATGCGACAAACCCACATAAATCCTGAGTAAAACCAGCATAAAAATAAAAAACACGTTATTTATTCCAGAAACCCTGCCGCCTTAAAAGCTGCTTTAAACAGTTTGACGAATACCAGGAAGCAATTAGTATGCCTGTAGGCGGTGGCAGACAATGGTAATGCACCTACCACCTAAAAACAATTTTATGGACACTGAACTTGAACCAAGAAACGAAGATAAAGCACAAAGTCACAGGAATCCCATATGCGAAGTAAGTGTAAGGCCACAATGAGATTTATAATACATACGGAACACTTGTGAAACATTATAAAGAACAATAATAGGCTTAACCAAAAACTTTTCATGACCTGAGAGTGTATGTAAATCAATAAAAAATTAGTGCCCTTCCACTCTGTGAAGAAAGATGACCTGCAAAGCTGGACGCAGTCCATGGAGTGCCCGAAACAAAACACGTTTATCGTAATTTGCGATGAAGCATACTTACTAGCCAATTAGCTGAATGCACCTCTGAAGGATCCAAGCTTTGTTCTTGCAGATAAACATAAACTGCCTGTGTAGCTCCGGCGTCGTAAGCATCTTACTGTTTTTGTAAGACTTGGTTCAGACTTTGCCGCAACTGTCGTGATGACTTTAAAGAATGTCGTTATTTCACGTCTCAGCCAACCGAACTGCGTGACATGGCATTTTACGAGTTTTTCGTCGGTAATCTGAACATGGCCTATCACACAAACCCAA
Source organism: Haemaphysalis longicornis (assembly GCF_048455015.1). NCBI lineage: Eukaryota > Metazoa > Arthropoda > Arachnida > Ixodida > Ixodidae > Haemaphysalis > Haemaphysalis longicornis. Next base: position 139,892,087 of record NW_027526445.1, read on the forward strand.
TCCGCTGCACCACTAAGGACTCCGGATAGGTCCCACTGGGCCGTTTAACGTCCGCGTTTATATCTCGTACCAGCACAGCAGACATGCCGTGCACGCCCTCTCCCTTCCACTATTCACTACAAACCTGTGCACGCATAACCCGGCATCCGGTCATGTGCGCGTGCTTAGAAGTGACGGACGCCGCGACGGCGGATTTCAGTCGTTTTAGGGGGCGGCCCTTTGGCAGCCGTTACTTGGGCTTCGCGGGAGCGGCGTGTGGTTATGTCCGCGTAACCGAGTGAGCAATCGTAGCAGCGACGAAGGAAAGAAAAGGGAGAGGAGCGTCTAGCGAAGGGTGAAGGGGAGTACGAGACGTGCGGCTACGGTGTCATCCCTGTCACTGCCTTTCCCTCCCACATGTTTCATGTGTCGCCACCAAGGAGCGCCCTCCTCCTGGCACTTTCCCCAGATGCTGTTCCATTCTCCGCTAACACGACCCACGTGAAGTTTGCTAGGGAGGTTCAAACACGATATGCAACAACATGCTCGCTGCTCCCTTGAGCGGGGCTAATCCTAACGACGTGACATTTGCGCGGGAGGTTCAAACACGATTTGCAACATGCTGGCCGGCGGCGGCAGCGCATTGCGAGGTAGCGATCACAGCTGAGTAGTGATCACAGCAGCTGAGTAGTGATCACGCGAAAACTTCCTGAGACGAAGCAGAAATGCGCCGTGAAGGAGAAGACTGCAGCTCGCGCTGCGCACTCATTTCATGTTAGGGAGTGTAGTAACCGTCAGTGCATTTTTTACGCCCATCCGTGCTTCAGTTTATTTTTCTCAGTAATCTGATAACCGCATACCGCCGTTAGCTGCCGACTGCGCAACTTGCCAAAGGGGGGCCAGGGGGAAAATAGTTGTGAAAGAGGTGTCAGCGGTGGTGAGGAGGAGACCCGGAGTGGTGCCGAGTAAATCGATGACACCGGAATGAAAACGGGGGAGGGGGGGGAGGGGGGGTTAGGCATTTACTGCTTTGTAGTAATAGAATCGTTCATATTTAGAAAATGTTCGCACGAACTCCTAAAGAGACAGACAACCGATTTTTGTCGAGTACAGGTTCTCTATTCCAAATGACAGGGCATCACAACGCCTTAACCTTAATGAAATTTTTAGATCTACGAGCCATACGTGTCCTTCCAAAATTAAAGCTGGCAACCATTACATAGACCAGCGCGGCAACATATATCTGTGTGTATGCGAGATGAAATGCGGCATTTAAAAACGTTTTTCTAGCTAAAAATAATGAACTGCGGTCTTTATTTTTCCTTTATGCATTCTCTTTTTCAGTGACGCATTGCCAATTCCTTTTTCGCGCTATAAACAGCCGCGATGCCAGCAGCCGATCTAGGTTTCCAAAGTCGAGACAGAGCTGTTCGTTGCACGCGATTAAGGTTTTTCGACGATCCCCGAAAGTGCAAAAGGAAAATACAAATCTAAATTTATAGAAATACTCGTGCTAAAAACTTTCCAATAATAAATGATTGTGCTGCAAGGTTTGCACGTCAGGCGACCGGGACACGTAGTGTAATGTCACATTTCGACGCTAATGACGCCACCTCTCAGACTAGCGGAAGCTTAGCGCAAAATTAGAATTGTTTCCCCCAATTTGTTTTTAAATTTCTTGCTGATACCTTATTATATAAAACGCTGGTACGCACCCTTTATGCTCCCAACAACCTCTGGAAGCCGCCAAACCAGCCCAACTCATGTCAGCCGTCGACAGCAAGGCCTTGAGCCAGAGTTTGGAGTGGTTCTGGATAAAGTGAAGAAAGAATACGAGAAAACCATCATGATCAACGCAGGTACCATGACCAGCGCTACCAATCCTTACCTCGTCCTTCAGCAACCCAGAGAGCCCCCATCATTCCATGGGTCACCTAGTGAGGATCCCGAAGACTGGTTGGACCAAGTCGAACGGGTCAGGCTGTTTAACCGATGGGACGACGCGGATATACTGAGGAAAGTGTTCTTCTACCTTGAAGATTCAGCACAGATTTGATTCGAAAACCATGAGAGCTCCCTTGAGTCTTGGAACGATTTCAGAACGCAATTTTTAGCGATGTTCATACGGTTGTGCGAAAATAGCGGGCCGATGTATTGCGGCAGACGCGGACACAACACCCTAACGAAAGAATTGTTGTGTTCGTCGAGGAGATGAAGAGGCTTTTCAGGCGTGCTCACCCTTGCATTGCAGAAGAAAAGAAGTTACGCTTCTTGATGCGCGGTGTGAAGGAGGAGCTTGAAATGGGGCTAGTTGGTTTCTTACTCTGAACATTGCTGGCGCTAGGCGGGACAAGGACGACGAATTACCCACAACTGGAGCGCACACTACCAACTGATTTATTAATCACAACAAACACAACTTATAAAGGGAAAATTCAGATGACGTGAAAGGTGGAGTTGATCAATCTCGCTGAATTGAATACAATATTTGTTATGCGCATGCGCTTGCCTACGAACTGTCAAGTAGTGCCATCTCAGTTGTCGACAGTGCAATTGATGGCGAACTGATACAGTCTTTTTCTTTTCGGATGGCGTAAGCTTCCCATATCTCGCGGGTGATCGTTTCTGAAGATTCAAAGAGGATCGTGGTGCTTTCGAATTTCGCAGAGCACCCATGTCTGGCGCAGTGGGCAGCCAAGTGCCCTGGGGCTGAGACTTGCTTGCACATATTGTTGTGTTCTCTGAGTCGTTCGTTAACGCAGCGTCCAGTTTGGCCAATGTATGCCTTCTTGCATGACAAAGGTATCCTATAGACAACCCCCGAGCAGCATGCGACAAACTTACTCGTGTGCTTAATGCCACATCCTGTTTGTTTAGCATCTCTGGTTTTGTTAGTCATCTTGCACAGCATTTTTAGTTTTTTGGAAGCAGAAAAAACAACCGGGACATCATGCCTCGTGCCAACCTTCTTTAACCTGTGGGAAAATTTGTGGATGTACTGCAGGACGATCGGCCGCTTCTTTGGTTTTTTGCTGTCTTTCTCTTTGTTAATCTTCTTTACCACTGTTTTTAACACTTTTTCTGCAACAGAGACAAGTACTTGATTAGTGAACCCACTTTTTGTTAGACGATCAATTTGAAAAGATAGACTTTCAGTGACTCTGTGTTCGCAGGATTTTTTGATGGCTTGCGACATGCAAGAAGTGGCTATGGCTCTCTTAATCAACTTTGAGTGCGCCGAATCGTATGGAAGCAGCGCCTTCTCTCCTCTCGTTCGATAGCACCAACACGTGTGTGACAGTCCCGTCTTCAAGTTAATGTCAAGGAATTGGATGGCGTCATTAACAGGTTTTTCATATGTGAAATCAAGGCCCTGGTGCGCAGACTCAAATGCTGCAATGATTGGAGTGATGCTACTTTCAATGTCAGTACCTGGGTTTAAGCAAACCAAAAAATCATCCACATACCGGAAGCATTTGAGCACATGCAAATCTGGTAATACACTTTCCAAAATGCGGTTGCCTTGTGCCAAAAATATGTCAGAAAGAACCGGCGCTATACACGAACCTATTCCAATTCCGTCGGACTGGACATACACATCATCGTCGTGGTTGATGAGCAAGGACTCGAGGTAGAACTTGATTAAGTGCACAAAATTGTTGCTCGCAGTGCCTGCCTCATTCTGAAATTTCACAGGTCCGTAGGAGTCAATAGCCTCCTCAACAGCGACCAGAAGGCGTTCTCGAGGGATGCTGTAAAAAAGGTCCTTTGCGTCCACGGAGAAGCATGGGATCGCCGGCGAGTTGCTCAAAAAAAGCGTCACATCACAAGAGTCCCTTATCAGGAATGGGTCGCTCACGTGAAGCCTTCGCAGGTGCATTTGGAGGTACCTTGCGACTTCTTTCTGCCAGGTGTTTCGGTCCTCGACAATTGTCCGGAAGGGCATATCTTCCTTGTGGGTCTTTATAGTGAAGAAGGGCTGTAGGCTGAGCTCTTTTGCTGCCTTGACACGTTTTGAAAGGCTTTCCAAACCCATGCCCTCGCACAAGTTTTCCGCTTTGCTCCGTAAACCTGTGAGCCTTCGCTTGTTGCAGCCCTCAACTAAGTCGAAGTTCTTAGACACTGCTTCGTGCGCTTTTCGACTGTAGTCTTCCTCGTCGAGCACTGCGAAGCTGCCAGTTTTGTCAGTCAAAATCAGCTTCATATTGTTGCCTTGTAAGAAATCGGCTGTTTGTTTCACGGCTACTGCTTTGCTCCTGCTTATCGGCTTGAAGGTTTTGACACATTGAATCCCTTCTGCAGTGCATACGTCTTTCTTCTCGTCCTCTGCACCGCTACCGAGCTTGTGCGCCATTGCAAGAAGGTCAACAGTTCTTGTCTTGGGGTGAACAGCAAATTTCGGGCCTTTTTCCAAGGTTCTTTCGACGAAATCAGGCAGGGGATTCCCTGATGCAATAATCAATCAGTCTGCGCACCAGGGCCTTGATTTCACATATAAAAAACCTGTTAATGACGCCATCCAATTCCTTGACATTAACTTGAAGACGGGACTGTCACACACGTGTTGGTGCTATCGAACGAGAGGAGAGAAGGCGCTGCTTCCATACGATTCGGCGCACTCAAAGTTGATTAAGAGAGCCATAGCCACTTCTTGCATGTCGCAAGCCATCAAAAAATCCTGCGAACACAGAGTCACTGAAAGTCTATCTTTTCAAATTGATCGTCTAACAAAAAGTGGGTTCACTAATCAAGTACTTGTCTCTGTTGCAGAAAAAGTGTTAAAAACAGTGGTAAAGAAGATTAACAAAGAGAAAGACAGCAAAAAACCAAAGAAGCGGCCGATCGTCCTGCAGTACATCCACAAATTTTCCCACAGGTTAAAGAAGGTTGGCACGAGGCATGATGTCCCGGTTGTTTTTTCTGCTTCCAAAAAACTAAAAATGCTGTGCAAGATGACTAACAAAACCAGAGATGCTAAACAAACAGGATGTGGCATTAAGCACACGAGTAAGTTTGTCGCATGCTGCTCGGGGGTTGTCTATAGGATACCTTTGTCATGCAAGAGGGCATACATTGGCCAAACTGGACGCTGCGTTAACGAACGACTCAGAGAACACAACAATATGTGCAAGCAAGTCTCAGCCCCAGGGCACTTGGCTGCCCACTGCGCCAGACATGGGTGCTCTGCGAAATTCGAAAGCACCACGATCCTCTTTGAATCTTCAGAAACGATCACCCGCGAGATATGGGAAGCTTACGCCATCCGAAAAGAAAAAGACTGTATCAGTTCGCCATCAATTGCACTGTCGACAACTGAGATGGCACTACTTGACAGTTCGTAGGCAAGCGCATGCGCATAACAAATATTGTATTCAATTCAGCGAGATTGATCAACTCCACCTTTCACGTCATCTGAATTTTCCCTTTATAAGTTGTGTTTGTTGTGATTAATAAATCAGTTGGTAGTGTGCGCTCCAGTTGTGTGTAATTCGTCGTCCTTGTCCCGCCTAGCGCCAGCAATGTTCAGAGTGAAGGAGGAACTGTTTGTTGGACTTGTCCGCAACCCGCCCATAACTGTCGCCAAATTTGTGACCGAAGCTAGCACAATTGAGAAGGCCCTCGAAATGCGTGCTAAGCAGTATGACCACAACTTTGTTGGCGAGGCCAATGCGAACTTTGTCGAGAGCATGCGGACTTCGGCAGACAGCCTACGCGAGACTATCCGAGCAGTAGTGAGAGAGGAGCGGCGGAAACTTCTCCCAACGCCGCCGCAACCCCATGTCGGTTCCCTTACAGACGCCATTAGGGAAGAAGTGCAGCAAGCCCTGGGAACATCAACAACGCCAGAAGCACCCCACGAGCCGCAAGCCATGACCTACGCGGCTGCTGCCCGTCGACCTCGCCCACCTGCACCCTATCGTCACGAGGCTCCATACCGTCGTCCCCTGTCGCCGGCCCTACCACCTCTGGTGCAACCCCCCGCCCCGAGGAAGACCGACGTGTGGCGAACGCCAGATAATCGTCCGCTGTGCTACGGCTGCAGAGAGGCCGACCACATCTACCGTCGCTGCCCCTACAAGAGGCTCGGTTTGCGAGGGTTCTCCGTCGACGCACCACGCCCCCGACCCGGCCAGCACCCTACTGAGATTGAAGAATACGTGTCGAACACCAGCCGTGGACCAGCCCGTTTCAACCATTCGCCGTCCTCATACCCATACCAGTCCCAAAACCGCCGTGCCAATGCTGACTTTGCCCGTGGAAGGTCCCTTAGCCCACGCGGAGAAAACTAAAAGCAGCAATTTCTGGAGGTGAAGTTGCAACACGGCGTAAAAATTCAAACCCTCCAACGACGCAACGACTCGCCGAAGACCATGATTCACAACATGCCCTCAGCCCCACGACCCGATATAACCCGGACGTGACTCCCGAACACGACGACCACGACACTGTGCGATGCGTACCTGACATGACCAAGCCTGCCGCTGAGAAAACGACGATAACGACGACGCGCAGTGCCCAACCGTTAAGACGCACAAGCCGAGATACGACACCCCGACGCACTCGGAACTCGAGGAAGGCGGCGTCTGACGTCCAGTTGTCCATTAACGGCTTTGATGTAGTCGCCCTTATAGACAAGGGAGCGGAATACTCGGTGATGAGCGGATCATTCGCGTCTAAGCTGAAGAATGTTACGACCAAATGGGACGGCCCGCACATACGTACCGCAGGAGGCCATCTCGTAACACCAAGTGGAACGTGCACATCACGCGTCACAGTAGGCGGCACGACGTACCCTGCTGCATTCGTAATTTTGCCTTAATTCTTCCGTGACGTAATTCTTGGAATGGACTTTTTGACGAAAAACGGTGCAATATTCAATCTGCAGGCCAAGTCGATAACGTTTTACCTCGATCACTCCATGACGCCGGAACCGAACCCCGGACATCGTTGTTGTAAGGATCGCGGATGATCATGTCACCTTGCCACCCCGCGCAAGCTTGATGATCACGGTCTACTGTGAAGATGCTGCTCCGGACGTCGACGCTATCGTAGAGAGTGACCAAAGGTTGCTTCTCGACCGCGGTGTCTCCGTCGCAAGAGGCATTGTGCGCTTTTATCTACGCCAATCCCAAGTTTTCGTCACTAATTTCATCGAGGAGTACCAGCATTTAAACAAAGGTGTTGCCATTGTGTTTCTCGAAGAAACGCAAGAAACAAGTGAAGTGATCACGGTCGCCGACTTTCAACGCGCATCCCAAGATACCTTCAAGCTTCCGCATCCCTTCTATTGTGAACCCGGCGCTACGCCAAGAAAAACGGAACACATTATTGACTTTGCTGCATCGCTACAGCGAGTGTTTTTCGTTGAACTCAAAATTGCGTCAGACACCGCTAGTGAAGCATCGAATAATAACGGAAGATGGAGCCCGACCTACCCGACAGTCACCGTACCGCATGTCTTCCCATGAGCGGGAAGCCATCCGGACACAAGTGGACGACATGCTCAGCAACGACATCATACAGCCATCGAAAAGTCCATGGGCTGCGCCGGTCATAGTGGTGAACAAAAAAGATAGCAAATTAATGTTCTGCGTTGACTACCGGCGATTGAACAAAATCACCAAAAAATACGTGTACCCCCTGCCCCGAATCGACGACACCCTCGACCACCTCTGCCACGCGAAGTACTTCTCATCGATAGACAGGCTACTGGCAAATAGAAGTGGATGAGAGAGACCGAGAGAAAACTGCATTCATAACCCCGGACTTCCTTTACGAGTTCAAGGTGATGCCGTTCGGCTGTGCTTCACGGCACCAGAAACCTTTCAAAGAGTCAGGGACGCCGTGCTAGCTGGCCTGAAGTGGCACACCTGTCTCGTATACCTCGACGACGTTGTCGTATTCGCCGGAAATTTCGACTAACACCTTGCAAGATTGGAGTCTCTACTCGAGGCTATTCGCAGGTCAGGGTTAACACTGAAGCCTGGAAAGTGCCGTTTCGCGTACGAGGAACTCAAGTTTTTGGGCCACGTCGTCAACGCCGCGGGAGCCCTGCCTAACCCTCAGAAACTTCAGCCATAGAAAACTTCCCAAGACCCAACGACAAAAAGGGCGTGCGAAGATTCCTCGGACTGTGCGCATACTACCGGCGCTTCGTCTCAAACATCGCACGAATTGCAGAGCCACTCACGCGCATTACGCGCACGCCTTTGAGCTGGGAAAACGCCCAAGAAAAAGCATTCTGCGAGCTGCAACAACGCCTGCGAAACCCCCCCACGCTCGCTCATTTCGACGCAAACGCCGAACCGGAGATGCACACGGACGCCAGTGATGTAGGGTTGGGTGCCGTTCTCGTCCAAAAGCAAATCGGTTGCAAAAAAGTAATCGTCTTTGGCGGCCGTGGTCTGTCGAAGGAGGTTAAAAACTACTCAGCCTCTGAGAAAGAGTGCCTCGCTACCATATGGGCGATTTCAAAATTTCACCCATACGTCGATGGTAGACCGTTCAAAGTTGTGACCGACCACCACGCGCTGTCTTGGCTCGCCAATTTGAAGGACACCTCTGGCCGTCTTGGGCGGTGGAGCTTGCGCCTGCAAGAGATTGACGTTAAAATTACCTATAAATCCGACAGGAAACACTCCGACGCCGATTGCCTGTCCCGCGCCCCCGTCGACCCACCACCACAAGACTCCGATGAAGACAGCGCGTTCTTCGGAGTCGTGACAGAGAGCGACATTGCGCCCAGCAGCGTGCCGACCCCGACTTACGCCTCATGATCGACTACCTCGAAGGACGCAACGTCGCGGTGCCTGAAGCGTTCAAACGCAACCTACCAGCATTCAGCCTGAAAAACTCCATTCTCGCGAAAAAGAATTTCAGCCCCGGAACGAGAACGAATTACCTCCTTGTCATCCCCGTGGACCTTCGTGACGATATTCTGGAAGCGTGCCACGACGACCCGTCCTAAGGTCATCTGGGCACAGCTCGCACTATGGGAAAAATCAAGGCGAGGTACTACTGGTCCCGCCTTACCTCTGACGTCACCCACTACGTCTGGAGCTGCCGTGACTGCCAGCGACGGAAAAGGCCCCCGACGAGACCCGCAGGACTTCTGCAGCCAATCGCCGTCCCATCGAGACCCTTCCAACAGATTGGAATGGACCTTCTGGGCCCGTTCCCTACGTCACGATCCAAAAACAAGTGGATTGTCGTAGCGACAGACTACATGTCGCGCTACGCCGATACGGCCGCTCTTCCGAGGGGGACTGCACAAGAAGTCGCAAAGTTCTTCATAAACCAGGTTGTGCTGCGACATGGAGCCCCCGAAGTCCTAATCACGGACCGCGGAACGACCTTCTCTGCGGAGCTTATGCAAGGAATCTTACGCTACAGCAACACGGATCACCGAAGAATGGCAGCGTACCACCCCCAAACGAATGGACTTACCGAACGTCTGAACAAGACGATCGCGGATATGCTGTCTTTGTACGTTGACGTTGAACAAAAGACTTGGGACGAAGTCCTCCCGTATGTCACGTTTGCGTACAACACGGCTATCCAGGACACTACGCAGATCACACCTTTCGAGCTTGTCTATGGAAGACGGCCGACTACCATGGTCGGCGCCATGCTTCTGCACGTAGAAGGCGACGACCTCAACGCCGACGTCCAAGGATACCTTCAACGTGCGGAGGAGGCCCGCCAGCTTACTCGAATTCGCATAACGGATCAGCAGCTGGTGGATGCCGGACGCTACATTCTCCGACGCCGAGACGATCACCACCCTGGTAAACGTGTGTGGGTTTGGACTTCCATCCGACGACGCGGACTCAGTGAGAAGCTTCTGTGACGGTATTTTGGACCCTACCGGATTCTACGACGTGTTGGTCAACTTACCTACGAGGTGATCCCCGATGGTGATTCCGGCGCATCACGACGACGCACGCGGCCCGAAGTCGTTCCCCTGGTTCGCCTCAAACCTTACTGTGCAAGAGGATGCACTTTTTATTGTTCTTGTATGTTCATCCTATCGTTTTATTTTAGCATCCGGTAGATGCACTCTTAGAGGGGGAGTAATGCCGTGACCTAGGCATTAGGTTTGTTAATGTTTCTTTTACTGCACCGCCGCACCCGGCTACGTTAGCTATGTCCCAAGCAAAGCGCATGTTTCGTTGTTTATTTTGATGCCACACGGGTTATCTCATTTTGATACGGAGAGCGTTTCGCCCTAACGTCACTAGCCTCGAATAATCTTTGATCTACCACGTTCTAGATGTAAATCGACGGTTCGAGAAACACTCGCGCCGAAAGATAAAAGCCTGCAGAGCAGACGCCGCGGGATTCCGATCGCCGACGCTCGCTTTCGTACGTTACTGGGCTGACTGCTGCTTCGCGGCCTGTGTATTCTTTGAGTTGTCAGGGGAGTACAAGTTCGCTCCAATAAACTTGTTTTCCTTGAAGACAACTGCGTTGTCTTTGACATCGTGACAATATGAGCTAGAGGGCATGCTCTCCACAGAAGTCGGCTGTCTGCCCCTTTAAGAGCGATATTAATACTTGATGGGTTTGTTGTTTACAGGGGTTTGATGAGGCGAAACGGTGAACAGGGCCAGCATGGAACGGCAGAGCGCTGATGGTCGATCGATCGGTCGGTCGGTTGGTCGGTTGGTTCATTGGTGTCCTTGCATCATGGTGCATACCTACGCGGGTATTGGCCAGGAAGCTGGTTGTAATTATTAGGCTGTGACGTAGTTTATTTTGAATGGCAAAATAATAAACAAACAGAAGAAGTTTGAACAAAAATGAAATCTTCGGATATAAGAGAATAGTAAGGAAAAAGGCATCCCGAATGAAAAAATAGCTGCCTAGCAGGGCAGCCGGCCTGTCGGCGCAACGAAGGAGGGAACTGCGAGCACATCTTTGTGACCAACTCCTAGGACCCAAGTACTCAGGGAAAGAACAGCGGTGGAAGGTAACGGAAGATAAACCCGATCAAACGTGTATTCAAGGTGCGTCCGTCGTGCCGAGGAAAAGCTGAGGCAATTTAAAATAAAGTTCCCTACAGTTTCCGGACCCCTGGAGAAATGACATTCAGTAGATAAAGCTGGACCAGATTTGTGTAGAATAAAATGATGGACAGCCAGCGGGGGAAGCAGCTTCGTCCTTTTCTTCCCTTCGGCCTTGCTGATGGTGATGGGGTGGTCAGCGAAGCCGTCGCAGGCGTACTGTAGGACGTGCAACAATATTATCAGAACACCTGTATGCACCCACGATGAATGGAAGGTTGTGTTCTAACACCTGCTTTTATAGATCGTTCCTAAACGGGTATGTTCCGGATACCTGTGTTCTATGTATATGCGCGGTGAGTCTGCAAAAAAAGTAAATTTCCTCAACTTTATCGATATTTTAAGTTCTAAATAACTAACGATTGAGTTGGGTACGAATACGGAACGTTAGAAATTTGGCGGAGAGTTTTTTTTATTTTTTTACAACGTCATGACTTCTGTCAAAAAGAGCATAATGTATGTTAAGTTTCACTTTAGTAAGAACAAGCCATTGAAGGTGAGATAAGGTATCGTGCACTTCGTGAAAAAAGTTTTTTTTACAATGCGGCAATGTGCGTCTGTGGGTCCCACCTGAAATCTTACAGAAATATCACAGCCTTAATTTCATGCAATTCTGCCCTACCAAGCCCGTTCTTGGGTCTCGACGAGCATAATGTTTTGCAGGGAAAATATTTACTTTTGTTTTCGTGGGCTTGAGTCTGATTTGACTCGAAAATTACCATATCAGCAGCTTATGAGTGAGCCATTACAATTTTGAACTAAGACCTCTGTGTCAAGTTCGTAAGAGCTAAAGAGGGCTTTCGCCAACATATTTAATAATGTTGATGGTGTTATCAATGCAAAATAATGCCCTTGATGTAGAAGTTGAGCAGCAGACCCCACAAGACGCTGTCCAGGGGTGCGCCTCAGGAACTGGCAAGCTTAGCGGTTATTCCCTATGTACACACACTGTCTTCTTGACCGCAAATATGATTTCATCAAAAATAACTACGCGTCACGAATGCCCTAGAGCTTTATCTTATAAACAATGATGTTGTGGCCAAGGCTTTAGAACTGTTTGCTAGTATGCATAAACATAAGGTTGTGATGCTTTTTTCAATATTTTCTCAAATGTTTTCTTTAAGTCGTAAGAAATAATTTTCGGTCGACCGTTCTTTCAGCACACCGGAATAGGCGAATGTTAAAATAGAGTTTACCTCTAAGTTTTCTTATTCTCTAAATGCTGGTAGCGCTAAATGGTACTTGTCGAAGTGATGCTTGTACGTGGCGTTGGTGTATCGCGAAAGGAGGGCCTCACGGCTCCTTACGATCCTCACCTCAGAAAGCAGAATGCAAACCAGACCATTGTGCGCTTAGAAGGCAATTATCAAGAATTACCATCTCATTGACCTCGCTTCCGTCAGCAGCCACGAGATGAAACACCGCAATTGACCTTTCCGCAAAGTTCAGCGCTAAGCACACTTTGCCGAGTGGACTCAAATCATTAGAGGAAAACAAAGCGAGCCCAAGGATAGAAGATAATCACCTTTCTTCAGATGACATTTTTTTCGCTTGACGGGCACTCCCAAGCGTCTAAAAATCGCATTTATAACAGCAAGTATTTGCAAGTACCGCAGTCAATGTAATTTATTGCTTATTAATAGGAAGTCCAAAATGCCACTAAGACTTCCTGTTAAGGTCACTGGGAAGAGGATGAGGACCACGTAAAAATAGGGGGGTGAAAGCCATAAGGCACCCGCTGCGATAATCCAGGGACAAAAGTATTGTGCTGCTGAGCCCAGGGACGCGAGTTCAATCTCGGACGCAGTGGTTGCTTTTTTGATGGAGGAGGAAAGCGAAAACGCCCGTGTGTCGAGATTTCAGCGCACGTGAGAGAGAGAGAGAGAGAAAAACACTTTATTGGTGAGACACCGGGTTCAGGTTGGGGGGGTGGCCTCAGCCCAAATGGCCGAAGCGACCTGTAGTGCCCGTTGCGTCAGGGTCCGTTGATCCACGAGGCAAGAGCTACCCAAGGCCTGCTCCCAGTGGGTGGGGGTGGGGAAGGGGGGGTAGGGGTCCGCGGGGCACTCGCATAAGGAGTGGTACAGCGTGTCGAGGTTGCGGCATCTCGGACACTCTGCGGAGAGGAAGAGGTGTGGGTGGGAGTGCTGTAATTGCGTGCGATGGGGGAAGGAGTGGGTTTGTAGAGTGCGCCACATCTGTGCTTCCTCTATCGTAAGTTCGGCGTTGGGTGGGGGTAGTGTTCTGCGGGTGAGGCGGTAGTGTTGTGTGATGTCTCGGTATGTGGTGAGGGCGTACCCAGTGACGTCGACTGCTCCACGCGTAAGACCAAGAGGAGTGCTCGCCCGGGGTATTAATGCTCGGGCCTGCTGATTAGCCACCTCGTTGGTTCCCACGCCAGTGTGAGCCGGGGTCCACAGCAACATCACGGGCTGGTCGGGAGGTTTTTTTAGAAGAATTTTTAGTGCCGAGGCTGAGATGTTGCCCTTCTCATAGTTGCGAAGCGCCTGCTGTGAATCCGATAGCACGACGGTCGGTGTTGGCGTCTTGGTTATGGCGAGAGCCAGGGCTGTTTCTTCTGCAGTGGTGGGGTTTCCCGTACAGACGGAGGCTTTGATTGCTGGTTGCGGTTCTGTGGCGGAGGCAATGCCTGCGATTGCGAAGGCTGCTCTGTCGGGGTACCGTGCCGCATCCACATACACGGTGTGTTTGTCTGGTGGATAGTGCTGCGAGTGGTAATGCGCGCGTGCCTCTCTTCTTCCCGCGTGGAAGATCGGGTGCATGTTTCTTGGGATGGGTTTGACCTTGATTAGGGCTCTTATGTGTCTTGGTATCCTGGCCGCAGCGGAGTCGGTGTTGGGCGGTTCTATTTGGATCCGCTGCAGTATGTACCTTCCCGTCGTGGTCTGCGCCAGCCTGTGTATCTGTGCCGTGCGATGGGCATCGATTATCTCGTCTACGGTGTTGTGGATGCCCAGTTTTGCAAGTCTGGTTGTTGGAGCGGAGTGCGGAATGTGCAGGGCCGTGCGATGGGCTCTCCGAAGTAGCGCGTCGAGCGAGTCTTTGGTAGATTGGGTTAGATTCACATAAGGAAGGTGATAACTGAATCTGCTGACTACGAAGCCCTGTACGATCCTTAGCCTTTCTTCCTCTGTGAGGCCATGTTGCCTCGAGTTGATTCTTTTTAGCATGGAAATTGTTTGTAGCGTATGTGACCTTAGGACGCGTACTGTCTCGGTTGTCCCTCTATTGGCCTGTATCCTCAGTCCTAGTATTTTTAAGGTCGAGACAATGGGTATGCTTTGCCCTCCGATGTCGACTTTGATGGGCGGTTGGGTGGCCGGTTTCGTCCTGGGGGGATGAAGGATCATTAGTTCAGATTTGGTAGACGAGTACATGAGGCCCGCTTTGGTTGCAGGTGGTCAAAATTTATCCAGGGCGTTCCACTACTTTGCGCCTCATAGCCGAGACGTAGCTTCGGGACGTTAAACCCCCAAAATTTCAAACGTTGAAACCAACAAGGTTTATCACACAGATTATAAGCAATGCCGCGCTTCACCTTTGCAACAGAGCACCCGAGTGACCAATCCATGCCGCTAACAAAGCAAGTTCGGCGTACAACAGCGCAGTGCATACTATTTGACTCAAGAATGTGATCTGTACTGTTTCACAACGCAATACTATATTTGCGTTATGCCACAGCCCAGGCAGATTGGTAATTGAGCGCATCGTGTTGAAGCGCACCGCCAGGATGGTCCTAGGCAAATAAATAATAGTATCCAGACGAACCAGCCAGAGTGACCAAACAGGCAGTGATTCCGAGGTTGTTACGAAATTGTGAGGGCTGGTGCATCCGCGCACTTTTATCATGTTCGCTTTCGTTTCCTTGTTGCAAGCTCCACAGGCTGTTTGATAGTGAGCGCGAGCGTGCTATAGCTGCGCCTATCGAGGAAAATTCTTCCTGTGTGCGTTTAAATAGGGGACATTAAATCTCACTTGCTGACTCTCTCTTCCGTAGGGACTCCACAAGTGGCCGTTCTTTTGCCTCTATTATTTATTCTGGCTCTTCTCAACATCCCGAAGGATCTTGAAAAGATTCCGCAACTTCATTTTAGCCTATATGCGGATGATATAACGTTATGGGTCACTGGTGGCAGCGACGCATTCATTGAAAACACATTGCAGCAAGGCGCACGTGTCGTGAATGAGGAAGCACAGTCTGCGGGTCTGGAGTGCTCTCCCACAAAATCGGAGCTTCTCCTACCAGCCAAACCGACCTCTCAAAATTCTCCCGACATCAAAATTTACCTGAATGAACATTTGATCCCAGAGGTGCGCACCCTCAAAGTCCTCGGTCTTATCATGCAGCATAATCGCAGCAACACAAAATTTATCTCGCAATTAAGCTCACACGTTAATCAGACAATCGGACTCATCCGACGAATTACCGGACGCCACCATGGTCTCAAGGAGGCTGAGAGAATCAGGCTTGTCCAAGCCTTTATCATTAGTCGTATAGCATATTATCTCCCATACCTTCGTGTTTCGAACGCCGAAATGAACAAAATTAATTGTCTCATCAGAAAGGCATGTAAAGCTGCACTACGACTTCCTCCGAGTTCATCCACTTCCAGACTTGAGGGACTCGGGGTTCATAATACTGCCCAGGAGCTGGTCGAGGCACACCATATCAGTCAGCTCCGTCGCCTCTCAACTACGTCCACTGGACAGCATATACTGGTCCGACTTGGTATGAGGGCCCCAGTCTGTTCCGAACCGGCTATTCCTATCCCCCGGCCTATCCACGACTGCCTCCACGTCCGCCCTCTTCCGAGGAACATGCACCCCACCTACCACAGAGGTAGAAGAGAGCAACGGGCACGGGCGCTGGCCAAAACATTTCCCACCAAACCTGACATTATGTATGTGGATACGGCAGAATACCGCCATCACGACGACTTTGCCCTCGCCGTAATTAATAGCCCGAATGACCCCCCTGTTAACTGTCTAACCGAGCGAACAAGTACCCCTGCAGCGGCAGAGGAGGCGGCAATAGCGCTCGCACTAACCCGGCCGACACCTACAATTATAATCACCGATTCGAAAACGGCCATCCAAAACCCCGCCCGCGGGTACATATCGTCCGTGGCGTTCAAAATTCTCCTTCGAAATCCCCCGTCCTCCCTGGTAGACATCGTCTGGACCCCGGCGCACTCTGGTTTGGGGGGCAATGAGGCAGCGCACAATGCAGCACGAGGATTGACCATCCGTGCCGGTACCAGCCTCGCCCCCTACCACGGCGCCAGGTCAGCCAGGGATCAGTTAATCACGTACCACGATATAACCCCGCATTACCGCCTCTCTCGCCGTCGGTACCCTCCTGCCCACCCTGAGCTAACCAACCATCAGGAGCGCTTATGGCGACTCCTACAGACAAACTCTTTGGCCTGCCGAGCACTATTGCATCGCATTCACCCCTCGCAATTCCCCTCGCCAAACTGTCCACTCTGTGGGGACGCAGCCACACTGGTCCACTCTATGTGGGCCTACCCTCAAGATCCCTTTCCCTCCATAGTAAGTGTCGAGCAGTGGAAGGGAGCGCTGGGCAGCTCGGACCCAGAGGTCCAGATACTTCTGGTCACCCGCGCTGACAACGTCGCCGCCGGCCTCAAACCGACGGCCACACCGCTCCCGTGAACCCGGTTAAGGCTCAATAAAGTGATATCTCTCTCTCTCTCTCTCTCTCTCTCTCTCTCTCTCTCTCTCTCTCTCTCTCTCTCTCTCTCTCTCTCTCTCTCTCTCTCTCTCTCTCTCTCCTGTGTGCGAAACGAGCCTGAGCGGGAGAATGCTGTGCCAGCACGAAAGCGGAGCGCATCTTCCCGAACTAAGTCCTTGGCGCCGCGCTGCGCCGCCTCTTTTTACTCACTCTGCTTGCTGAGGGCGTCTGCTGGTTGAGCCAGCGCGTTTATTTTGTGCACGGTAATGACGTTTTGTCCACAAGTTCAGACACATCATGTGTATGGGAACTGTTAGAACACATCATTTTAAACAGACAACAACGTATCTTGAAGGTCACGATAAGCTAGCTACGACCATGTTTGGCTTTCGACATCGTCTGTTCACGTAAGACATCTTACTCCAGCTCAAGGAAAAGGCAATGCTGACTGCCACGCTCAACTCACCCACATCCATCCTTGTCCTGGACCTCAAGGGGGCGTTTAATAACGTTAAACATGCCGCCATCCCCTCGCAACTAAATACTGTTGGCTGCAGGCGTGGCGTAGAGTGTATCAGTACACCAGGAATTCCCTCACGGGTCGGACGGCAATAGTGAAATTGGGAGACCTAGCCATAGATCCGATCCTGCTGGGAAGCCGCCCCCCCCCCCTCGACAACACCACACACTGGAAGAACCGAGGTGCAAAACCAAAAAGAACTGGGTAAAAAACAACTTGTCATGCCCCACATGGACAACATGGCACGCAGGCTGAAAAATGTGGGGTCCTAATATAATGTGCGAGTTTTTTTCTAGGCTAAGAACAAAATAGACAGGTTGGTGAACGTCACAAAGAAATGTCCACATGGTGCCAGCCATAGCACGTGCTGTGTAAACATAAGCGTGCTTGTTGTGCGTTGCAAAATGTGTGTTCTCTACCGCATATCATTCTCCTGTTAAAGAGTGTACGTGGTACAGACGGAGCAATGCCTAATAAGACTAGGTGGGGATGCAGGGACGATGAAAAACTGCGCGATTGCCACTTCGCCTAGACATCGCAAGAAGTGTGGATGTGAACACGGTTTCGGTGATACCGAGGTGCTCTTCGAGCACAGAAATCACAATGTTTGGGAGATAGTAGAACCGTATACATAACCCTTTATCAAGATGACTGTGTAAGCCAAACCTCGATCGTGCTGTACGAAAACGAAGCCCATATAGTCAGCCGTGTGCTCACATGAGCCGCATCAGACTTATCTGGTCCCTATGTGCATGTGCACGCTTGCCTGTATATATTCTTTAAGTATATAATAAACACGAGTTGTGAGTCAGCGCTCGTGTTGTGCCTTTTAATGTCGTCCCGTTCTTTTGTGCGCTGTGTTGTTTTTCCCACATATGTATATACAAGGTGTTTCAGCTAACTTTAGACAGAGTTTAAAAATATTTCAATGCACTATAAGACGAGGTGACCGGATGCATGTGGCCCACTTTTGTAAGTGGTGAGTCACGCTATTTTTTTGTATTTTGCTTAATCAGATAGTCACAATTGAATAGCCAACTTCTGAAGCAAGGAAGCTAGGGAAAGAATTCGATTTAGAAAGTTGCACAACGGTTAGGAAAACGTCTGATTAAACTGTTTCTGTATTTTATCAATTAAGTGTTAGTGTTTTTTAGCTTACTGATGATGCCCGTGAAATACATAAAAAAACCGAGTGACGTTCCTGCTTGCACGTAGTGATTGCAGTGCTGCCAAACCTTCCCCGCACAATCAATCGAAGCCGCGCTGGGCGTCAATAATGGGTGCGGCCATGCTGGCAAAATAGAAGTTTGTTTTCTTCGAAAGGTTTTGTGTTTTATAGCGCTTGTCCGGCAGCAAACGATGCTTTATTCACTGAGAGGCGAAGACTTTTAACCCATAATTCTAATTCTTTCAATAAATTGTTTGTTTTTGTGACATCGACAGTAACATATCCAGAGCAGGGACTTGAAACTTAAGATAGCCTTCTGAACAGGGCTCCTACCATCTCACAGACGGCCGCTTGGTTACCTTGTTTATCGCCCTCCTTCATAGATGGCACTGCAATACGGCTGAAGTTAGGGAGCCTACATGCGCCGCGCCTTCGTCGTTTGGGCGCGGCGCATGTAGGCTCCCTAGCTGAAGTGCCAGCGGTACTTTGCTTCTGCCGGACTTCTATACCCGCCGTATTTTTATCGGAGCTCATACTAATCGTTTCCAAAAATATAAGCTATGACTCGACAAACGTGGTCATGTAAGTGACCGTGCCGCTTATGTCAGTCTATCAGTGTTGTGTAAGACAAGTCCAACGCGTCCGACGGCTGTTAGGCAGTGCCAGCCGGCAAAGTGCTGCACTAACTGCTTTGGTGTTTACGGGTTCGTTTGCAACTTTAATTTTTTCCCCCACAGTTACTGCTAAAAAAGAGAATGTGCCCTAAATTTAAGCGCAAATAGCTTATACGGCAAGCTTATCAGACCTGCCTAATTTGCGTTTGCGTTTGTCGTCTCAATCGCACAGCTGGGCATATGAAGTCAAAGGTTCTATTGCGGGAAATGAGCTAGTGGGTCGCATAGTCATTCCATTTTTTTTGTAATTATATAGCTTATTTCAGCGAAGTTTACGGTAAAAGTGGGTTCAGTATGATTCTAATGAGTCAATCTTTCGAATAAACTAAACTTGCGTTTTGTCTGCATGGCCCCTTAAAGGAGCCATGAAGAGAAAATGCAAGTTGGTTTTATTCGAAAGATTTTGTGTTTTATAGTGCCCCCAGCGCTTGCTCGAATGCAAACGCTGCTTTATTCACTGAGAAATTAATCAATTTATGTTAAAATTTCGATTTTCCCGCTAAATCGTGGGTTTTCGTAGCTGCAATGACATCACATACCGCTCTGCAGCCTAGGATCCCTTGATTCACGCGTCCGCTGTACAGAGTAGAGACACGTACACGCTGGGGCCGCCATTTTGGATCGCTCGCTCGCTCGCCGCCGAGGCAAGTCATTGCATCAGAATCGCGCTAAACGTATCGCCGCAACGCGGTTAACTGGCGAAGTTTTAATCAACATATCTGTTTCGCGTTGCTGGGTCGCGTCGGAAACGAAACGAACAACGCGCTGAGCACGTTGGCCCAATCGCAGCGGCACGGGACCGTTCAAAGGGTGTCTCCACCCTGTACGGCAGAGTTGGTATCGAGGTATTCGCTCGTTTGTTTACGTTACTGCACCTAGATGGCGCCACCATACCGTGGCGTGTCCTTTTCTGCCTTTTTTTTTTTGTTCTGGGAGAAATTCGTTTCGTGAAACATACTGCTCGCTCGACAAATAAGTTCACGTAAGACACCGTCGCGTCAATCAATTGGCCAGTGTCGTCTGAGACAACCCCAAAGCCCCGCAGTCCTGTGCAGCTAAACAAGAATAGTGCGCGCAGTACCAACAACAGCAGTACGCAGCGGTACTTCTATGTTTACATGTGCTCTCGTAACTTAGACTTAGCACCATTCTTACGGTTTTAAAAAGAATGTGCCCTAAATTTAAGGCAAATAGCTCGTTCGGCAGCCTTATACTCTGCCTAATTTTCGTTTGCTTTTGCCGCCCTCCGCCAATCGCAGAGCTGTCTCGTGTGACATCATAGGTTGTGTTGCGGGAAATGAGCTAGTGGGTCGCATGGCCATTCCCTTTTTTCCGAATTATGTGGCTTATTTGAGCGAAGTTTACGTTAAAAGTGGTGTCAGTATGATTCTAACGAGGCAATCTTTTCAATGAACCAAACTTGTGTTTTGTCTTCATGGCTCCTTTAATAGGCGACAGGGCAACGACGCGAGCGTTGGCTGCGTCTGCTCATCGCTAGTAACGAACTGTCCCAAGGGGAGTGCGTTGCTGGTGTAAATGGCACAGCCAAACACTTGCGTATCTGCCCTGCCGCTTTTGAAGCGGCTGCGCGCCTATGATTGTTTGTGCTACGAAAGTTTCGCGAGCACATCAGTAAGTTGAAAAACACTAATACTTCATAGATAGAAACAGAGAAACCCTTTATTGATACGTTCAGCAAAAACCTGTTTTGTAACTTTCTAATTCGATTTTTTTCAGAGCTTCGTTTCTTCAGAAGTTGGCTAATTAATCTTGACTAATGATCTCTTTATGCAAAATACGCAAAATAACGTGACACACCAGATGTAAAAGTGGGCAACATGCATTCGTCATACAGTGCATCGGCATATTTTTAGATCCGGGTAAAGGTCGCCGAAACACCCTGAGTATATCATACTGAATGTGAGCCCGAGGAAGTAGTAGTTCAATAAGATTGTGCAGAAAAGAAGGCAACAGAAGGAAAGGCCAATCTTTCTCATGTGGGTATGCGCCACTAGAAAGAATGACCATGCAAGAGGAGAAGAGGAACGCCAGGAGGCACTTTTTTTTTAATTCGCACTTTTGCCATGCGGCATATAATGAAAAGATAAGACATTAGGTAGAATAAAAATACCGGGTACAAAAGCACAGGTAGTCAGGAAATTGATGACCCTGTACAAGTCTAAAGGTATGCGTGGAGTCCGGTCTCATGTAAAAAGTTCAGCAGCGACCTGCAGTAGCGGTCTTCGTTCACCCACCGGTTGAAGTCCCCTGGTTTATCCCACCGAAGACCAACCACTCCTAGCGCACTGTCCCGAGCTGTTCTGGTTCCTGTGCACGTCCACAAGAGATGATTGACATCAGCTTCAGCCGCCGAAGCCGGACACTTGGGACATGTTCCTGGGTCTTCTGGTGCGGGTCTCCAAGTCCAGGTGACTGAAGGTGTGAGAGCCACCCCAGCCCGAAGCCTCCTCAGAGAAACTTCCTCCACCCGGGAAAGATTAGGGGGGAGGGAGCAGACACACGGGGGAATTAGGGCACGTGTGTCCCTTCTCAGAAGAGATTTCATGGCTAAAAGGCGGGAGCGTGGATCACTAGGAAGAGGGCTAGGGGCGGATTCAGATTCAGGTGGGGCCGGAGAGGAGGCACTTCGCTGATAGAAGCTTGGGGTGCTGTTGTAAACACGGAATTATCCTACTGGCGGTGCGCTAGCTACCGGGCCGGCATGTCACTAGCCACCACGTTATCACTACTGCTCGCGCTGTTGTGCAGGCTAACTGTATCTGCCAGTACACCGGGCATCTGCGTTGGGATATTGTGCCTGCTGTTCCAGTGCACTTGGCGAGATACCCGTGCTCTTGCGCCAGGTCACTTGCACTTCAGTCAACTTAGAGATCAGCAACGTCACCAGAGGCCGAGACTTAACGGACTATTGGCTACAAGATACAATGGAATGTTGCAGTTTGTAACCGTTAGTATGACTTTTGTCTTGACCTTGGGTGACGTTGCTGGTCCCCCTGTTAACTGGAATGCGAGGTGGCCCAGCGCGGTACCTCGGGCACTGTCAGTGGGTGAATTCGCTGTTCTTTTCAAGTGCACCCGAAGCTTCCACCTGTCAAAGTTCCCCATTGCGTTCCTCCTCTTCTCTTGCATGCTTTTTTTACATGCCAACCCATGTTCAACTTTGACATAAATGCACGCAGAATACACCGTTCTCCTGGGCCTACTCTGGGGTGGCCGCTTGGACAGAGGGGTGAAACTGGTTTCAGTGTGTGGATGTTTAGTTTGTGCAGGCTTTGACGTAATCGGATAACGCATTTCCTGTACGATTGGTGCACCCTTCAATGCGCGCTGATTCGAAGCTACGTTGATGGGCTAGTACGTTCAGAAATGGGAATCCACACGGTCGGGCGAGCACGCGGTCCAACGGTTCCTCCTTTTTATTTTCTCCATTTTTTGCACTCCTGTAATAATGCCCCTGCTTGACAAGCTGATTTGTGGTCCGCTGAGAAATTGCATTAGAACAGGTAGTGTGCTTCTGGCAACCGCATATTAAGCAGGATTATATTAAGTATTAAACAGGACTATATTAAGTACAGGCATAAGCTGTTTTCTTCCTAAAGAACCCAACGCTTATGAATTGAGTACTATAGGAGGAAAACTGGTAGTCATGAAAACCTGCATGATATCCGGTCCTGCACTCTAAGTGGTTACGTTATAAGCGGTCTACACTGCATCAGAAAGAACAGGATAGCATTTGTAGTATTTGCAGTGTGCTGCTATGTAGAGGACAAGCCCCCTATTTATTTAGTGTAGCTCTTTGCTCTCTGTGCTTCGGGTTGACACACCGGCCTTCTTGACTTACGAAAGAGATGTCACATAACAAAGATATTCGGTAAACCACGATTGTGATGCATGACACGAAATCTTTATCATGAGTGATACGACATCCCCATCGCCCATCTTGAGCCGTTATATTGTGACGTTTTTGTACAGCCTGCCAAATGCTGCTGATTTTAACAGGCGCGACAAATGTCACATAACATCAGAGCAAATTCCCACCTTAAGCCCATGCGGCATCTTTGAAACAACAGCTACCTTTCCGTTTTTCTATTTTTCGGTGCAGCACACGATCTGGATAATTTGCCATTATCAACCTACTGGCTTGTCCCTGAAGATTGTGCCATTATTTTGAAGCAGAAACCGATTAAAGCAGCGTGTAAAGACAAGGGGGCAGCACCATTGTTATTCAATTTTGAGTGACCGAAATCACAATTCAGGAGGTGTGTGATTAAGGTTTGGCGGGAGCAATGTTTGCTGGCCTTAGAGTAGGACGAGGAAATGCTGCTGGGTTATCCAAAACTGAGTAACAATGATGTAACCTCGTGATTTTCTCAAGGATTCGTGCTTTGAAATGATATCAAGAAGTTTTCAAGGACAGATCAGCAGGTTTAGAAAAGCAGATTATCCATATTATGTGCTCTGTATTACTGGAAAGAAACTAATGGATAAAATCATAAAGGGAAAGCATTGGCCAGGCACAAATGAGAAGGGAAGGTTTGCTGTCATGTCGAAGATGTCGTTTGGGCTCAGGAAGGTGGCAATGCACTCCAATGCCAGTATGGAATTCCAGCGCTTTCAGCATTTGTCCAGCTGTACAATAACATTTTTAGAAGTTAATTCAAGATGGGCAAGGGCGATGTTGCAGTAAGCACATTAAACATTTTGTTTCATGCGTCACAAACATGGCTTTCCAAATGCCTTTTTCATGTGGCGCCTTATGCATCAGTCCGACAGGCTGGTGTGTTAACGTAAGGCTGGGAGAGCAATGAACCCTATTAAAGAAAAGTCAGCACGACATTCGCAACGCTTCTAAAGCGTACCACATCATTAAGAAGCTAAGTGGGTGTATCAGCCAGCCACTGTCAAACTATTTGGATTAAGTTTGGGGGGGGGGGCATTGATTAGCATGTTTGATAACAATATGTGTTTAGTTGAATAAAAATAGGCCAATAGACAGCACTTGTTTGCCTTTTCATTGGCTCTGTCCTTGTGTGTTTTTACTGCAATATGCCACCTTGCCGAAATCACTATGTTACTCAATAAATAAAATATGTTCTACATTTAAATGTGCTGGTAATTTAAGCATAGTATCAGTTGCCTTTGGCGGCTTATTTAAAACTTCGCTCTGTTAAGAGGTACCCATCGCGAACCTTGAGAAGCACTACAAAATGCTGCAAGCAGGCACGTCGTACAGAAGACGTGCTGTTATTTTCACATGCACTCTCACTGAGAGGCCCTCTTAATGAAACACGAACTCGTAGGTTTATTGCTGTCGTCATGAAAGGAGGCCTACTACAGTACCCAACAGGGTAGATGTTTCGTACTTAGGATGCTTACATAACATGTGCAGGGCATCGAATAGATGGGTGTTTTATATTTTGGCTCCTAATTTGTGACAAAATAAGGTGAAGCAGCAAAGAATGGCACGAGGACAAGATGCGCGAGGCACCGGCCTGACTTCTGACCATTTATTTATCTAAATCAGCAACTTTAGGTGGAAGATTGGCTATCCAGGCATTGACAATATACAAAGAGGCGCAGATTTTACGGAAGTCTTTTACTCCTCCCTTGTTTCTAATGAAGGGGTATTTTGTCACTTCGCACTGAAACTGTTTCAACTCTTGAGGATTTGAGCCTAGTCAAGAAGTGGCTCCAACCTGTGCCTGAGTGCCAGCGGCAGTTACTAAGGCGTTGTACAGCCAAGCCCAAGGACTTTTTTTAGTGGAGGCAGAAAGCAAAAATGCCCGTGTGCTGAGATTTCAGCTCAAGTTAAGATATCCAAATGTCGAGATGAAGATTACACCTGAACTGTGTCACTATTCATAGCCCTAGGGTTGCTTTGGTGCCTAAACTCTAAAAATTGTTTTTTTTTTTCATCTTTGCCTTAGCAGCACTGCTATGATCAGCAGGGCTCAGTCTAGTGCCCTCTTCTTACAACTCCTGACTGATAAGCTGACCCAGTGGTTTTACAATGTTCCGTATGGTCATTGTGGGACAACTGTTCTCTCGGATACCCTGTCCGCAAACTGATTATGCTAGTGCGCGAGACAGTGCAGCTTGTCAGTTAGTGAGATCGAGGGAATCTAGCGAAGCACTGCGAGTCCTACCAGTTTCAGCTATCATTTGGCTTTGTACAGGTTTTCAAGAGTCAAAAATTTAGTTCGCCATGAAGTGATGACATAAGCATGTTCCGAATAAAACTACAACAGTAAAGAATTACCAATGTCTCGTAAAAATTGTTTTTGAAGGGTGCAGTTAAAATTACTTCAAACATCATTGCATTTGTTGGCATGCCGCTACATTAGCTGTAGATTCGAGCAAACCAAAATAGTTTAAAAGTAGGATAAAATTCTTTTTGTGTGTCTAATAATGTAGCCGTAAATAAGACAAAATAAACCATTAAGTTTCAATTTACGTGTATTTGACTTCTGTAGGATGACTCAAAAAAGAAACATGTAATTGTTGCTTTTGGTTTTGCAGGTGCTGACCGAGGAGTTCGGGGAAATTTTGAGCCAAGCTGTTCCTGGCATGAAATGCGATGGGCACGTGATAGGTTGTGCTTACATTGGAGGTTATAAAGCGTTAAATAAAGAATTTGGAGTTTTGAGGCTTCGTTTCATCTATTTTGCATGCAATACTTTGCAACATGTAATCTGCAGTGTGCTAGATCTATTTTGTTCAGTATATCTGTTTTCAGCAGCCTGCATACATGTTCAATACTTCACTTTTTCAAGCTCTTTGTACTTTAGCATAGATTGCTGGAAGTTTCGACTTTAGCAATTTAATGAAAATATCCCAAATATGCTCGGTATGCATTCATAAAGCTTAATAGTGTAGGTTTCAGTTTTCTGGTAAACTTGAGAACTCGTACTTGCTGTAAATTTCAGTGCTTTATTGATAACATGCCTTGAAGCACTACTCCAGCTTTAAAATACTCATTACAAAAGCGCCTTCTGTACCTTGTTTTGGCGAAACCCTAACTATAAATGCTTGTAAGCGCACAGTGTGGACTGACAACTCCACGCCCTATTCATATTTTTCTTGGCAAGAGTAGGAAGGAAGGCAGAAAGCAAACTTTATTTTCCTTAGAACCCTTAGTCCAAGGCGCCGTCTTGGGAAGCTGTGGCCATGGCTTCCTCCGCTCTGGACGGCAGCTGGAGCTGTGTCTCAGCGCTGGAGTCGGCCAGACTTGCCTCCCAGGATGCCAGAGTTGGATTCGGGATGCGGGTCAACCTTGGATGTCGATCACAGGCCCATATTGTGTGGAATATGTTTGGGTAACCTCCGCAGAACGAGCAAGTAGGGGTGCCGGGTAAATTTCGAAATCCATGTGTGAGATGTTCAGTGGGTAATGTTAGTCTGTATCTGTCGGAGGAGGACGGACTGTCGCCTTGTGAGTGTACGATGTCGGGAGGGATGTACCTTGCGCTGCGCGCGAATAGACTCGAGGTATTCGCGCGGGCTGAAAGACGGCTGTGCATCGCTTAAGGTTGACGAGAGCTGGTCAGGTGCCCGGTAAATAGTTGTTCGGGCAAGCGTATGTGCCCGCTCATTTCCTGCCAAACCCTCGTGCCCAGGAGTCCAAATAATGTGGAGCGTGTACGTTTTGTCCGAATATGGCGCAGACTCCAGACGGAAACATATTTTAACACCCATATTCTTCACCATATATCTTCCACTCTATACGCGTACAACTGCCCTACCTGCCATACTCCCAGCACGACTTACCATCTTGTATGGACATGCGCCGACCACCCGGACTCCCTTCCTCCCCCCCACCGGAGCAATGGTAGTAAGGGCTGACCAGCTCTGAGCTCGGGAATCCCGAACTCATGATTTCTCGGGCTAGAGCTGCAGCAGTCACTCGTGACTTTCTGAGCTGAGAAGAGGCCACCCTCCTTTTTCTGTCGGCTCAAATAAAAATGTTTTTCCACCACCACCACCGCAACCATTTTTTTCACTCAGGGTAGCGCATATATTCTTTGCGGTTTTTGACGTGGTATTTCTGCTTATACACATCACTCTTACAAAAAAGGTCGTGGCACTTACAAGCAGAACACAAGCAACTTACTTGTCACAGTATCTGCTAGGTACATAGTGCTTTTACTTAATGGGCATGCATAACCTACTAAAATAAAAATCACGCCATATCCACGGATGATGATAAGTGGGGCGAAGCTCGAGAGGGGGAGATCATCGGTAACCGTAACTCTCCCGTGAAAGTTCGCCCATTACATCATTAAGAAAGACGTAAGACTGTGTGCGTACATTGCACAAATCAACTTTTATTTTCGGAGTCAATGCTCCCAGGCCCAGACCTGGTGAAAGACCCCGCGCCATCGAGGACTACCCCGCACCTCCACCACAATTTGTCACGTAGGATGGGACACAACGGTAAAGGAGGAGGAGGAGGAGTAAACATTTATTGAGCAAAAGGGCGGGAGTGAGGGGTGGTGGTCAGCTTCCTACGTCCAGGAGGCCGCGAGCCTTTGCTGATTCCAGGGCCCGTTGCACAAGCGCTTTTTGGCGCTCCGGTGCCGAGCTGGTCAGCGCAGACTCCCACTGCTCAGGGGAAGGGGAGGGGACGGGGTCAGGGTGGCGTGGGCAGGAGTAGACGAGGTGATAGGTTGTGAGAGGAGTGTCGCAATGCGGGCAGTTGTAGGGGTATGTGGATGGAGATATGTGTGCGAGGATGGTGTGATTGTAAAAGGTGTCAGTTTGTAGTCGGCGGTAGATATATGCCTCGTAGTTAGATAACGTGTGGTGGGGGGGAGGATATGTTCTTCTCGTGTGGGTGTAATGTGACAAGAGTGAGCTGTAGCTGTTGTCGAGGGGTGCCAGGTGGGTAGCTCCACTCTCCGTGCCCCTCAGGGTAGCTTGCATTGAGGATGGGAATGCCCGGGAGTGGAGTTCTCGGGCGGAAGCGTGTGCCGCTTCGTTCCCAGCAAGACCCGAGTGACCAGGAGTCCAGACAATGGATACTTCTATGTCTTCAGGCAATCGCTGTAGGATCGGGATGGCCTGGGGTGGTGCCAGCCCAGCTTGGTACATTCGGCAGGCTTCCTGACAGTCCGAGATGATGGTAAGATAGGGTTGATTGTGGTGAGTGGTGGTTGCATGGGCTATAGCTAGAGCTTCTGCCGATCTTGTGGATAAATCAAAGTACGTTGCTGCAGTGGCAATTTCTCTTTTGGAATCGACCGTGACCAGGGTGGTGCCGGGTATCTTGGGATTCTGAGCGATATCCGTGTATCGGGTATGACAGTCGTCTGCATATTTCTTCGTAAGCTGGCGGACCCTTGCCTCACGGCGGCCTCGATTAAAGGCTGGGTGCATATGCTTGGGAATGGGAGCAACCTTGAGTTTCTTGCGTATGTGTAGCGGGATTCGTTGAGGTAAGTCGTTGGTGGTTGGGCTTGGTCTTCCGATGTCATGAAGCACCTTCCTCCCTGTAGGAGTAAGTGTTAGGCGATGAAGTTGTGAATTTCGCTGGGCTTCAATTAGCTCTTGAAGAGTGTTGTGTAGCCCCAACCGGAGTAGTTTTTCATTGGAGGTGTAAGTGGGGAGGCCTAAGGCCGTTTTGTATGTTTTCCGTATGAGGACGTCCAGCTTGCTGATCTCTTGAGGTTTGAGTTCAATAAAGGGAGTCGAATATGTTATCCGGCTAAGTAGAAGGGCTTGTACCAATCGGCATGTGTCAGTTTCGGTGAGACCATGCTTTTGGCCTCTTATTCGCCGTATGAGGTGAGTAAGTTGGGTCACGGTTCTGTGAAGTTGCGGTAACAGGGCCGAACCCGAACCATCATGGTGGAAAGGCACGCCAAGAATTCTAAGTGTTCGCACTTTGGGAACGGGCTGCCCGAAAATTGTGACGTCTGGGTCCGGAGTGCGAGGGGGTGGGCGTCCTCGCGTTCTTGCCCTAAGGATGAGGAGTGCTGATTTAGAAGGCTCACATGTCAGTCCCCTTGGTTGAAGGTATGAAATAGTTTCATCCACTGCCTGTTGGAGGGCGTCCTGCTGCTCCCCGCTGGAACCTTCGACTGTCCAGAGGGTTAAATCGTCGGCATAGAATGCATGCTTGAGATTTGCTATTGCATTAAGTTTTTCGGGAAGTGCCAGTAGCGCAATATTAAAAAGTAGAGGGGAAATTACAGAGCCCTGGGGCGTGCCTTTGGCAGGCGTATTAAATGTAGGTGACACAAGCTGCCCAAGTTTGATGGTGGCTGTACGGTTGCCAAGGAAGGCTTTCACATAGTTGAAAGCCTTGGATCCGCAGTGAGTCTGGTTAAGATTTTCGAGGATAGCTTGATGGGTGACGTTATCGAATGCACCCTTGACGTCGAGTGCCAGTATTGTTTTTGGGGTGGTGCGGCTAAGATGATCAATGACCTGTTCCTTCAGTTGCAGGAGTACATCTTGAGCTGAGAGTTTCTGCCGAAATCCGAACATTGTTAGAGGATATAAGTTTTGTTCTTCAAGAAAGTTGACCAATCGTTGATGCACTAGGTGCTCGAAAAGCTTGCCTACGCATGAGGTCAGAGATATTGGCCGTAGTGACGTAGGCGAGATGGGTTTGTTCGGTTTCGGTATAAGCGTTATATCAGAGTGCCTCCACTGTGCCGGTAGCGTGCCCTCGTCCCAATGGCAATTGAAGAGCTCAAGTATCGATTCCAGTGTTTCGTGATCCAGGTTGCGAAGAATGCGGTTAGTGATTCGATCCCTGCCGGGTGTTGTGTTCCGAGTGAGATTAGCAAGGATTGATTGCAGTTCTTCAAATGTGAAAGGAGCATCAAGTTCTTGATTTGGTCGGCCTGTGTAACACAGTGTTGGGGGAGCTGGCTGGGTTGTGGGAGTTCCAAACAGGTTGTTGCGGATAGTTCGAAGTATCTCTCTGGGGTGGAGGTCACAGTTTCTTATTAGTTGCTGTATCTTGTGGTTGACTTGAGTCCGAGAGCTGGAGCTGTCCAGGAGATGGCGAAGAAGGTGCCAGGCTTTTTTGGTGCTTAGGGTGCCTTTGAGTTTGTCACAGAACGAGTGCCAATTTTGTCTTTGTAAGGTGACGGCATATTCTTGCGCTTGTTGGTTGAGGAGGGCTATACGTTTCTTAAGCGTTCTATTGTGTTTCTGGTGCTTCCATCTCTTTGTCAAGCTCCTTCGCGCTTCCCATATGTTTAGGAGATGTGTGTCTGCAGCTGGCGTGTCCTCAGTAAGAGCGATTTCTTGCGTGTATTTTTGCACCCGCTGCTCCAATGCCTGTGCCCATTCGGTTAGGTCTGTTTGTATGGGCGGGAGCGGGGTGATATCCTCGCGGAAAGCGGACCAGTTTGTTAGTTTGGGTACTCCTATTTTTGTGGTTTTCTTCTTCATGTATAGTCGCAGAGAGATAATGTGATGGTCGCTCCCTAATGTTTCCGGCAGGCATAACCATTGCACATTTCGGCAATTTCTCGTGAAACTCAGGTCGGGGATAGTATCTCGGTTTACGCTGTTGCCAATTCTGGTCGGAATGGTGAGATCGTTTTGAAGCGTAAGGTGGTGGTTTTGTGTGGCGTGCAGTAATTGCGTTCCTTTTTTTGAGGCGCGCACGTACCCCCATGCATAGTGCGGGGCATTGAAGTCACCAACCAGGAGAGGAAACGAGCAAAGGTCCTTGCGTCTCGTTCGATATCCGAGAACGACTGCCTGCGTTCGTGGCGTGATCTCTTGCGTGATCTCCCCCTCGCAGTGCACGTGCGCTCGCGCCTCCGTTGGCGAACACAGACAACCTCGCGCTCCCGGTGCCGAGTTTGCGCTGCCGGTTGCAGCCGGTTCTTGCGCGTGCAACGCGGCCCACTTTGCGACATCTCCGAAAGCATGCGGCGGTCACGTACCACGAGACACAAGGGATGGACAGACCCATGGCTTTAGGAGCTTCGCCCCTAAAAATGCGCGTGACGGTGTGGATCGACTGAGCGCGCAGCATAATATAGATACTTTCAGCGCGCACATATCAGACTTTGACAATAACAAAATTTAGCTAGAAAAACAACCGTATGCACGAGGAGCACGAGTAGTAACTCAGTTGCCTAAGAAATTCGTCTGCTTTTCTTGTTTTTATAGCTAGCAGCGGAGAGTCCCCTGATAGAGAAAGTGGGCTTCTCGCAAAAATTAATTATTTTAGCGGTACTTTTAGAATTATGCATTTTATTGTGAGCATATACAAGATCCTATGTGTGTTTGCAAAAGCTTTCTATTCGTGATATTGAGTGGGTGTGGTGCTGTAGTTTTCCCGTTCAATAATTCATAGAATAATATTACTATCAGTGAATGTTACTATAAAACAATTGCGGTTCCACTTAATTTAGGGCGCGGGAAGGGGTGCAATAAGCCCGGGGCGCGGTTGCCCTTCCACCCACCGAGGCTGGAAGAAAGGCAATGGAGGCACGCATCCAGAGGGGGCTGAGGGCTTTCTCTTAGAAACAAATTACACCATCTTCCCGTGGGGAGCCATGAGGAGGATGCGAAGCATCATGGGGGTCCCGTGTAGGTTCCATTGGGTTGCCGTTATGTTGTTTCATTTATCGGAGCACGAATGGGAACGTAGTGTGAACCCCCTTGTAGAGACCGAGAAATGTAGAGACAGCGAAGAGACCGACACCGGCGTTACCTGATCGAACACCTCCTGGTTCTCGTCTTTCTTTATTGCGTGCTCACGCTCCTAACCCGCTGCCCGCCCTCTTCGTCCTCTTCTCTGGTTGAGCTGCAAGGCGCGTGGCGCTTCACGCCACAGATTTCCCACGGGAAACTCAACATCCTCCTCTAAAGTTTTTTTTTTAATGCGATAGATTGCCCTACGGCATAACAGGGAGGTTTATAGGTACAACATTGCCCCAGTTGCACGCAGAAAACCAAGAAGAGATCGGTACTGGAGTCCCCATATCCAAACGCTTAAGATCGAGGGGTCTCCCAGGATGGAGCCCTGTGCCTCGGAGGTGTTGGATTCTGGCGTTTCTAAGACCTGAACAAGTCCACAACAGGTGTTCGACGTCAGCTACTGGCGCAGGAGTCACACAGAAGGGGCAGGTGTCCGCAAACGGGGCGTGGTATCGGGCAGGCCAAGCGTGAGTAACTGCTGGGGATAACGCCACCCCAACTCGAAGCCTCCGCAGCAAGACCTCCTTCCAGCGAGCGAGCCCACTGGGGAGGTCAGTTCCACGCGGTGGACGTAAAGCACGCGTGGCGCGGCGGAGGTTCTCTTTTTCCACCAGCAGTTCTTCTAGGGTAGATACTCGAAGTAGTGGTAGTGGCCGTGGGAGGTCTCTTCGGTGGCAGGCGCGATCTGCCACAGTGTGGGCAGGAAGCGTGTCCCGGCGAATCCAGGAAACGCGGACAGGGCGTGGATAAGTGTCCATAACCTCGTGAATGAGTGCGGCGAGGCTTGTACAACGCGCAACGCGACGCAAATCCCGAATCGCTGCCGTTGAGTCCGTGTAAAGTTTTAGCTTGTCCCCAGTAGTCAAAGTCGGTGCAAGCGCCTGCAGGCCATCCCTAATGGCAGTAAGTTCTGCTAGCAGGCTTGGGAGTGCACGGAGTGACTCGTACGCGCAGCTTTGATTTAGGGCAGGGTAGGAGGGACACGTCAAGGCCGTGGTGACGAAGCAGTCGTATGCCCTGGCGTCCACAAAAACCTGGACAACCAGCGGTTGCGTCTCAGGCGCCCAGTCAGGGGCATGAAGGACGGCATCTGGAGGCTGGTGAAGGCCCGAGGTACGGGCGTGTAGCCTTGTCAGAGGCTTGTTGCCCGTCACCTGATGGAACACCCAGCGCTTGTGTTGTACATCCCTCCGTCTTTCGTCCTGTTTTTTTTTGCGCGCTGTGTGTGTTTCGTTCTGATGGAACAGCCAGGGCGGCCTTGCGGCGGAAAAGGCTGGCATCGTATTCGGCGGCTGGCCCATGTGCGCGGCGAGAGCTGCTGCCTCTGGAACCAGTCCACGTTTCAGCAGGCGTGCGGAACGACGCTGCACTCTAAGAACTAAAGGAGTCCCACCAATTCCCAAAGGGAATAGAAACCCTTGTCCCATATACGATTCCCTTTTCCAGCATCAGGCAACTCCCTTTTTAGCAGAATAGCCTTACCCTTCACAAGGGAGTCGCAGGCCTCTCGCGGAGAGGGGGTCGAGGTATTCTCACCGGAGTTGCGGGAACCGCGTCCGGCAATTCCCTCACCACGGATCGAATAATTCCTCCAGTCAGGGAGTTATACAATTCTTTACCAGAATCTTGCTATACCTCTGCCACCCCTCAGAATTACCTTATTCCACCAAACAGCATTTTGCAATACTTCACCAGGAAGGGTTAGCGTACTCTTTTCAGAATCATTGTATTCTTTCAACCAGAGTCCCATAATGCCTCCTCAAGGAGGGGTAGCTTACTCTTTGTCAGAACTAATGTATTCCTTTAAAGCAGGATCTATGCACTACCTGCGAGTTGCCGAACTCTACTATTCAGAGGCAGCACGATGTTACCTTTAACAAGACTACACTTTAGCATCCACAACAGCATTAGTGTCAGCCCTCTTTACTTCATGCTTACAAACTGAAATACAGTAAAATTACTTCACAAGTAAACATAGCAAGGCGTCTTTACAAAAAAAGCTGTCGTTTGTGCTTAGCCGAAAAAAAAAAGACAAATCGTTTTCACACTGCATTTCATGCTTTATTTTGACATCCTCACACACGTCGCTCCACCTGTATTGCAGTTGCTGCTTTTATGACCGAAACCATTTGCTCTGTCGGTGGTAGGCCGAGCATCATCTAAAAAAGCAGACAGGTCCGCTTTGTCTTTGGGGCATACTGGATGTTGAAGGTCCAGTAGACCGCCAAAAGCAAAGCGAACCCGTCCACTATGTCCATAGCCGTCAGCTGGAGCTCTTCGAAGTGCACGGTCACGGCTCCAGATTTCTCCGCAGTTTGGCCCAAGAACAAGATCCTGGGGTAAATGGAAGTCTCTCCTGGCTCCTGCATAAAAAGCACACAAATGCAAGTACCAGAAGAAACACAAGTAACAGTATTTTGCTCTTCCTGGACAAACCACTGTACAAAGCGATTCTCAGGAAAACGAATCGCTAGTTAGTAGTCTATACACTTAAAGCTAACAATTTAGTGACTATGCTAACGATTCATCAATGTAACATTCACAATTGTCTACTGATGAGGCAAAATGCTCCCTTTAGCAAATTTGAATTGCTGTGATGGTGATTGCTGAGCCTGATTCACAAGTACTACACTGGATTTCACTTACTCAACATACAGAAGAAAAATATGCATACCAGCTTTGAGAGCAAGGCCTCTGGCTTTTCTTTCACCAGCAGTGCAACTGAAAAGCCATCTGAGAAGAACGAGAGCACGGATTAATTTAAAGCATCGGGGTCCTGATCCCCTATTCAAATTTTAAACCAACAAGGTCCTCCTCCTCTTTTTTTCCAACCAACCACTTTCAGAAAAAGCAGCCAGACCAACAAGAGAACCTGCAACCTCAGGCCAACCTGCAAGTACTTGGTGCAATGGTGTTATCAAAAAGGATGGCTTGAAGACAAGCAATATTACAGCAAAACTGTCAGCCTCTCATTATTGGAATTAATCATGGGATCAGTGAACAGTAACAAGGCCGAATCATGGAGAGTAACAAGAGGCAAGCAGAAAATAAATGCCGCACAACCGCATTCCTAATCCCCATCAATCTTGAAGCTGCACATCGAATCTTACTCGTGACCAAATAAGTTTGTTAAAAAATACTGCAGTGTTTGGCAGTTTGAAAAAGCTACAGCATTAATGCACTGCAGTGGAAGTGACACATTTTTAATCAAGCAGAAAGTTGGTTACGCAGTTATGTTATGTCTCTAATGACATTTATAATAAAACACAACTAAGGTCAGTCGATGCTAGAAAGCAAAAGTGCATGCAAATGACACCATGAAGGCTAAAAGATACATTTTTATTTGCCAGATGACTATGGCAAAGTGACCAAAGATGAAGTGTTTATTACTTACAGCTGTCGGCCGCATCAGGCATCTTTGCTCTCTTTCTGCTTCCGAACGCCAGGCGATCACAATATGTTGTTGAACAGCACTATTGTAGAATAGCCCTGGAAACACCCACGGGAAACACCTTTACGTCGTAGCGCCTGTAATAAGTAAAAAAAAGTTCACTATAATGCTAAATGCACGCTGCTTACTAAATACAGCACCTAGCAGCAGTTTTACCACATGTCCGCGTGAAAATATTCAGCCTAAAGTCCTATAGCTTGTCAACACTCGCTATGAAACAAAACGTACTGCAGTATTCATTTTTCAATACTACGTTTTACGGTAGCCATTACTTGGCTCTTTCTTGAGAAAACAGTACGGAATTTCACCGAAAATGGGCTTCACTCTTATTGCAGTCGCGCAAGGTAATAAGAAAAAAGTCCAATAGACAAAGCAACACTCCAGCGGCGGTTCCGTGAAATTTTGTTGTGGCTACTGTAGCCACATAAACAATTAATCGCGATGAAATTTCCTGCCGTCAACGTTTTATTAGCGTTAAGTATTGTTTTCTAACAACACGGGACCAGAGGCTACAAGGCAACGCACTACACAATGGGTTCGGAACGCACAAATGTTCACGTTCTTTTTTTTTTGCAAGACATCTATGCCAACTTGGAGGTTAAATTGAAACCTTGTGACCTTTGACTGCGTTATATTTTAAGGGGTAACCAAATAAAGCGACGCTACCAACCTAACTGATTGGGTAATAAACTGGTTACGGTGTTGCTGTCGCCGTCGCTCACTTCTGCCTCGTCAGACGCGCCAGATGGGAACGGAACCGACGGATAAGCCCGGCGGCAGTGTAATTACCTTGTCGCTAGACAATATATTTACGCTGCTCAAGAAGATAATGAAACGAAAGCCTAATTTATAGCTAGCGCTGGACACATGTACGATTAGTACACGCGATTCGCATGCGACTGATCGTTACGATTGATCGTTAGGGCCTGTTTTGGGTCGTTCGCTGGTCCGAGGAGGCTCACGACGTGCGACTGGCAAGCCAGATGCAGTCGTGCCATCATTGCAATCGAGAGTCCGCTGAGCGCCAACCGCCCGCAACATGCTTGCGTTGCTCGGGTCGGCTCGGGTGTTGGGAACCTTAGGCTTAGCATTCTGGCGGACATTTGATCGCCGCTATCTGTGCAACTGCGGATGACAATCCGTAACACAACTTTTCACCACACTATCATCCTTTTTCTCGCATGTGAAACTTTATTTGGGCTATAACGGCCGTTTGAGCGATCGGTGACCAAGACATCTGCGTAGCCTGTTTGGATGCTTCCGCGCAGGTATCGCCATCTCTCGACCGCTCGGCGCACCGCGCGCCGCGGCATACACGGCCGGTCAGCGCAGGCTTTCATAGCGGCAGATATCTGATCGCCGCTTTTAAAATAAGCCCTGACAACAATCCCTAGCACAATTTTTCACCACATTAACACCTACTTTTTCGCATGTGGAACTTCTTCTTAGCGAACAGATTGATTCGGGAGAGCAGCGACAAGCGGTTGCTACCGTGGTCTGCGCCGGTTCGAGCCGCTGAGTGTGTCGAGCTGGCAGGCGCGGCCGGCGTGAGCGCGGACTGTTCCCGAAGGCAGAAAACGCTTCAAGATTGCTTGCTTTATCAATTTCTTGCGAAAAAACGCGCGGAATCTGCAAATTCAGCTCAGCGATCGTCGTAGTTGACGCAAAAACAGTGGGCGGAGCGACGCCGACGACACATCGCATGCGCGCATCGGGCCATGTGTCTCAAATTCACGCGTACGGCTACTCGTGGCGACAGTCGTAACGATCAGTCGCATGCGAATCGCGTGTACCAATCGTACATGTGTCCAGTGCCTAAAGAAGCCAGCTTAATAAATCCGCAACTCTTATACTGCACACGAGTCTTGTTTCAACGCATGCTGAACGTCGTGAACCCGCGATGGGAGCACGGCCGCTTGTTCGAAAAACACAAAGCCGGAAAAAGGATAGCTAGAACTGGTGTCACACAAATGAAAGCACATGTATGTGACCACTTAATTCTTCGCAAGAACCAACAAGGCTAAGCAGCACTCACGAGCGCCAGTTGTTATAAATAAAGCTGAAGTTTTGGCGGGAACGAGCGCGAGCTCGATCCCGTACTGCGCAAGAAAAACTGAAATGGTGACTTACGTTTTCAGCGGCGGCCGCAGCAGCCAAACGATGTTATTCCACCAGTCAGGTATACTTCAAACACAGCCACCGACACCAAAACGCACCTCACAGACACGTACAGGAGTACTACGGCGGTTTCAATGCCACAAAAGAGACGGAGACATCGGAGAGACGCGTCCGTCCGCCAGCCTCGCCGCGATGAAAAGACCGCGCAAAGGTACAACGCCAAGTAGTCCGACGGACACCGTTGCGTTAGAACACACAAATGACCCATTCCTAGAGGACGTGTAACACTACCTCGCACGCTCTTTTGAATACGCTGCACTTTTATTTTAAGTACGCTTTGTTTCATGGCCCGGCGCTGTGGCGGTTAGGTAACTACTTTTTCATACGATTTCAAAGAGTTCGCGTCCGCCATAGAGGTGTCTGCCTTTTTGCACACCTGAAAGCGTGCAGCTGAAGTTGATAGAGTCGATATACTGTTCTATTCTCTCTCGCGGAGGATATACGAACTCCATCGATGCGAGACAGAGTCGGTACGCTGTTCTATTCTCTCCCGCGAAAGGGGTACAACCGCCGCTTAGCTCCATCAAGAGCGGGGAGAGTTCGCCAGCAGTTTTATTCTGGTTTCCTAGTAGAGTGAACACGCCATCTAACGCCACGCGTGGTGCGGACGGTGTCAAACGACCCTGGCAGGAATAGGAACGCTGTTTGATTCTTCAACTACTCCCCACATTTCTTAGAGTGTGATGAATGAGTTCATCAAGCGCATTTAGGTGGGCTTCTACTTGGAGCTGTGGAATCGGTGTTAGGCGGGGGAGTCCAGTGATAGTGCGCATGGCGGCCCTGTTAATAGCCTCCAGCCGGTCCCAGTCCCCTTGCGTCATGTGCTGGAACTGTGCCTGGTACACGAGCCTTGGCTGTAGCACAGAACGCACTAGGAGACAGGCCATCGTCCAGCAAGCCCCGCCAGACTTTTGGGAGATGCGGCGAACAAGATGGAGCAGTTGTCCGGCTTTCTGTCGAGCAGATCGTATCCACTGAGCTGCCGACCCTGAGGCCGATATCTCTAAGCCCAGAACACGAAGGTGTCTGACAATGGGAATGGCGGTACCGTTCAGTTGTAGGACGATCGGCGATACTGCAAGGGAGCGACGGCCCCAAGCGTTGGCCACTGTAAGTGCACCAGTCTTCTCTTGAGAGAGGGTGAGGCCCACATATTCACACCATTTCTGGCAGTCTGTTAACACTTGCTGGAGGCACTCGGCTTGTCATGGCAGGTCTGAATGGACTGTCCATGCAGTGATTTCATCCGCGTACATGATGAAATACAGGTCTTGAATAGTGGCCAGGTGCCAGGCTAGCGGCAACAAGACGATGTTAAAAAGTAGCGGAGGCAGAACAGACCCTTGTGGCACACCGCGC
This sequence comes from Haemaphysalis longicornis, assembly GCF_048455015.1. Classification (NCBI taxonomy): domain Eukaryota; kingdom Metazoa; phylum Arthropoda; class Arachnida; order Ixodida; family Ixodidae; genus Haemaphysalis; species Haemaphysalis longicornis. The sequence goes on from NW_027526445.1 coordinate 139,930,891, forward strand.
ACCGGTGTAAAGGAGCCGAAACTTCCACCGTTGATGCGTACGGAGAAAGAGTGGTGTTGTAGGAAGTGCCGGACAAAGACACAGACTTTGTCTGGGAGGCGGAGACAACTTAGTACCTCTAAGATCGCAGCATGGCTAACATTGTCATATGCCTTGCATATGTCCATGGCTAGCACAGTCCTCACACGACGAGAACGGCCTCCCACCAAAACCACAGAGGACAGGTATTCCAAGTCATCCTCAGTACCAAGATGAGGCCTGAATCCGATTTGCGCCGGGTGATACCACTGAAAAGTATTAAGCCATCACTGAATACGCGTGGCAAGCATCCGCTCTAACAGCTTGCACAGCGTAGATGTCAAGGCGATTGGGCCCAAGTTACGAAGTTCATGTGGTGATTTCCCGGGCTTTGGGATGGGGACAATATCCGCCCGAAGCCACGATCCGGGGAGTTTACCAGAGAGCCACACCGGATTTAAGGAGTCCAGAAGCATCGTGAGAGCTGGGTCGTCAATATTTTTCAACGCCTCGTAAGTAATGCCGCCGGGACCCGGAGCAGTACGTAGTTTAGCTTCATCGATTGCGGCCAAAAATTCAGCCATTGTAAATGGTGACTGGATTCCCGAAATGGCTTCGCAAGTTGGTTGTAAGTCCACACTGTTCGGCAGGGGGAGCAGAACCGGCTTTGCCACTGGTACAGCATCAAGGCTGGAAACAAGGCCCGGGCAACGTCGGTAGCGAATTGTGCCGGATCCTTGTTGGATGCAAGGCAAGCGCTGGCTGCTGCTTCCAGAGGGCGACTGCCATATTCAGTTCGTCGTTTCCGGTGACGTTCAGCTTCGCGTGCCTTCCTTGTATAGGTAGCTTCTTGAGAGAGAGAGAGAGAAAGACTTTATTTATGGCCAGCAGGGAGTGGGAGGTCGGGATGCGCAGAGCCTCCACATCCCACCCACGTTCACGACGTCTTCGGGACTAGGCCCCGCCGGCGTCGGCGTGAGCGGTGCGCGAAAGGTACTCGGGAGTTCGGCCCTTTCCCCCCCGTCTGCGACTCGCTCCGCTTCTGCCTGGCGAGAGCAGCCTCGAGCTGCTGGACGGCTAGAGTTTGTGCGGCCAGGTCCGTCGAATATACGGCACTCGTTATGGTGTCCGGCAGCCGGCCGTAGAGGTCGGCAGCTTCCACGGGGTGCACTGCACAGTCCCACAGGATGTGGGCCAGAGTTGCGCGATGTTGCCCGCACACACTACACACGTCACTGGCGTACACGTCCGGGCACACGTGACGCGCGAGCGCCGGCGTGATCACTGACTGTGTTTGTAGTTGGCGTAGTAGCACTGCCTGCTGTCGTGTTAGTTCCGGGTGGGGCGCCGGAGCGGTGCGCCGGCCGAGCCGGTACCACTCCAGCACCTCCCCGTACGTGAGGAGGGGCTCCGGGTCCCACTCCACGTCGTCGTTGTCGTCTTCGTCGTCGTCTTCGCGTTGGCCTCCTTCTTGACGTAGTTTGAATGAGTAAAGGACATAAGGCGCGTTCGTAGCACAGGCTTCCGTCTCGGTTTGTAGCGCAGTGGTAAGAGCGCTACGTACCTCCCGTTGCGGCCAGAGAGTCGTGGGATCGAAACCGGGCGCCGCCTAACTATTTCTTTTTATAGTGGACTGCGCTGACGTCAGGCCAAACGCTGACGGGGCTGAAGATACGCGCATGCGCAATAGCGTGCGGACGGCGGACAACAACGACAACAAGGGAGGGAGGGACACAGCCCCGAGCATGAGATGCTTCGCGTCTAAAACAAGCAGCAATTACTAAGTACATGGTCTACACAAGTCATTGCCAGAGCTATGGCGATTTCCTCGGCCTCCGTGGCGTTCTCGCACCTTGCGCTCGCTGCCGTGGCTATTCTTCCTGTTCTTGCATTGATCGTGACCGCGACGTATCTGCCTTTGTCGTAGTCCGCCGCGTCGACGTATCTCGTTCTCGGGTCGTCGCCGTGTTGTTCGACGATGTACTTGGCCCTCGCCCTTCTCCTTTCTCGGTTGTATTCTGGGTGTACATTCGTCGGTATGGGGCTCACGCGTATGTTTGCGCGCGTATCTGGGTCGAGTTCTTGCAGTTGTCTTCCCATGGTTCGGTGTCCTTGGCCCAGTGTCTCAAGAATGGTTCTGCCTGTCTTGGTTGACGATAGCCGCTCTCGCTGCGCCTCCAGTTGCGCCTCGATGAGCTCATCGACCGTGTTGTGGGTGCCTAGTTGCAGGAGTCTTCTTGTACTCGTTGACTCGCTCAAACCCAGCGCTCGCTTGTGCATCCTCCGTATCATGACGTCGATTTTGGCCTTTTCAGTCTGTGTCCACTGGTGGTACGCGACCGTGTAGGCGACGTGGCTTATTGCGAAGGACTGCACCAGTCTCGACAACGCCTCCTCACGCATGCCCGTATTCTTGGTGGACACTCGCTGTAGCAGTCGCATCGTGCTTGCCGTCTTGGTTGCCAACTTTCTCATGATGTTTTCCTTGTTGCCTTTGCCGTTGATGAACATGCCCAGCACCCTGATCTCCTGCACTTCTGGGATTCGTTGGCCCGTCTTTGTGATTATTTCTAGGCGGTCACATTCCCTCGGGGGCGGTGGTTGTTTGCCCGGCTTGCGGGGGGAGTACGTCAGAAGCTCTCACTTGGCCGGTGAGCACTCTAAGCCCGTCCCTTCCAAGCTGTTCTCGATGGCCGTGATCGCCTTCTGAATTCTTCTTTCGATGCCCGCGTCCGTACCACCGGCAGTCCATAGGGTTATATCGTCTGCATAGACTGTGTGTCGGACGCCCTTGACTTCCGCCACTGCTTTGGCTACGCGGATCATTACGATGTTGAAAAGTAGCGGCGAGATTACCGACCCCTGGGGGGTTCCCACGCCGCTCGCGTCCTGTTCTGGTATTACAATTTCTCCCGCGCGGAGCTCGATCTTGCGGCCCGTCAGGAAGTCTTCTATGTACTTGTAGCTGCGCTCTCCCGTATTGAGCCTCGAAACTTGCGCCAGTATGGCCGAGTGTTTTACTCGGTCAAAGGCGCTTTGTATGTCCAGTCCCAGTATCACTTTAGTGTCTCTGGTTTCGTTTTCGATGATTTGCTGTTTCAGCTGCAGCATGGCATCTTGGGTGCTTAAGCCTCTTCGGAATCCAATCATTGAGTCCGGGTACAGCCCCTCTTCTTCTAAATAATCCTGCCACCTGTTCGCCAGCACGTGCTCGAAGACTTTCCCCACGCACGATGTCAGCGATATGGGTCGCAGGTTTTCGATGCTCGGCGAACGGACCTGGCGAACGGACGCGTAAGCAGCAAAGCAATCAAGATCATCAAGAATTCGGGTACCCGAGAAGGCCGGCGAGTGGAAGTCAGGTGGATTCCGGCGCACGCGGGCGAATGCTCGTCGCACGCACCGAACCACAACGAGACGGCCCACAGGGAGGCGCGCGCACTAACACACCGCGCCCCCAGAGTGGAAAGCCGCCCCGAGGGGGAATGGTGGACAGAGACCAAAGATAGGGCCCGAGGTTACGGTGAAGTATTAAAAAACGCGCGACTGTCCAGAAGAGAATATCCCCCGCCCCATCGGGCCCTGAGCCGCGAAGAGGCGACGATTCTCAGACAGCTACAGACGGCGTCGGTCACGTCGCCGGCGGCACTACACCGCATGTACCCAGAGGAGTACACAAGCAGCCTATGCGAGGTATGCAAAAAGGGGCCGGCCAACCGGTGGCACATCATGTGGGACTGCGCCACTGACCCAGAAGGCGCCAGCTTCGAAGATTACCCGGCGCAACTACTGGAAGCCATCGAATCAAGAGACAAGACGAAGCAAAAGTGGGCCATCCAGCAGGCCTTCACTGCACTCGAAAAGCACGGACTCCGTAAAGGGGCCTGCGCATATTAGGGTAGCGAAGAAGATGCGACGACCGGCCACGTCGGGACGAGGGTCATAACAAACCCCCGCCCACTGCAGGATCGATGTGAATAAAGTCCTTTCCAGTCCAGTCCAGTCTACACAAGTAACGATAGTATTTAGGTTCCATACGTAGTGGCAGGACCTACGTACAGCTCTGGGGGTAGCAAAGTTCGTGAGGAGTTTGTAAATATAGCCTGTCACTATCTTTTTACTAGTCTTTTTGTTAACGTTGATCTTAATTTCTATATCTTTTTCTCCTAACACCTTCCTACCTTGATGGCATTGCTCCTTCATACTCGCTCTTCTAGACCAAATCGTCGATGGAGGAATGCAGCTATATAGTAACAACTATCACCATCACGCCCACATTCCCGCGCTTCTCGTGCTCCTCGCACCGCGAGTTGACGCGTGTCAGCATGATTGGCCTACCCTGGACAGGGAATACATTGGAGGCTCCGAATATGGCCATATTTGGCAGCGATCTTAGTCGCGACGTCAATTTGCGGGGCACAACAGTGACTACGCGACCACGCGCTGCACGAATAGGACCATATTTAGCAGTGTGTACTATGCGAGAAGTTGGAAAAACTCCTTATTTGTTGTCCGATTATTCTCATCTAATTTTTTTCTCCAAATCTAAGTTTCCTAAATCGGGCACAGTATCCCCAAAAAAGCTCCCGATTCTGGCAAATCCCCCCGTGGATATGCGTTACAAAAAGGTAACAACAACTACAACAATTTGGCAGGGATCTTGCCTGTGACGTCATTTCCCGCGGCGCTACAGTAACCAGGCGACCAGTATAGAAAAGCGGGCGCTCGGATGCGAGCTCACTTCGCCATCAGCAGCTCATATGATTCTTCCGTTCTGGCGAGGCTTTTCTACCAGTCATCATTTCCACTCCAGTGGCTCCTGAACACCAACCGCTCTGAATTCCGGCTTCCCAAGTAGTCAAGCGCCCGGCGGTCCCACCATTCTCCAGCACGGTGCCGCCACGCTCCGCGGGACCTCTGCCACCCGCAGCGGCCAACTTATCTTGGCCGACCTGGCCGCAGCACTCTGAGCGACGCACAAATTTCGCCAGACCGTCCCCCCCCCCCTCCCCGCGCTGCCACACACACGGGACGTGCGGTGGGCACGCAAACCGCACCCATCCATAAGGCAGAGCCGGAAGACGACGACCGGGCTCCGTGGCAGGTCTGTGCTGCTTGCACTGCTGCGACGATTGCGTGGAGTCGCCGCGCCGACCCGAGCCCTTCGACACCCGACACTGATCTTCGACACTGATCTTACCTCTGGCGTCATTTCCTGCAGCGCTACCGTAGCCGAGCGGCCAGTAGCAAAGGCGAGAGCTGGGATGCGAGCTCACTTCGTCATCAAGAGCCCATATGATTCTTCCGTTCTGGCGAGGCTTTTCAATCAGCCATCACATCCACTCCAAGGGCTCCTCAACACCGGCCGCTTCGAATTTTGGGTTCCGAGGCAGATGCAGGCGCCCGGCGGACCCACCGTTCGCCAGCGCTCCGCCGCCACGATCCGCGGGCCCTCCGCCTGCCACAGCGGCAAACACGGCGGCAGCAGCACCCGAAACGCACCCCCCCCCCCGCTTCGACCCCTACCGGGCCACAACACACGGGGCGTGCGCCCATCCACAAGGACGTGCCCAGAAGACGACGACGACCGGGCGCCTTGGCAGGTCTGTGCTGCAGCCTGCTTGTAGTGCTGCGACAAGTGCGCCCTTCACCAGCCGCCGCAGCCCTCAGCCCAGGCGAGTCGACCAGGTGTCACCGAAGGTGCTTCCGCCAACTAAACAAAGGCTTGCAGCAAAGCCCTGGATCCCTCGCCTGGCGGTCGCCCCAGCGACTGCTGGCCAGCCTGGTGGGTGGGGCCCAGTTCGCCCTCCCTAAGCCACAGTGGTCGTTGGACAGGAGCGCGCAGTGTTCGAGGGCGGACGTCGTCACCCATTGAACCTCCGCCTGGACAAGCAAGCCCAGGATTATTCCGGCCAGCAGGGACGGCAGCACGTGCCCACCAGAGAGAGAGAACAAGACTTTATTGAGAATATCCGGCGTGCGGGTGCGGATCAGGCCACGCAGGGCTTCTCCGCACCCTATCTAGCTCGTGGCTATGTAGACCTCGAGGGTGGGCCTGCGTCGCGACGTCGGCTACTAGGTGAGTCCGCTCCTGCGGGAGGGTCCCCCGTTCGCTCTTGCCGGGCCAGGGCGTCCTCGAGCCGCTGGATGGCGAGCAGCTGCGCCGCAGAGTCGGGCGAGCTGATGTAGTCCACAATGTCTGGCGGTAGTGAGTCCGGCTCGGCACCGTCTTGCTGCACTTCACAGCCCCACATGATGTGGGCTAGAGTTGCTGGTTCACGCGCACAAACACTGCACTGCACTTGCACATAGTATCCGGGGCACACGTGTCGGGCGAGGGCCGGCATGAGCACCGTGCGGGTCTGTAGTTGTCGGAGAAGGACGCCTTCGCGTCTGCCCAGCCTCGGGTGAGGCGGAGGCAGCGCTCGGCGCCCCTCTCGGTACCACGACAGGATGTCGCCGTACGTGGTCGGCGGTTCCGCTTGGAGGCTGACGTCTCCCGCGGTCGAGGCGCAGGGGGGCGCCGCACGGTGCGCGAGCTCGCGTGCGACGGCGTCTGCTGTCTCGTTGCGGTTGGCCGCTCCTCCGGCGATGGGTCCGACGTGTGCCGGGAACCATCTGATGTTGGTTGTGGTCGACTTGCGCGTGGGGAGCAGGCGGGCTGCCGTTTCCCCGATGCTGCTTCTGGCGAAGTTGGTGATGGCCGAGCGGGAGTCGCTCAGGATGGTTGTGGTGTCGGGGTCGCTTCGTAGCGCCAGTGCGATGGCAGCCTCTTCTGCTTGCTCGGTGACGGGGGAGCGGAAGCTGCAGGCGTTCAGGATGCTTCCGTCCGTGGCGCGGATCACTACGGCCACGAAAGTGTGGGGTCTGTCCGGGAGTTGGGCGACGTCCACGTATACCGCCGTGTTGTCTGTAGCGTACGTCTCCGCGAGTGCGCGGGCTCTGGTTCGCCTTCGCTCCTTGTTGCGGTCCGGGTGGACGTTGCGCGGGAGCGGTGCGACGACCAGTTGTCTGGCAATGTCGTTGGGTATCTTCCTGTGTTCGTGGGTGTCTTCCGAGAGCGGCTCCGTCCGTAGCGGGCGGAGGCCGGCCCGTTGCAGGATCAGGCGACCCGTTTTGGTAGTACCGAGACGGGCGAGCTGCGCGGAGCGCTGGGCTTCGCACACCTCTTCCAGTGTGTTGTGTACGCCGAGGGACGCAAGGGCCCGGTTGCTTGTGCTGTGGAGAAGTCCCAGTGCCGTCTTGTGGGACTTGCGGATGGCTGCGTTGATCTTGTCCCGCTCGTGCTGCAGCCATCGGTGAAACGCGCCGACGTACGAGACGTGGCTCATCACGAAAGACTGCAGCAGTCGCAGGAGGTTGGGCTCTCGCATGCCATCGCGGCGTGTGGAAATCCTCCTGATGAGACGGGTCGCGATGCCCATCCTCGTGAGTAATTTGTCCAGGGCCGTGTGGTTGGTGTTGCCCGAGTCGATGTGGAGGCCGAGCACTCTGAGGCTGCGGACGTGCGGTATGGTCGTGCCGTTCTCGGTGCGGAGGGTGATGTTGCCGGCTTCGCGTTCGGCTTCCTTCCTGCGGTGGCCGGGGGGTGGCAGTATAAGCAGCTCCGACTTTTGCGGGGAGCACCGGAGGCCCGTGTTCTTCAGGCAGGCCTCGATTTCACAGATCGCCTCTTGCAGCGATTCCTCGATGTGGCCGTTGGTGCCGCGCGACACCCAGAGCGTGATGTCGTCGGCGTAGATCGTGTGGTGGACGTGCGGCAGGCGGGCGAGGCGCTCGGCCACCGGGATCATGACGATGTTGAACAGGAAGGGAGAGATGACGGACCCTTGCGGTGTGCCAACGCTGCCCAGCTTCCTTTCGTCTAGTTGTAGGTGACCGACGTGGATGCATGCCGTCCTGTGGGACAGGAACGCTCGAATGTAGTTGTACGTTCGTTCTCCCAGCCCCAGTCGGTTGACTTGTGCCAGGATGGCGGAGTGGAGCACGTTGTCAAATGCGCTCTTGAGGTCGAGGCCCAGCACTGCCCTGCAGTCGGTTCTGCTGGGGGACTCGAGCAGGTCGTGTTGCAGGAGGAGCATGGCGTCTTGTGTGCTGAGCTTCGCTCGGAAGCCGAGCATCGTGGCCGGGTAGATGTTGTGCTCTTCGAGGTAGCTCTGCCAGCGGTTGTTGAGAACGTGCTCGAGCACCTTGCCCGCGCACGACGTCAGGGAGATCGGGCGCAGGTTCTCGATGCCGGGCGGCTTGTTGGGCTTTGGTATCAGGATCGTTCGGGCCGTCTTCCATTGTTTGGGGAGCGAGCCCGAGCGCCAGCAGTCGTTATAGTACCGTGTGAGAGCCGTTATGGCAGCGTCGTTCAGGTTCCGGAGAGCCTTGTTGTGTACGTTGTCCGGCCCGGCCGCCGACTTGCAGTTGAGGTCCTGCACCGCTCGGCGGACTTCCCACTCTTCGATGTCGCCGTCTAGCTCGGGGTTTGCCGCCCCTCGGTAGTCCAGATGCTCGACGCTCGAGGTGATGGGCAGGTACTGCAGCGCTTGCAGAGCTCCTCTGTGCCGAGGGTCTTAGACGCCGTGTGTAGTATCTGGGACAGGCGGTGTTGTTGGTAGGACTTGCTCTGGGTTTCGTCTTTGAGGTGGCGAAGCAGCTTCCGTGTTCGGCTCGCGTGGAGTTGTCCGTCGGCCTCGTTGCAGATCGCGTGCCACTGCTGGGTACAGAGCTGTCGGCTGTATTGCTCGATCTCGCGACCGAGGCGGGCGATCCGCTTGCGTAAATTGCCGTGGTGGCGGTGTTTCTTCCATCGCCGCTGTAGGGACCGGCGCGCCTCGATCATATGTGCCAGGCGGGGGTCCATGCTCGGTATGGAGTCGTCCGTTTCGATCTCCGTGGTGACTCGCTTCGTGGCGTCCACCAGGCAACGCGTCCATCGCTCGATGTCGTCGATGGTCGGTGCGATGTCTTGCTGACGGAAGGCATGCCAGTCCACCAGCTTGTGAGTGCGCTTGGCGGTAGAGGTTCCCGATACTCGCAGGGGGATCTCGACTTCGATAATGTAATGGTCACTGCCGAGGTTGTGGCCCGTGTTTCGCCAGCTCGTCGTTCTGCCGTCAGGCAGGTGTACGAAGGCGAGGTCGGGATTGGTGTCTCGGGCGGTTGAGGTGCCGATGCGGGACGGCTGTAGCGGGTCAGTGACGAGCGTGAATTCGGCTTCCACGGCTTCGTCGAGCAGGTCTCTGCCCTTGGCCGTGGTGAGTCCGTACCCAAGCTTTTTGTGGTGGGCGTTGAAGTCGCCGGCGATGAGGATCGGGTGGCGCGAGGCTTTGCGCAGAGTCTTGTGGAACAGCGTTCGGAACCGCTGACTGCGGTGTTGCGGGTTACTGTACACGTTGATCATGTAGAGTGATTCTTGCGTCTTCTTGCCGACTACGATCTCGGTCGCGCATAGCTCGAGGGCCGTGTCGTGATCAAGGAAGCGGTCGTGCGGTATGTGGGTGATGCCTTTCCGGACGAAGGTGCAGACTCCCTGCGCCGCGCCCTTGGTACTGGTGCGAGCGCTGGGAGGTGTAGCGTGCGTTCGGTAGCCCGGTAGTGTTGGCATACGTTCCATGTGTGTTTGCTGAACCATGATGACGTCCGGCGGAGAGTCCATGGTCTGTATGTGTTGCTGTAGGAGCGCCCTGCGGCACTGGAGGCCGTTAGCGTTCCAGTGCCATATCTTTAGTCTTGATTGGGCGGACCTGGTCATGGTGATTGTTGGGATACGAGTGGGTTGTAGTTGACCGTGCTGGAGTTGGGGGCTCCCAACTCCAGCAACTGTTCGAGGCGGTCGAGTCGCGCGTTGGTCTCGTCGAGCCGCGCGTTGGTCTCATCGAGTCGAGCAGCGAGCTGGTCGATCTTGGCGTTCTGCGCGTCTAAGCGCTTGTCCATGCGTTTCTCCATGCTGTCCACTCGTTCCGAGAGACGGCGGAGTCGTACTGCGGAACTGACACCGCCCGGTGTGAGCGGTGGCGATAGCGAGCTGACTGACCGTGGAGAGCGCGGAGGGCGGTCCTCCTGATCGGCTTCTTCTTCGATGTCTTCGTCTTCTTCTTCTATTGTAGTAACTTGTGCAGCCGGGGTAGCGGTGTGCTGTTGTGGTGGTTGGTGGGGCGCTTGAGCGGCGCTCGTTCGGATGACCGGCGCTCGGCTCGGCTTGGGCGGTTGTTGCAGATGTTGCGGGGTGAGGCACGCCGGTTGTGGCGTTTTCCCAAGCACCCATGGTGATGTCGTAGGCGTACGGTGTCCTGTGATAAGGATCTCTTCCAATTGCTTAGTCAGCTTGGCGATCAGGTCTTGCTGACCATCTTCTCTAGCGTTTGTATTCTGCTGTCGCCGCGGCTGGACGAGCGTGGACGAGCCGGTTGCTTGGCTCCACGTGATGGATGGCGTTGTTTGTTCGCTCCCGGCAGTTCCGGAAACGCGTCCTTTCTGGAAATTCTGACCTTCGGCGCCGGTGGCGGAGGAGGTCGGGCTTTTTCCATTGCCGCAGCAGTCTTGGTTTCCCATTGGCGCTTCTTCACTTGGAAGGGCACCTTGAAACGATTCTTGCAGTGTCTGTCGCCGGTGGGGTGGCGACCGCCGCACAGCTTACAGTGCGGCTTACATTCCTCTTCGTGGTTCTGGCCTGGGTTGGTCTTGCCGCAGGCGAAACACAAGTTCAGGTTGGGCGTAGGGCACACGTCCTTACGGTGGCCGACCTGTCCACATGTCTTGCAGACTTCTCTGTGCTGTTTGTAGATGGTGCAGCGAATGATGACGCCGGCGTACTTCACGTACATGGGCACCTTGTTTCCCTGGAACAGTACGACGACAGCCTCGGACGAGCCGATGCGGTGCGCGTCGATGACTGTTGGGTTGTAGTTGTTTATGATGTAGCGGCGAATGTCTTCTTGGGTGTCTTCGAGTGAAATGTTCCGAATGACTCCCTTGACGGTATTGTCTGGTGCTGCGTGGTATGCGAAGACTTCGAACACTTGCGTGCCGAGGGTGATGCTTCGAATGGTCGAGTAGCGCTGTGCTCTCGCGTCGTTCGGCGTGCTCACGACGACGATGTTCTGGGCGACGTTGGGACATGCAGTGTCTTCTGTGAAAGCTTGCGGTTCCATGCCCGCCGCCCGTGCAATAGCTCGCATGAGGTCGGTGGGCTTCGTCTTTCCAACAATGAGTCCGCCGCGGGGGCGGATCACAATCTTGAATTCGTCGCGGGCCGTGTCGCGTGGCATGCGGGCGGCCTTGTCGATGGTAGCATTCACTTTTCGGGCAAACTGGGCCCGTGTAGGAGCGGGAGTCAGCCTACCTTGGCTGGCAGGGCTTGCCGGAGACGAGTGCTGACGTGCCTCTCCGGTGCCGGTGGGTGATCGTCGGCCGCGCTGGGTTGCGAGGATCCAGCCGGCCTGGGCGTTCGGGGTGCCGTCGTCTTCGTCGGACCCGTGAACGGTGATCGTCGTCCGCCCGTCTCGGAAGCCCAGCGCGGGGCCAGACTCCAAATCGGTGGTCGTATCCATCGCAGAGTGTGAGGTCGTGGTCGTCATCGCCGTCGGAGCGGAGCGAGCGGCGGGGCTCGGCGGCCCGAAGTCGTGCTAGGCCTCATTAGGCTTAACGCTCGGGCCACGTCGGAAGAACGTTCGAAGTCCGAAAATTGGTGAAAAATGGTCCGGCTCACCAAAATTCTGTGTCGGCGTGATCGCTGCGTCAACGCGGATGTCCTCGAACCTAGGATTCCCAAATTCGTGAAGAATTTTCGGCACAGTGGACGATAATCTGCGGAGCCGATGTGAGGCACGTCTGCTCACCTCAACGACCGCAGCGCCACCACGTGCCCACCACTACGCGCTGCAGGCCGCGCTGCAGCCGTTCGACGGCATTGGTTTATGAACGTCGATGGCGTAATTATCAACTTTCCATTCTTGATAATAAATGCAGAGCATTTCAGTAACTCATGATGTCACCCGCGTTGACGTCCGTAGTCGTAGTCCACACCCCTCCCCCTACACTATATAAAAAAATACTATCCGGCGCCTGGTTTCGATCCCTCGACCCTGCGGGCGGAACGCAATGTACATGGTGCTCTACCCACTGCGCCACAAAGCCGACACAGAATGGGAGGCTACGAACGCGCCTTTTATCTTTGATTCATTCAAACTACGTCAAGAAGCTGCTGATACAACGCATTCACTACCACCAACTCCCCAAACATCATCATCATCATCACCAGCCTATCTACGCCCACTGCAGGGCAAAGGCCTCTCCCAGTCTTCTCCAATTACCTCGGTCCTGTGCCAACCGTGACCAATTTATCCCCGCAAACTTCTTGATCTCATCTGCCCATCTAATTTTCTGCCGCCCCCTGCAGCGCTTGCCTTCTCTAGGGATCCACTCTATTACCCTTAACGACCAGCGGTTATCTTGCCTTCGCATTACAAAACACTAAACGTTAACGCAATACACCCACCCCCTATGCGACGCATTTACTCGAGTCCCCCTCGCGGGGAGATGGGCCCCATTTTTACAGTTATCCTATATTACGCGATCTATATGGGCATCTTGGCTCCCGTACTAATGCCCATGTATATGGTCATTATGGGCACCCTGAGTATTGTATTAACGTCTTCTTAACAAATATCGTCACTTATATGGTCTATATGGGCATCTTGGCTCTTGTATTGTCTTTTTAGATGCGACGCATCTCTTGCTCTGAGGCATGTCCCTCCTGCGTCGTCGTCGCGCCGTCCGTCCGCATCCCTCCTTCGTTCTTCTCTCCCACAGCTGTGTGCAACACTCTAACTCCGGCTCATTAGCATACCACAGCTGGCGCGCTTGTTTGGGCGCGCTTCGCTGCGTAACGCTGCATTAACAACTGCTCCGGCGCGCGCAAGTGCGCGCATGCGCGACTCTCATCCATTGTCTCCTCTCCTTCAAACGCTGTGAATATAAAGCGGGTATCGCGCTGCGGCGGTTCAGTCAAGCGCTCGCTCTCGCACGTGACGTGACCTTGCTTGACTACTTCATGTTTGACTTGATTCTTCCGATGAAGACGTGATGAAAGCGACGGTCCCTTCAGTGAGTGGTGTGACACAATTACGCCCATCGTCCGCCCGTATAGGAACACCCGCATGTGATGGAAATGCATCATACGCGTACACAACACGTTTCACGCGATTTAGAGAATCAACCCAACGGAAACACCAATTGAACCCCCCGATGCGTCGCATCACACCAGGGTTCCCTCGCGGGAAGATGGGCGTAATTTTATCGTGTTGCTTTTTAAGGCTATCAGCAATTATACTACCTATATGGGCATAGTGGCTGTTGTAGTCTTCGTATAGGGTTTGCCAATGGCTTCTCAGCAGTTGGCTCTAATCAAACTTAAGCTTTTTTGTTTCTATACTGATCTGAAAGTGGTGCTTAGTATTAGCACTCATTGTTAGGCCCACGCAGCAAAAATGTGTCAATTTAAGACTGGATACGAACACTGAACTTATTACCTAAATACATTTTCTGGTATAACTTCAGTCAACGTGTTAACTGAGAACTGCCCTGCTGGATTAGTGCATAACAAAAATGTGTGCCTCCGTCGAGACCACGTACTACGAAACTGTCAGTGGTTTCTTAAACTCTAATGATGGAAGCAAGTTTTGTGTTTGTACGTACACTGCTTGGGAACACGGCATAAATACCGTGACATTTGAAATTGTTATAAATACTACATTTTAATTTCATGCATAGTGGCTCGTATCTTTCACGGATCGTGATTTAGTGTCTTAAGCCAGTTCTCTGCGACGATCACAACCAAAAGAAAAATATCCTCAGTGTAAGTCTTATGAGTTGAGGGTATTCCACAAGCATACTCACATAATCCCCTACGTCACCGGTGACTTACGGATCAAATATCATAGCTTAAATTAAGAGGTAGGCTTTCGTGCCCCTACTCACCCCCTAATTCTTTCGCCATGATTGCCTAGAGAGGCAAATCTTTTACTCGTGAGCAAGGCGATGTTGTCAGGGCCTCCACCCAGTGAAAGGCATCCTTAGTCTGAGATGCCTTGGTGCAGGCTGGCCGTCCGGGCCCGCTTAATTCCCTTTAACAGTTCATCTCAAAGTATATTAACAGGTAAACTGGCCATAACATTCTCGCGGGCCCGGACATCTTCACACGTCTCTTGTGGTTGGAAAAAAGCTAACGCCCTGAGCAAGTGTTCAAACACTTATCTCTATAGTTTTCACGCATACTTAGCGTAATACGTTGTTTTTTTTTTTTTTTTTTAATACGCGAGCGCAGCCCAATTTGCGATGCCTGCGCTCTGCGGCACCTGAAGCTCTTAATAAGGGGAAGTTGTTTGGAAGGGATGGCTGGTGGAAAAGTCTCTCCAGAACGGAAGAATGCTATGGGCGCTTCCGGATGAAGTGAGCTCGCATCTCAGCGCCCGCTTTTAAGTGCAATGCACTTCTTAAGCGACCCTGAACCTGCGTCCACCGGCGATGTCCACGCACGTGGAGATGGGCGCGCGCAGCCTGGCCGCTGACATAGCACATACCCACGTGGGGGATTGGCCAGGAATCTCCTCGTCTTCCTTGGCAACGGGGGGAGATGGGCGCGCGCTGCCTGGCCGCTGACATGGCACATACCCACGTGGGGGATTGGCCAAGAATCGGGCGTGAGAAGGGCTAATGCACCTGCTTAAAGGACTACTGACACGAAATTTCAAAGCTGAGATCCGCTCTAGCAATCAAGTACAACGACAACACAAATAGGTGTCTGTGAATAAATGCATCTTTCTTTCTTTGTAGTTGTGTGTGTGTGTGTGATCTCTCTTTCGCGAACATTACCGAACCGCGCAAATTCAACTCGTGCATTTGCACTTTCACATTCTTCCCCTCGGGGAAATGCGGGGAATTTTTAATAGTGGTCGCCTCGGGTAGCCCCCCGAACAATGACGTCGCAGGTTAGATCACCGCCTCATGTGGTCAGAATCGTGCAGCACACGGTCGTCTGGTCATGGTGATGTCACGGATATTGCGCAGAAATTTCTGAGAAACACCATCATACTCGGGCGGTGTTTCAAGTGACGTCGCGGCTCCGATGTGTTCGGTTGTCCAGGATTAGACAATTACGCTGGCATGCGTCAAGTCGTGGTACGAGGAGAACGAGAAGCTTGTTAATGGGGTGATGGTGGTGATCGCTTGCAAGATAATGCCGTATACCTCCGCTGATGAATGGGCCGAAAAAGCTAGTTTCAGGGAAGGCAGTAACTATCGAAAGGCGGTATGAAGAAACAAGATAGATTTGTTAACAAGCATGTAACAAGAAATAGCACGACAAAAAAACGATCTCACGATACCTATAACTCCTTATTCCGTGCACACTCCACCCGTCACCTATCGCACTATTCGGAATATCAAGCAATCTTGCTCGAGCGGTATTGAACGATGGCCCTCTTTCTATACCGGCACCGAAAAGGCTATCGCCCACATCATCTTGAGCGGACTTCATCTTACCTCATCCTTTAATCCTCTTCCCCCAAAAGGACTAGAGCCCTCCTTACGAATAAAGGCTTTTCCCTCTGGTTCTCTTTCGGAATATGCGCTACTGGGAGGGAATCAAAGTGGCCATCAAAACAGAAAATTGAAGGACATCTACCTGTGCGTGGTTCTATTTTAAGCGTTACGTTGATGTTGTGATTCGCGTTGATATGACGTCAAAGGGACCCTGCAACACTTACCATCGACTACTAGGAATTTATTTTCGGGTAAAGGCCTCAATCAACTCTCAATCGACTCAATCAACTCTTCAAAGACCTCAATCAACTCTTCGGCGGTGTTAAAGAGTTGTTTGAGGCGCAGTAGCCAAGTCTGACGCTGCACCGGAGCCGCTGGATAGCCGTTTCGCGTGGCTCATGGAGAGCCGTGCTGCGGGAGGAGCCATGCGCTTGGAGCAGTGACTGGACTGGAATGGACCGGACTGGACTGGATTGGATTGGTTTAGAAATCATTTTAACAACCACAAGCACGATAATCAGCTAATCCTAGACAACCAGGAAACCTAAGAATAACCAGCTGAACCCTATAGCTCACGCTACGTATATCCTGGCATCGCCGAGCTAAGCCACTGCTAATTTTTTAGGGGCGAAGCTCCTAAAGCCATGGGTATGTCCATCCCTTGTGTCTCGTGGTACGTGACCGCCGCATGCTTTCGGAGATGTCGCAAAGTGGGCCGCGTTGCACGCGCAAGAACCGGCTGCAACCGGCAGCACAAACTCGGCACCGGGAGCGCGAGCTTGTCTGTGTTCGCCAACGGAGGCGCGAGCGCACGTGCACTGCGAGGGGGAGATCACGCAAGAGATCACGCCACGAACGCAGGCAGTCGTTCTCGGAGATCGAACGAGACGCAAGGACCTTTTCTCGTTTCCTCTCGTCTTGTTCGGGCACAAGTTCGCCCTAAATAAAAGTTCTTTCTTTACCGTTGTGTCCCATCCTACGTGACAAATTGTGGTGGAGGTGCGGGGTAGTCCTCGATGGCGCGGGGTCTTTCACCAGGTCTGGGCTTGGGAGCATTGACTCCGAAAATAAAAGTTGATTTGTACAATGTACGCACACAGTCTTACGTCTTTCTTAATGATGTAATGGGCGAACTTTCACGGGAGAGTTACGGTTACCGATGATCTCCCCCTCTCGAGCTTCGCCCCACTTATCATCATTCATTCCGTGGATATGGCGTGATATTTTTTCTCTCTCTCTATGTGGTGTCTTCTCTTTTCGAGTTTTGATTTGGTGCGTAACGGTTACACAGTGCTTTTGCGATTATATGAATGGTACAGTTGTGTTTTGCTATGATGAACGGGTGTGCAGAATGCCACGCCGCACCGCGCTTTTCAGTAAGGACGCGAAATATATCCCGCGCTTGTACTTGTCTTGAGTCAGCTCACTCGTCTCACAGCCACGCTCTAAGGCAGAATGCATCTCCAACGGCTGCGCCTTGACAGCCCATTCCTTATTGATGCGCCCACTCCCCTTCCCAGCCACATTCATGAGCTAAAACGGTGAGACCGATACCGCGCAATATGCACCCGACGTTTCATCGAGCGTGCAGAGAGCACAGGGCGAGGACGTTAACCAAGCGGTACCCAATCACCCCCTCCACCGTCTACGTCGACGCTGCGAGATACAGGAGCCGTGAAGCTTATGCGGTAGCGGTCATTAATAGCCCTGACGCCCCTCCGCTTGCTTCCCTTACTCTGTACACTCACTCCCCGGCGACCGCGGAAGAGGCGGCAGTAGCCCTAGCTATTCACCCTCAGGCCGCCCCCCTCCATCGTAATCTCCGATTCCAAAACGGCCGTTCAAAATTTCGCCAAAGGAATGATCTCGCCTTTGGCCCTCAAAATCCTTCTTCAAAATTCTCCCACCGCCCCAGTCGAGCTGGTATGGACTCCGGCCCATACAGGTGTGGGGGGAAACGAGGCAGCACACAGGGCCGCTCGAGAGCTCACCGTCCGAGCTGGTCCTGGCCTTGAGCCCTTCCACGGAGCCCTATCAGCCCGCGACAGACTTGTTACCTTCAATGACATAACCTCGCACTACCGCCTTTCCCGCCGCCAACTACCCCCAGCCGCTCCTACCTTCTCCAACGAAGAGGAACGCCTATGACGACTCACCCAGACACACGTACTCCCCTGCCGATATCGACTTCACCTAATCTACCCTTCTGTGTACCCCACCCCTTTGTGCCCCGACTGCGGGTCCCTCGATACCCAAGACCACTGCATGTGGCAGTGCCCCCAAAACCCATTCCCCCTTTCACAGACGGAGAGCACTGGGCGAAGGCGTTGTGCAGCTCGGACCGGGAGGTCCAGGCTAAGGTCATCCAGCGATCTTCAATGGTCACCGGCCGGTTACCACCGCCGGTCACCCGCCACCCAGACTAGCCCCATGGGGCTCAAATAAAGGTCTCTCTCTCTCTCTCTCTCTCTCTCTCTCTCTCTCTCTCTCTCTCTCTCTCTCTCTCTCTCTCTCTCTCTCTCTCTTTTGGCTACTGCGCAACGGAGGCGCTCAGCTAGGCACGCGCCGGCGCCAGTGCGTCTGCCGCGGCTATGACGTCACTCCTCTGGAATGCGCAGACCGGCGAATGTAATATTTCACCTTCATGAAATATTTCACCATCCAATCCTACGTGATGAGCTCATTTTGCCTCCGCAGTACACATCTCCTCGTTTAGGTCATGTTCATAAAGTAGGAGTGCCATCATGCCGGACCAACAGTTTCTTTCAGACATATATACCTCGTACAGTGCGCGTCAGGCTTGTCTAGGGCAAGCGAGCGCACGGCTCCGGAGCGTGCTGGCGACACCTGCTGATAGCTGCTGGGTTAGAGATAGCTTGCCATTGTGCGTGCGCGTATCTCGGACAGGGTAGGGCCGGTCGTCATTTCGGATGGGCCACTCATTTGCAGATGCCACGACCCACGAGGGGCGCTGGTCTTCCCCACTGCCAGCCATGAGCGGTGACAGGCCAGATAAACGCGCCGTTTGACGCGTTTATCAAAGGCAGTTACGTAATCGCCTAAAGCAACAAGCGCCAATCTTCTGAATCTCAAATCTCAAGCGTACCAAACGGAAAGCTCGCAACAAGAATTCACTGCAGGGCTTTCGGTCGAACCTGTTGAGCGATTACGTAAGTCATTGGGTTGATAATGCACCGCGTCAAATTACGCACTGATCTCCGGTGTCACCGCTTACGGCTGGCACGCAGAAAAGAAACGCCCGTTGCGGGTGGTGGCGTCTGCAAATTTGAGAGGCCCATAGTAAATGATGATGGTTCGATGTTCTTCTTGATGTTGTTGAAGATGATGATGATGATCTGCGTTGGTGCCTGATGGTGACGGCACTGATGACACGACGACGATGGTTGATGGAGGGTTTTTCGAAACTGTATATTTACCCAGAAGATATATACAGAATATTGACAAACTGAAGATAGAGTTAACAAAGTAAGAAGTAAAATGGGATTCTAGGTCAGCTAAAACTTTGTGCACGCGGCACCCCCGTCAGCGACGGACCCTGACCTTAAAACTACCCAAGTGGTGAGATCCTCCCTAGCCTGACCTGGCTAGCCCGGCAATACGCCGGCCGTGCATAGCACATTAAACCTTGAGGATTCGACCCCGAGACCTCGTGTCTCGTGGTTTTGATGGGTTACTTAGGCCCCACCCCCGATACACAGGCCAATCAGTATCTCCCGGCGACCTGATTGGATGTATCACCAAATCCGGGCCTAAACCGCGGTAGGCAACGCCCCCCGCAACCCTCAAACGCTGGTCACTCTCTCCCACCAGAAAAAAACAAGGAAGAGATCACAAAAACGAACCAAGCAAATACAACAAGCACTCAAACATCCGAGGAAACACGTGCAAGCACCCGGGGCAAGCTTCTACGCACGCCGCCCGCCCTGCCCGTTCCCACGCGCGCACTTTACGCGTATAACGCCTCGTCCAAAGTTGGACCGACAACACAAACGCGGGGTGACCCGTATCCGTATCTCTTAACGAACGCAGCGCGCCTCTCGAGGCTCCCCGCCATTGGCGGGCGGTCCTCGGCAGAAACCATATGGGGCGCGCGGACCCCGCGGCGTCGCATTCCCAACGAAACATCTTCGCACCTCCTTAGTGTGCGCGCGGGCCAACAAAGACCCAACCACGGCCCCAATCGGCCGCCGACAAAGCACGGTTGACAGCCCCTTGCTCCCCGTTATCAGAAGCGCGTCGGGCCACTTTGTTTTACAACCGTCCCTCTGGCTAAACGCGCGCGCAGGCGGCCCCGAAGCGACCGCCACCGCGTCCACGCAAAAGCTCATCGAGCATCCGACCCGCGGTTTCCCACGCTCGTACTGTGCTTTGCGACTCGCCGCTCAAAACAACGCCACAGCACAGCTGAGGCTCAAGACAATTCGTCTCCACGCAGGCGGCATGATCCAAAGGCCGCCTGCTGTTGACAGGCTGGCTGCCAGAAAGCCCTTCAGGCGCCCTTCAGGGAATCGCCGCTTCCCACGCTTTCGACTTTGCAGCGTCGCTGGCGCCTGCAACCCTTACACCCATGCTGAACGACGACCGGCCAGGGCCTGTCCGAGATCCACGCAGGCGCAATGGCAAGCTATCTTTAACCCAGCCTCTATCAGCAGATGTCGCCAGAATGCTCGGAACCCGCGCGCTCGCTTGCCCTAGACAAGCCTGACGCGCACTGTACATCCATTGAATAGAACCACCTTCCCGCACTTACGGCCACCATCCAAGATCACCAATTATTTGAACGCCTCAGCTAACATTGTAGAACATCGAAAATTTTTTGTATCTTATAATGCACTATTCCTGTTCTGTTTCTGTTAGCCAACAATGTATAAGCAAGAAAAATTTTTGTATCGTATAATGCATGCACTACTTCTGTTCTGTTTCTGTTTATAACCACTCCCCTCTGTAATACCATATAGTCCTGAGAGTACCAATAAATAAATAAATAAATAAATAAATAAATAAATAAATAAATAACGGATCGCTTCCTCGGTCGCCGACGCTAACTTCATGCGCTTGGAATTCCGTCAGTGAAGCAGCTCGCCCCACGATTTCAGAAAGCTTCAGACGCCGCTTTCGGCCGACGGCTCAAAGCAGCCAGCTCCGACGCAATGCCCAGAGAAAAGACGGCCTCGCGCCGCTCTTTTTCATGGCCAAGCTCGATGCACGCGGCAAGTCGCATGGCCACGCGACGAACACACTGCGGAGAGCGCAGGCGCCAAGCCTGCACTGGCGGCGGCGCCGGACGGCATAGAGTTAATCCGGACGTCTAGCGAACGCCGCTGACGGCAGGCCTGGGCCGGCGAGTCGCGTGCGGCGCAGGTGCGGACAAATGAAGGCGAAATCCTCCCCGACGGTGAAACCGCTAGACGAGATTAGTAAAGCTTTGCTTTAAAAAAAAAATCACGCCATATCCACGGAATGAATGATGATAAGTGGGGCGAAGCTCGAGAGGGGTAGATCATCGGTAACCGTAACTCTCCCGTGAACGTTCGCCCATTACATCATTAAGAAAGACGTAAGACTGTGTGCGTACATTGTACAAATCAACTTTTATTTGGTCTTTTATTTTGTTCTTGTTCGTTTGTTATTCCGTTTCTTCGTTTGTTCTTTTCATTTCGTCGTTGTCATGACTGGATTGCGAGGTCCCTTCATTACGACGGCTTTATGATCTGTGAAATGAAGCGACAGAGGTTCTTGTACTGGCTGCAATGGGAAGTTTGCAAACACTAAGTTTATACACGTTCCTCAGATCGTGGTACGGTTCATATGGATACATCTGAGTGCGTATTTGAAGAAAGAACTTTTATTTAGGGCGAACTTGTGCCCGAACAAGACGAGAGGAAACGAGCAAAGGTCCTTGCGTCTCGTTCGATCTCCGAAAACGACTGCCTGCGTTCGTGGCGTGATCTCTTGCGTGATCTCCCCCTCGCAGTGCACGTGCGCTCGCGCCTCCGTTGGCGAACACAGACAAGCTCGCGCTCCCGGTGCCGAGTTTGCGCTGCCGGTTGCAGCCGGTTCTTGCGCGTGCAACGCGGCCCACTTTGCGACATCTCCGAAAGCATGCGGCGGTCACGTACCACGAGACACAAGGGATGGACAGACCCATGGCTTTAGGAGCTCCGCCCCTAAAAAGAACGATACCTAAGCAAATAAAGCGAATGTCAGTGCGCCGTCATCAAATGACCAGACGGCGTCGTGGCCAGCGTCGTGTCTCGTGGCCGGAATGCGCCTAATGCGCCTCTTGCAGAGCGCTTGCACCAATGCGCTGTCCGTTACACGACTCCTTTCCCTTTGTCCATGGAAGCGATCTGAGCATGCGCTGTAGCCCTCCCCCTCACCCTCGACATGCCCCTGACCTATGCCCCTGGCACCGCTGGTTTTCCCCGGAACAAAAACGCGCCATTTCAAAAAAGGTCTTTGTGGCGAATCATTGTGGCTGAATAAATCCGTACCGTTTCCTAAGTCGGAAACACGACTACAACAGCGCTAACACAGGAATTAAAAAGTGCACCTTTTCGACGAATTTCGAGTCCTAAATAAACCAGTCTCTCCTAAATCGAAGTAAGTGGGTCTAACTTGGTCGGAAATCTGCTTCTTTCGATGTATCTCCCAAATCGAGATTTTAAAGACATTTTGTACTAGCTCGGTAAACTCTTAAAATGGATCCACGTGCAGGTCCCTGTATTTTATGAGCACCGATTTCCCTCCCCCCCCCCCCCCCCAGGAGAAGCGTAAAATTCCTAGCTTTTTTTGACGCGTTATTTCTCTTTCGATACATGATAATACATTTATTTTTCTCGGAACCCCTTCCTACCGTCGTGGCATTGCTCGAAACTCGCTCTTCTCAGCAAATTCTTCTGCGGGGGTATGCGGTTATGTCTTCAGAGCTATCATCATCACGCATACATTACCGCGTTTCTCGTGCTCCTCGTACGGCGTATTGACGCGTGCCAGCGCGATTGGCCAGTCCTGGACAGCCACATTGGAGACGTGACGTCACCTGAAACCCTGCCCAAATGTGGCCATATTTGCCTGAGATGTTGCCTGTGACGTCAGTTTGCGCGGCGCTACCATGGCCAGGCGACCAGTAGTACAAGCGGGTGCTCGTATGCGAGCTCACTTCGTCATCGAGAGCCCAAATGATTCTTCCGTTCTGGCGAGGCTTTTCTACCAGCCATCACTTCCACTCCAAGGGCTCCTGAACACCGGCCGCTTCGAATTTCGGGTTCCCAGATACAGGCGCTCTGCGGACCCACCGTTCGCCAGCACGCCGCCGCCTCGCTCCGTGTGCCCTCCGCCTGCCGCAGCGGCAAACACCTGACAGGAGCACCCGAAACGCACGCCCCGGCTTCGACCCCCACCGGGCCGCTACACACGGGGCGTGCGGCGGGCACGCAAACCACGCCCATCCACAAGAACGTGCCCAGAAGACGACGACGACCGGGCGCCGTGGCAGGTCTGTGCTGCTTGTGCTGCTGCGACGAGTGCGCGGGGTCGCTGCGCCGACCGCGCCCTTAACCGCACTCCGCAGCCCTCAGTCGAGGCGAGCCAACCAGGGGTCCACCGAAGACTCTTCGGCCAAGTGACCCCGGCTTTTGAAGCCCAGCCCTGGAACCCTCGCCTGGCGCGGTCGCCTGAGCGCCATCCAACCTTCGCGCTGCTCTCCAGCCTGGCGGGTGGGGCCGTGGGCCCTCCGCCTGCAACAGCGGCAGACTTCCCTGCGCGCGCCGCAAGCACCCAGAGCGGCCGCGAAGGCCCCCACCGGGCCTTCTACCACGGGACATGTGGTGGGCGCGGGTTGCATCGGGCGGACCCCGGGGGATGATGACCCGGCCATCACGATCCAGCTCCCGTGGTGCACCGCCACTGCTGCTCGAACGGCGGCGTGGTCGGCTGTGACGAGTGCGCCGTGGACCCCCCGATGATGCGACCTTCCCCACCCGCCGCAGCCCTCCGTCTGGGAGATGACGGGGCGGGTCGACCAGGCGGCCTAACCGGCAGGTGTTTTGTCTGGGCTTCAAGCTCAGCCCTCCAGCTACGCGAACATCACCCCACCATCACGATGCTGTCGAGCCTGGCGGGTGGGAGCGACCACCACAGCAGCCCAAACCATGGATTTCGGATCGGACAGCACGGTTTTTGTAGGTTCGACGTCCCCCAATGAATCTCGGCCTGGACATACCCGGCCAGCAGCAGGGACTGCAGCGCGTGTGCCAGCATCCACGCCTGCAGCCGTTCGACTACGGCATTCGTTGATGTGGACGTACGTAGATGGCGTAATTATCAACTCTGTACTGCGTTTTTCTTTACAATTACGCTCAATTACAATATCTCTATGGGAGTTTTCATGCGAAGAAATCGCATCGGACGAAAGGACCACCACAATAAGAAAAGACGTAAAAAAACGACGACGAAGAAGAATTAAGACGCAGCAATGCACGCGCCGCCAAGGTCATCGACACCAGTTATGGCGCGGAGTGCTCGCGACCACGGCGCGAGCTCGCGCCGGCCACCGGCCAATGAGAAGCTAGCTGCCAGCGACAGCGGCCGGTGGCACTAAGGAGCCCGGAAAAGAACAGCGAAAGAGTCGGAGGGTAGATCGTGGCCGGGATGTACGGCGGTAGGGCGACCGGACCCGTCTCGTGCCCCAGGAGGTCTTCTCCGCAAGGAACTCGTCTCGCCGCGCATAGGTGACAGACAGGGGCGCCCCAAGACAGCTGCGTTCGCTTCTCTGCAACGGCAGCTGGGAGCGCGATTGACCACCACGGCCAGGACGTCACCTGGACATTTCAATGCTACTTCGACTTGTGCGGGTAACCACCACGTACTATGCCCACTTCCTTCGCTCCATGATTGTGACTTTCCCGCCTATTTGGACTCGCCGTTTTCTATACCGCGTCTTCGCCGCCCTCTATAGTTGTTTAGGTTGTATCTGTTTATCGCGTGCATTTTGTGTGGGTTTCGTGTATAACATAAACTAGTCTCGTTTACGAAGTTCCTTCTTTAATTTATTATTGTCCAAGAACCTGACAGCGTCTTGGCTCCTGCGTTAACGCCTTTGTATCGCTAGTGTTGCCATTCACATTAAACTTCAATTATACTATGGCCATCCTGGCTTTTGAATTAACGTCGTCTTATTGTGCTGGTTTTCAAAATTATCCTAAATTATGTGATCTATATGCGCATCTTGGCTATTTATGTGTGTTACGATATCCAAGTTAGTCGCCATGCCCGTTGCACAGTTGACGCACATTTACCTGCAGTATAACTTATTGCAGACCAGTGCCAGTGGCCACTTGATGACTTTTTGATTTGGAAGCTGTAGTTTCACAATAGGCGTTTATACTCGAGAACTTATTGTGTGGTTCATTAGATTGACCAATGGCTTCTCGGTAGTCTGCTTTAATCAAGCTTAAGCAACGCAGTTCATAGCCGAGCTATCTGCAAACAAGCTAAGTAAAGTTTAGGAATTCCTGCCAGTACTTTTAGAGGGACTTTAGGTGCAGCTTGACGAGAAGCAATATGTACAGCCGGTAAAAGGCTTGTCTATAACACAGCTTTCGTACTCTCAGCCCTGTCCTGCCCCGCCGGAGCGGGATTTGAATAAAACTACTGCGGAATTCTGAAGTCTTAGCCCTTCGCTTTTGCCTCCGACATGTTTGGAACGAGTATGTTCCGGCAATTTTCGGATGTAGCTGGATGAAGTTGAAATCGCTGTTATAGACAAGCGTTTTACCGACTGTACGCATCGTAGGAGTGGTTTCAAGAAAGTTACTGCCTCCACTGCAGTCACATAATTACTTCCATTTAATTGGGGCTTTTCTGTTTTCCTCTACGCTGTGGTGCTTGCATATTTGTGCCGCCTTCAGTAATGCAACTGCCATCGCCCATGCTCATGGTCAAAACTGCGGATATGAACTGTCAACTTCCCAATTGTCTGCTGTTCTTTGGTGAAATTTCGGAAATAATTAAATGTGCACTGCTGGATTTTTATTAGAGACTTCCGCAAAGCACGATTACCTTTTGTGTCTTAACATGTAAAAAACTGCAAACTGTATGTTACCCTGTTATCGAGGAAGCAAGTTCTGTGCTTGTACGTACACTGCCTGTTAACAGAATGTATACTGTGACATTGGAAATAATGAATAATTTTTTTAAACACTGACTTCTTCTTTTTAAACGATCATAACTTATCATCTTAAACCAGTTGTCTGCGCCAATCCCAACCCCAGAAGATATCCTCTGTAGAATTCACACGGGCTGAAAATTAAGGGGGGGGGGGGGAGGGGGGGAGGTGGACTTGCTTACTATAACGTCTCAAGGTACATAAGCGGGCTCTTGTGCTCTCCCCCACCTTCTTTGTTTTTTTCCATGATTGTCCCCTTGGCCAAAAACCTTTCCTCAGCTCAAATGTTCTAAGAGGTCAAAGAAATTCCCCTGATGTTCCCAGTTTCGGATAATTCATGAATATCTTTTGTTCAAACACACCAGCACAAACCAAATTTTAATACTGCTTGCTTTGGCACCTCCAGCTCTAGCCTTTCTACTCCGCCAGCCCCAGACATGCTCCAGAATGCCGTTTATTGTAGAAAAAAAGCTAACGTGATACAGCATTCTATTCTTTGAAGGTTCCGCAGTATGGGCGCCCAGGAACTCTATTGCCAATAGCTCTGCCTCTTTCGCCTATCGTTTTTCAAACCCTGGCCTCCACTATCACTTGCATTGTACATTGGTTGCCTTTTCGTGCCTCCAGGTGCATCACCGAAACCTCGGCCATGAGTTGCAAACACCACGACATGAAATCTCACTAGACACGCACACGGATTAGGCTGTTTAAATTATACAAAATTTCTTTATCGTACACTATGCACAGGAAGTCCTTCCCACACAGGGGAAAGAGGTAACTGTATTATATAATTGAAACCCGATTTCAAGAAACCCGATTTTAGGAAATCCCCGATTTAACGAACTAATTCGGATTCCCCGTGCAGTTTCCCATAGGCTTAATGGTTTTACGAACTCGATATAACCAAACAAACTTCGCCACCAAACCCGATTTAACGAAGCAATCCGGGAAAAAGATGCATTGAAAAAGACGTTTTTTCCAAATTTATAGCGTCCAGAATGTCAGGCGGTGTTCTGTCGGTGTGGGAGCGGAAGCACACTGCCTCCACACTTCCAAAGGAGCTTCCAAATTGCTACTGTCGAGGCTGCGTCGGGCTCCACAAGCGCGCAACACGAGCAGGAAAAGGCACCGCCCTGTTGGGAAGAGCTTAGTCAGCGTGGCGAGGTGGCCGCAGATCAAACCTCCGGCGACTTCGTGAACGCAGACGCGGACACTGACACAACAGAAGTTCCTGATGATGAGGTGATAGTGCAGCTTGTTCCCGGCGCACAAAAGGAGTCTGAAGATGCGAACGATCCGGACACTCTCGAAGCTCCCGTGCCCAGACCAACCCAGGTGATGGACCCCGTCGACCTTCTGACGCGGCTTGCTGGATGGGGCACACGAGGGTGCCGTGGACGCTTTGATTTCACCGGCCAGCTACAAGATGTGTGTGCTCCCGCTGTTCACTAAGCGCGCCGACGAAAATCACAGCTTTTTCACTAGGCAATAAATTTGTCGTTCTCTCGAACGAATTTTTTTCGTTCCCTCAATTTTACGAAGTTTCCAATTTAACGGAATAATTCGTGGGCCCCGGTGACTTCGTTAAATGGAGGTTCAACTGTAACACATGTTTATAACAAAGAAAATGTACTAGCATAAATAAGCTAGAAATCATTGTTGCTAAGCGTGGAACAATGACCAATGCCTCTTTGCACGGGTTTAGGGAAACAAAAAAACATTGCAAGGAAACAGGTGCCCAGAAATGGAGATGGGGAGAGAGAAGGAAAAGCTTCCGTACAACAGAAACAACCAACGCAGACGGGAGAACAAAAAAAAATGGCTCCAATCCACGCTGTGAGAGTGGTTGGAAAGCAATTCTTTAAACGACAGCCGCAACAATTGCCCATGTAACGTCACTTGACTTCACACACGTGGCTCTACAAACAGTGAAACCAGAGATTCTGCCAGCCGTTACCTGGAATACGCGGGGGCGGCGTCCCGAACGCAGCAGCAGCATCGGCCACGGCCTGCAGCTAGAGCGGCGGACGCCGCCGGTGTACCGCTGGATGAAGAAAACGCAGAGGAGCCTCTTTCGAAGGGTGAAACAGCGGAACCTAGCCACCCTGATGTGCTAGCTTGGAGCTACACCACCGCGCGACACAAGAGCATACACCGAAACAATTCGGCATGTGAACTTAGTGATTGCCATTTATATCGATTTAGACTAGTTAGTTTATAAGTTTGAGAATTGCGAGAAAGCTGAGGGAACTTTTATAATCGCTATTTATCAAATCCAGTTGCCCCTTTTGCATTTTGTAACACTTCTTAAAACACAACCGAATTGGTATTCACCCTGTTAGAAAACGGAGTCCCATTCGTGGTAAGCAGTGCGTAAAAGATAGCGTTGCTCTAGCGGCCAGATGCCTGTATGTGGTCTCTACATTTTGTTTTCCCGCCCTGAAAACCAATTCTTACCGTATCTTCGCCATACGCTCACTTAATTTCGTCGGGTCCGGGTTACCCAGCAGGTGCTGTCGAAAAAGTTAATCAAACGTGTGGAGAAAGCGCGCTATTGCCGCGAAGCAGCGCCAAAACAAGCCCAAAACAACTGCCGCTAAAGCAGACGACAAAGGCGTCCCGCCGACCCGCCCGCCGGTGCGAGCAGTCACCTGCGTGCGGGGAACACCGGGTAACTATCGCCGCGCCATCTCCACTGTGCTCCGTGAGTGAAAAGCACCCTCCCCATCCCCAGCTGCGCTGGGGTTTCTTGTTCCGCACACCACGAAAGAACCGTTGGCACGTAGAGGTAGAAAGCTTTGCTTTAAAAAATTGGCTGCCGATTACAATACCCCCTTATGCGATATTTGGTCTCAGCTGTTTAGCTGTTTTGACTGTGCAAAATGTGTTGAGCCAAAGGATTTCAGACGGACCTATTTGTATGGTTACAGAAAACCACATGCATCGGTTGCCTCGCTCATTGTTCCGACCTCACTCGGGGTTCTGGCGTCGGCGGTGCTGAGCCTCCGCCGCCTCCGCTCTGGCAGCTCGTTTGGCTGCAGCGGCTGACGAAGCACAATACCGGTTGCCTCACTCGCAGTTCATCACTCACTCCCGATAGCTGCAGTGCGCTGAGGCAGTACTCACTCGTGGGTTCTCTCGGCGGCAGCTATGGCAGCTGCGTCGGCGGCGCGAAGTGCGTCTCAGGAAGGGACCGCGAACTGCGTCCTAGGAAGCGAGCGCACATCGTCACGCGCCGCCGCCCCCTTCACGTTTTCGCCAAGCGTCGCGCAGTCCAGCGTCTCGTGCGGGACAGCATACTGCCCCCTCCCCCACCCCACCCCGCACACTTTCGGAGAAGCGTCTCGCGTCGCAACGGCGAACCGCCTTCCTCTCACAATTTCTCGCAGATCTCCTCCTCTGCTTTCTTTCACTCTTCGGACTTGCCACCGTTCGCTCGATAACACCGACGGCAAAGCCCCGCAGCCCACGAACGGAAGCCAAAGGGCTGCGCCCTAAGAAAAGAACAATAATTCTGAGCAAATTAAAGCGAATGTCAGTGCGCCGTCATCCGACGGCGTCGTGGCCGGCGTCGTGTGTCGTCGCCGGACTGCGCCGCTTGCAGAGCGCTCGCGCTTGCAATGCGCTCTCCGTTACAGGACTACTTTTCCTTTGTCCATGGAAGCGTTCTGAGCATGCGCTGTAGCCCACCCCCTCGCCAATGACATGACCCTGCGCTATGCCACTGGCGCCGCTGGTTTTCCCCGGATCGAAAACGCACCATTTCTAAAAAATTCCCCGCATTTCCCCGAGGGGAAGAATGTGAAAGTGCGAATGCACGAGTTGAATTTGCGCGGTTCGGTAATGTTCGCGAAAGAGAGATCTCACACACACACACACAACTACAAAGAAAGAAAGATGCATTTATTCACAGACACCTATTTGTGTTGTCGTTGTACTTGATTGCTAGAGCGGATCTCAGCTTTGAAATTTCGTGTCAGTACTCCTTTAAGCAGGTGCATTAGCCCTTCTCACGCCCGATTCTTGGCCAATCCCCCACGTGGGTATGTGCTATGTCAGCGGCCAGGCTGCGCGCGCCCATCTCCACGTGCGCGGACATCGCCGGTGGACGCAGGTTCAGGGTCGCTTAAGAAGTGCATTGCACTTAAAAGGTCTATTTGGCGAATCATCAGGACGGAATAACTCTGTGATGTTTCCCACGTTGAAAACACGGCAACAGCGCTGAGGTAATACAGGAATCCAAAAGTGCGCCTTTTTGACGAATTTCGAGGCCTAAATAAATCGGACTGTCCGAAAATCGTAGTACGTGCGTCTAACTTGGTCGAAAATCTGCTTCGTACGATGTATTTTCCAAATCAACGCTTTAACGACATTTTGTGTTAGCTCATAACAACGCTTATTTGTTGTTGTTCCTCTTCGTGTGGCACATACCTACGTGAAGGATTGGCCAAGAAACGGGGTGGCTTTTTGGGGCTAAAACGCCCACCTCATACCCCTATATAATCAGCGTGTAGGAATTGGGGAAACGGTCACCGAATTATATAATAGATCTAGAGAAGAATCAGTGAATGATGTCATTTTGGGGAGAAAAGGCTAAAAAATCTTGACCGGGTTAGCAGGACATGCGTATGGTCTCCGATATGTATGCGTGAATGGCCGCAATAATCCTCTATGACAAAACCCCAGAGATGTGGCCCTGAACGAAAGGAGCACAACGCTTAAAATCAATCCACGTGCAGATCCCCGTCAATTATCTTTTTTAAGCACCGATTCCCCTTAGGAGACGCGTATATATTCCGAGCACTATCTTTGACGTGTTATTTGTCTTTCTAAGCATATTACAGTCGTTTCGTTTTCTCATACCCCCTTCCTACCTTTGTGGCATTGCTCGAAACTCGCTCTTCTTGGCCAATTCGTCTTCGGGGGGTATGCGGCCACATCTTCAGAGCCATCATCATCACGCCCACATTTCCGCGCTTCCCGTGCTCCTCGTACGGCGAGTTGACGCGTGTCAGCGTGATTGGCCAATCATGGACGACCACATTGGAGCTGTGACGTCACCTGAAACCCTGCCCGAATGTGGCCATATTTGGCAGTGATGTTGCCTGTGGCGTCATTTTCCGCGGCGCTACCACAGCCAGGCGACCAGTAGTAAAAGCGGGTGCTCGGATGCAGGCCCACTTCGTCAGCAAAAGCCCATATGATTCTTCCGTTCTGGCGCGATTTTTTTACCAGTCATCACTTCCACTCCGAGGGCTCCTCAACACCGCCGCTTCGAATTTCGGCTTCCCAGGCAGATGCAGGCGCCCGGCGGACCCACCACGCCGCCGCCACGCTCCGTCGGCCCTCCGCCTGCCGCAGTGGCAAACACTTGACGTCAGCACCCGAAACGCACGCCCCGGCTTCGACCCCCACCGGGCCGCCACACACGGGGCGTGCGGCGGGCACGCAAACCACGCCCATCCACGAGGCCGAGCCAGAAGACGACGACCGGGCGCTGTAACAGCTCTGTGTTGCTTGTAGCGCTGCGACGAGTCCGTGGGTGCGCTGTGCCGGCCCGCGACCTTCACCAGCCGCCGCAGTCCTCAGCCGAGGCGAGCCAACCAGGGGTCCACGGAAGACTCCTTGGCCAAGTGACCCCGGGCCTTTGAAGCCCAGCCCTGGAACACTCACCTGGCGGTCGCCCCAGCGCCGTCCAACCTTCGCGCTGCTCTCCAGCCTCGCGGGTGGGGAAGTGGGCCCTCCGCCTGCAACAGCGGCAGACTTCCCTGTGCGCGCCTGCCGCAAGCACCCCGAGCGAACGCCAAGGTCCCCACCGAGCGTACGTACTACCACGGTAACCACGGGGCATGTGGTGGGCTCGCAACCCGCGTCCACCCATCGACCGCGGGGGGATGATGACCCGGCCATCACGACCCGGCTCCCGTGGTGCACCGCCACTGCTGCTCGAAGGGCGGCGTGGTCGGCCGTGACGAGTGCGCCGTGGCCCCCCGCGGCGGCGCCAACTTCCCCACCCGCCGCAGCCCTCCATCTCGGAGATGACGAGGAGGGTCAACCAGGGGGCCTAACCGGCAGGTGTTTCGTCTGGGCTTAAAGAACAGCCCTCGAACCACGCTAGCATCGCCCCACCATCACGATGCTGTCGTTGGCGGGTGGGAACGACCACCACAGCAGCAGCACCATGGATTTCGGATGGGACAGCACGACTTTGTTTGTTGGACTCCCCCAAATGGACCTCGGCATGAACATACCCGGCCAGCAGGGACTGCAGCGCGTGCGTGTACGCCGCCACCCGCTGCCGGAATCCACGCCTGCAGCCGTTCCAACTACGTCATTCGTTGAGTGGAAGTACGTAGATGGCGTAATTATTGACTTCGTATTGCGTTTATATTTGCAGTTATGCTCGATCACACTATCTCTATGGGCGTCTTGGCTCTGGTATTAACGCCTTTGTATCGTTAGTGTCGCCATTTACATTAACCTTCAATTATACTACGGGCATCCTGGCTCTTGAATTAACGTAGTCGTATTGTGCTGGTTTTCAAGATAATCCTAAATTATGCGATCTATATGCGCATCTTGACTCTTCTATTATGTGTTTTACGATATCCAAGTTTGCCGGATTGCCTGTGACATAGTTGAAGCCTCCAGTAGTATTGCACACCTGTGTCAGCAGCCACCTGATGAAGGCTTGATTTGGAAGCTGCGGTCTCACAATAGACACTTCTACTCGAGAACTTATTGTGGGGTTCATTTAATTTGCCAATGGCTTCTCGGTAGTTTGATTCAATCAAGTTTAAAGGAGCCATGAAGAGAAAATGCAAGTTGGTTTTATTCGAAAGATTTCGTGTTTTATAGTGCCCCCAGCGCTTGTCCGGATACAAACGGTGCTTTATTCACTGAGAAATTAAACAATTTAGGTTAAAATTTTGATTTTCCCGCTCAATCGTGCGTTTTCGTGGTCCCAAGTGACATCACAGGAACCGACCGCTCTGCAGCCTAGAGTACCTTCATTCACGCATCTGCCGTACAGGGTAGAGACACGTATACGCTGGCGCCGCCATTTTCGGTTGCTCGCTCGCCGCCGAAGCAAGTCATTGTGTCAAAACCGCGCTAAAATTATCGCCGCAACGCGGTTTACTGAAGAAGTTTGAATCATATTGTCTGTTACGCGTTGCTAGGTCTCGTGGGAAACGAAAAGAATAACGCGTTGAGCCCGTTGGCCCAATTGCGGCGGCACGGGACCGTTCAAAGGTTGTCTCCACCCTGTACAGCGGTGTTGTTTTGTTCCCGCGTTTCTTTACGTTCCGTAACCTAGATGGCGCCACCATACCGTGGCAAGCGTTTGGTTTGTTTTTGCCCGCATTTAAACCTGGCTTGTTTTTGTTCTGGGAGAAAATATTCGTTCCCTGAAACAGTGCTCGCTCGACAAATGGGGTCACGTAAGACACCGTTGCTTGCGTCAATCGGCCAGTGTCGTCTGAGACAACCCCAAGCTCCGTAGTGCTGTACAGCTGAACCAAGCTTGCTGTGCGCAGTACGAACAGCAGAACGCATCAGTAGTTCTATGTTTACATGTGCTTTCGTAACTTCCACTGTTTGTCCCATCATTCTTATTGCTTTGTAAAGAATGTGCCCTAAATTTAAGCGCAAATCGCTCGTTCGTCTAGTTTGTAAGCTCTACCTAATTTGCGTCTGCTTCTGCCAGCCTCCGCCAATCGCAGAGCTTAGCTCATGTGAAGACATAGGTTCTGTTGCGGGAAATGAGCTGGTGGGTCGCATGACCATTCCCGTTTTTCCTAATTATGTAGCTTATTTGAGCGAAGTTTGCGTTAAAAGTGGTGTCAGTATGATTCTAACGAGACAATCTTTTGAATGAACCAAACTTGTGTTTTCTCTTCATGGCTCCTTTTCATAACCGAATTATCTGCAAACAAGCTGAGTAAAGTTTAGGAATTCCTGCCAGTTCTGTTAGAGGGACTTTAGGTGCAGCTGGAGGAGAAGCAGTATGTTTTCATTGTAGAAGCGGTTTCAAGGAAGTTACAACCTCCACTGCAGTCACATAATTACCATGATCTCATTGGGGCTTTTCAAGCACATGACCACTCTGTTTTCCTCTACGCTGTCGTACTTGCATATTTATGCCGCCTTCAGCAATGGACCTGCCATCAGCCGTGCTCATGGTCAAAATTTGATATATAAACTGTCAACTTCCCAATTGTCTACTGTTCTTTGGTGAAATTTTGGACAAAATTCACTGTGCACTGCTGAATTTTTATCAGAGACTTTCGCAAAGCACGACTAGTTAATGTGTCCTAACATGCAAAAAACTGCAAACTGTATGTTACCGTTATGGAGGAAGCAAGTTTGTATGTACACTGTGAACACAATGTATGCTGTGAAATTTGAAATAATGAATAAATTTTTTTAAGAACACTGACTTCTTTTTTTCAGCGATCACCTTTTTTTTTTTTTTATGATGGTCCCCTTGGCCTAAAATCTTTTCTTAGCTCAAATATGCTGACGTCAAACAAATCCCCCCTGGTGTTCACAAATGTTTCGGATAATTCATGAATATTTTTTTTCAAACACACCAGCATGAACAAATTTTTAATACTGCACTTTCGCACCTCCAGCTCTAGCCTTTCTACTACGCCAGCCCCAGACATGCTCCAGTAAGCTCTTTATTGGAGAAAAATTCGAGAAAAAAAAGCTAACGTGGTACAGCATTCTATTTTTTGATTGTTCCGCAGTATGGGCGCCCTTGAACTCCATTGCCAATAGGTCTGCCTCTTTGCACTCATCATTTTTCAAACCCTGTCCTCCACTTTCTCGTGCAATGTACAGCCATACAGCCACGACCAAAAGTTCATAGACCAGGAAAATGGCAATTTTAGGTATTTCTCTTCCGGTAGCAGGTGGACACACTGCCGTGTGGATGCGAGATGTTACTGAAGTAACGAAAAATTACTGAAGTTACTGAATGCTTAAGTTACTAAAGTAAGTTACTGACTGCCATGCAACAGAGAAATAACCCAAAATTGCTGCTTTCGTGGTCCGTAAACTTTCGCTCTTGGGTGTACGTTAGGTGCCATTTGGTGCCACCGGGTACATCAGAGAGACCTAAGCTATGATTTGCAGACACCAGGACATGCAAGCTCACTGGACACACACACGGATTAGGCTGTTTAAATTATACAAAATTTATTTATCATACACTATGTACAGGAAGTCCTCCTTCCACATAGCGGGAAGAGGGAACAGCATTATAATACATGTTTACAACAAAGAAAATATCCTTGCATAATTTAAATAAGCTAGAAATCACTGTTGCTAAGCGTGGAACAATGTCCAATGCCTCTTTTCACTGGTTTAGGGAAACAAAAAAACATTGCAAGAAAACAGGTGCACAGAAAAGGGGATGGGGAGAGAGAAAGGAAAGCTTTTGTACAACAAAAACAACCAACAGAGACGGCAGAACAGAAACGAATTGCAAACGCGTCCACTGGGCCTCCAAGCTACTACCTCTGGACACCCGACAAGGCTTTTGGAAACACGGACAACTTTGGTTTCTTCTTGGGCTGTGCACTGCCACCTCTGAACCTCAGACTCCTGCGCCTCTTAAGCATGATCTCCTTCATATCCAGGAGCTCCAACCGACGCAGCACGACGACGCAGTCCTTCGAAACGGCTTGTGGCTTCTCAGGCGCGCCAACGCTAGCCGGCTGGCTTTGTACCGAAGTTTGCTCCACTACACTCGACGTTAGGCGCCTCCGCTTGTCCACAATGGGAGCCTCCGATACGGCAGCCAGTGCTCGCTTCCGCAGAAACCTCCTGGTCACTGTGCCTTCCGGCTTTGCCAGCGGCTTGGGCAATGGCTTGGACAACGGCTTGGACAACGGCTCAGCCACGCAGGCGTTGCTGCTGCCGCCGAGTGCCACGGCGGGCAATCTTTGGTCAGACGCTTCAGCACAATTGGTCAGCATGCGGCGGCAACGGCCCCTCTGACTACCGACCGCCAGTGTCGCATTGTTGCTCAGCCAGGACCGCACGTCGACTCCTCTTCCGTGGCTCTTTGGTATAAACTGTAGTCCGTCGAGCAGCGTCGACAGTAGCTGCCCATTGACT
Source organism: Haemaphysalis longicornis (assembly GCF_048455015.1). Taxonomy (NCBI): domain Eukaryota; kingdom Metazoa; phylum Arthropoda; class Arachnida; order Ixodida; family Ixodidae; genus Haemaphysalis; species Haemaphysalis longicornis. The sequence goes on from NW_027526445.1 coordinate 139,966,757, forward strand.
TCAGGCCCGATTACAAGCTTGCTACTCGACTGCGGCGACGAGATGACTAGTGAGCTTTCGCTGGTGGCTTCCACGAGCAGCGTGCAACGAGAGAGGCACGCAAGCTCCTTCGACCGCTGACGGTTCGGGACAAGTTCGGTCAGCTGGTTCCAGAAATGCACCGGGGTCTGGGGAAGCTGCCCATGGCTGTTCTGCTGGCCGGACAGGAACCTAGACAAGGCGGTAAACAGCGTGCGCTCGAAATTCCGACAGCGCCGTTCCTCAAGGCATCCCACTGCCCCCTCATCCACCAGGGTGAGAGCCGACATAGCAGTAGTAGTTGTAGTAACAGTAGTAGGCTCAATTAAATGCTGCCCATTGCGGGGAGTGGGAGCGCTGGGGTTGACTAGGTTGGGCAGGAGCCCAGTCAACAGGGAGGACAGCGCATCCACAATCACAGTACTCGGAGGAAGACTAAAGCTGCCGCAGGGCAGGAGTCCGGAAAGACGCCGCGCTGGTAGGCACATGGACGCGGCAGGGCGAGGAGCCAGGCAGCTGCGAAAGGGATGAGGCAAAAGTAAGCTGCTGCACTTCATGCAGAGAGGGCAACGTACTTGTCTAACACAGCTTTCATACATTCAGCCTTATCCTGTCCTGCTCAAGCTAGATTTGAAGAACACTACTACGGTATTCTGAAGTCCAAGCCCACCACTCCTCCTGTCTGCCACAATTTTGTAAAAAGCTTGCTTCAACAGTTTTCAGATGTAACCAGCTGAATTTGAACTCACTGTTATAGACAAGTGTGTTGTGCACTGCACATTAACGTTTTCAATGGACAAGAAGCTGGGCTTATGTAAGATAACCTTCACAATGACACTGACACATAGGGTCTTTAGAACACCAAGAGCAGGGTGTTGAAGGTACAGACAAGATTCTTGTGCCTCCATCCCAAATGAAAGGGCATCACTCGAAACACATTGAACACAAACGGTTTTCCTCACAGGGCCCTAGAACATTTGGAAGCAAAATGTTTAGATTCACTAGCCTTATGTATGCTGTCAAAAAAAATGCTGGAAACCAAGACAGTGAGTGGGCCAACATGCTTTTCTTTGTATGCGACATAAAACAGGTATTCGAAAACTCGTCCCCAGCTAAAGCAACAATAAAATTCAGTCTTCCCCGTTCCTTTATGCGGTTTTTGAATCGCGCATTAATACCAATAAAGCAGTTTGTATATGATTATGTTCAGACACTACTTGGCACCCCGTTTCAGATTTCAGGAAGCTTGGTGCTAAATTAGCATTATAGCCAAGACTTTATTCAGAAATTCCTTTTGGTTACCCACTATATAAAACACTGCATTTTACCAAAGCCGAAAAACGTGGACTCAACAAGAATAGGTTGTCTGTCCCTTTAAAAGGAGAATGCGAGATGAACGAAACCTTCAGAACTAAGGTACAAATGTCTGTTGTCCTTTGGTTTTGCGATCAACGTGAAACCGTTACTAAGGTACAAATGTCTGTTGTCCTTTGGTTTTGCGATCAACGTGAAACCGTTACTTTCGGCATGCATTACTGGCATTGGATGTGATCCATGCTGAAGCTTTGCGTGATATCTGTCATCTACCCCAGCCACCTAGCCTCAAGACAGTCCACAACTACTACAAGGAACTGCGTGTTATGGCCACTCAAGCTATCTGCGAATCCTTTGCAAAAGCGAGCAACTATTTTCAAACATGATGACATCGATGTTATGTTTCGATGGGACCTTAAGGTTGCAACCCTCGGCAAGTTCCGGTCTGGGTGCCTGATTGATTAATTGCAGGGTTTAACGCATGCTATGCAGGCGATCAGGCGCGCCGTAGTGGGGAGCTCTGGATTAATTTTGACCTTCTCAGGATCTTTAACGTGCACCGAAATCGCGTACACACGGACGTTTTTGCTTTTCGCCTCCATCAGAAAAGTAGCCACCCCGGGCCTGGACTCGAACCCGCGTACGTACTCTTGCTCAGCAGCACAAGGTCTGGGTGCCTACTTGTGAACTTTTCAGACTATATTACCACCAACTCTCACGTTTTTAACCCTTTGAGGGTCACGGCCGTACATGCACGGCATCGGCAAACACTTTCAAAATGGTCAAGGATGTACATGTACGGCATTGTTTGTATCTTTAAAAAGCGCGCCTTTTTCGCCAACTTCTCTTGCTTGGCATGTGCTGCCACACTTCGGAAATACGCCAAATTTTTTTCTTGCGGTGATGGCTCTTCTTTTTATTTTTTTATGCTTTACTTCAGCGGCACTCCGGCTATCGCTTGCGCATCTGCTAACGAGGGGGCGCGCTGGGTATCGCCCACCAGGCGCCTCTTGATTCTTGTGCCTGCCACAGACCAAGGTCACCTGCGAAACTGATGAGGCGCTTTTTTCCTTTTTTTTTGTATTTTATGGGTGGTGCGCCGTCTATCGCTCCCGCATCCGGCCCCGCGCAGCCGCACGCGCACAGCGGCTGGTTTCGGTATCGTCCTCCGGGCGCTTCCCACTTTTTGCGCCCGCGAAACTGATGTCTATCTGATTTTGATTCGCTCAAAAGGTGCCGGCTTGTTACTCTCTCAGTTTTATATAGGATTTCGTTGCCTTACGCTTGAATAAACCACATATATGTAACAACACAAACGTTTTTTTGTCACTTTATGGTCACCCTAAAAAAATTACGATAATTTTTTATCGAAATAGATTCATCCGAAGAATTTAAATCAGCATTAAAATTAAATCGACCCTGGGGGATCACATTTGGCAAAAAAATTTGACCCTCAAAGGGTTAATTCACAATTTGGGCAAAATAGAAAGACACTTTATATTGCATTTTCTTTTTTAAATCGGTGCTTCTGTTCGTATTCTAAGTCTGTGTGCCCTATTTTACCCAGTTCAGGTTCTTTACAGTAAAATTTTACACAAATATTCGTTATGACATGTAGAGTAATTACACACCCTGTTCTTCTAAATATACCTAACACAATAAGACAAAACTATAAAAATAGTGGCAAACTACCTTCCGTTTCTTCCTGCTGAAAATAATAGTGAATAATTTTTCTCGGGTCGATCTGCTCACTTCTCAGTTCGTAAGTAACCATCTAGGCTACCTCTGAAACCCTAACCGCCTTTCACTCAGCAAAAAAAAAAAGAGTTCGCAAAAATGGCATTTTTCCGCATGTCATGCAGTGTAAAAATTCCGACAGAGCAATTATCAGAAAACTAACTGCATAAACGATACGAGGTGCAGAATATTTCAGGAGAGTGCAAGCTTCAGACCCGTTACATTATTATTAAAAGTTTTCTCAAGGAGCGCTTCTCCCCAAAAACAAGTGATGCTCTTTCGCTACACTTCAATCAACGAGCAGGTTAACCTTAACTAAACTAAACTAAACTAAATTGCATCACACATGGGTTATCTACAAACACAAGGTTAAATATCCTGCAAACTTCTCAATCTGCTTCTTCGATATACAGTCAAACCTCGATGTTATTAATAACAAGGTCGGCAAAATTCATAGCTTACTTCGTTACATTGAAATTTGCGGTTAAAATGAAGTGTTCACCGCGTGAAGCGCTTCCTGCAAACGAAAACGCGGCGCACATACATGGCTGGCGCACTGTTTCTGTTGGGGCTTAAGGGGGGACACTGGTCTTAAAACAGCCTCTCTTAATTTTCTAGTGAACTTTGTAAAACTTGTCAGTCTTGCTGCTTTTCTCTCACTGATTTCAGATATGCCATTATTTTCTCAGTAGGTCAATCAGTTCCCAAGATAATTAGCACTAATTAGCCATTTTTAGTCAAGCAATAGACAAAACAGTGTTGGTCATAAAACTGTAATCTTTATATTTTCCAATACTATGAACCCTGGTGAGTGCAATAATCGAAGCAGTTTTTTGATGCATCGCTTGTAACTAATTTTACAGCTCATTAAACTTTGGTAGCACCAGTGGCAAGGAGCCATTTTGAGTGCCCATTTCAAACACCATCGAGGTTTGACTGTACAGCATCCAGGCAGTCAGCTGGCTGCCCGACCAAGAAACCACCCGCTGGTGCTGAGGGACCACCCAGAGCCAGATATCACATAGAGCTACCCGAGAACAACAAATTACCCATTCTCGCTACCCGGCATCCCAAAAGTATCAAAGAAGCCTAAATGTTGTCAGAAATGCGCAGAAACGGAGCAAAGTATAAAACCCACCTCATCCTATCTCGCCTGAACAGCGGTCCGGCGGGAAAGCATCCCCCCGGTCTCCGTGGCAGGAACCTCCTGCAAATGCTGACTTGAGGTGGCAGTATTACGGAGACTGGTTGCCTCCGAGGCCCCAGCAAATCCCTCAGCTTCAGACCGCACTTCAGCCTCTTCAGCGTCCGCTTCCTCATCATGGCGTAGCTGAAGTGCTCGCCGAGGACAGCCAGCGCGTCGGAGTCAACGTACAGTTCCTCAGCCAGTGGCTCCTCCTTGACCTCCACAAGGCGTACCTGCTGCAGCACTGCACTCGTGGTCGACACTCCCCACTCCGGCAACCTGATCGGGAATTCTTCGGTCGCCAAAGGCGCAGCCGGCGTCCGGCGCCGTAAAAAGAACCGATCGACGAGGGCTTCAAGGGCGAGGACACGCGTCAGCTGGCCGGAGGCCAAGCCACTGGTCAGCTTCTTTAGCAGCCCAATGACCTTCAGGAGCACATCGCGCTTGGAGACGAGCGCATCCTCCACCAATTGTCGGCTCTCCCCACTCGCAGCCTCGAGAGTGCAGAAAAAGCTGCCCAGGTTGGTGATGTAGTCGTCAATGATGTCGTGCACCGTGGCCTTGCCCTTCATTGTGTCGATGATGCTGAGCGTCGTAAACAGGTCAATTTCGGCGACCGTCGTCCTGTACATGTTCTCACTCGCTTTCGGGCTCACCATGGTGGCGGTCTCGCTGATCCTTGCAACGCCCAGCTCTTCGCTGGAAGAACTGTGCACTTCAGGCCTAGCGGAGGCTACACCGACTGGGCTCAGCAACTCCTTGCGTAAAGGTCTCGGAGAAATGCACGGCTGGTCCAACCGGTCGATCCGCATGCTCGGAGAAAACCGGTCCTCCAAAACAACGCTGCTTTTGGCCGGTGAATGGGCAGTGGGAGGTGACGGGCTGCCCTTCTGTGGACTGGCCGGACAAACGGTCAAAGAAGCCGGGACATGAACACCACCCTTGCGGTCGGTCTTCGATGTCCTAAATGCATCCTGGAGCCTGTGGGGCGGCAGGTGACCAAGGGGCGGAAAGCCATCGGCCATCCGTGCACCAGAGCTGCGCTGCATCACTGGCTTCCCGCAAAGTTCTTGATGCTCGCTGCCAACGTTCAGCTGCCGAGGCACGTTTAGATGTGCACTGGGGTGTGGAATGTGCGACACGTGGTTTGATTGCGTGCGGACTTTCGTTGAGGAACTACACGTGACAATACTGACAGACAAGGACTGTGGGGGAACTCGTGAAGAAACTTTGTGCTCGTTTCGTGCGGCTGCCTGTGGTCTGGTGTCCTTTGGCCGTCCAATGGAAATGTGCCTGTTGGCCGCAATCTTCTGGAGGGCGGCTTCCGCGGGGAGCCGTTCCCGTGCTGCGCCAATGTCGACCGGCCGCCAGAAGCCCTTCTGGTTGCCAACCCTCACGTCTGCGGTCCTCACCAAACTGGCCACACTGTAGGGACTTGCCGTGTTTGCGTTTGTTCCTCGGGAGTCAAACGATGCCACTGGAGACCGCACGGGACTTGGTGATCCCCGCACCCGCTCGTTTTCAATTCTCGTCAATTCCGCCTTTTCTTTCCGACAGCCAGCGGTGTCATTAGGCACTTTTAACATGGGCAGGTTTGCGAGGGCCAAGAGGCGCTGTGCCATTTGGGCGTTCACCATGCTGACATCACTAACTCTAGAAAAATCGCGTGCAACAGAGCTGCCCACAACGCCCTTGGTGGTTGAGACGTTGAACAAGCTGCCCAACTCATGCACTGGAACCTTCACGTCACTTCCAAAAGGCGGCTTGGGGGATGACTGCGGCCGTGAATGCGGGACAGGGGAATGAGAGACATTTCGCACGGCGTTCTTACTGGCCGGCGGCTCGGTTTTCAAAGCCACAGAACTTTCCCCCGAAACGCTCGTCGCATTTGATGCCGGACTCGCTCGAGGGGATGGTCTCTGAGAGGCTTTCGCATCCCCACTGGGCTCTTTGCGGAGGCAAGGCAGCCCGCGTGATGTCTGCCGGCTCTCCATCATGCTTTCCTGAACAAGCACGATGTTTCGCACACTCTCTGACATTTCCCTTCCCACACACGGCGGTGTTCGGCTAACCTGCTGTCGCTGCTCCACCAGATTGTGCGCAGAACTCGCAGCTTCACGCTGGTTGCCCTTTGCCTCCGGTGTGGGCGATTTCCTTGGAGGTTCTGCTACTGGGAATTCCAGCCTGAACACGCCCGTCTCGTTGATCCGCGGCAGGATCTCCGGCCCTACGGTGACAGTCGGCGAAATGCTGCTTGAGATCTGTGTTTGCGGAAACTTTAACGCTTGTTCCAAAGGCCTCGCATCAACAGTGGTGACATTAAGAAGCGCTTTTACTCCGCTCGTTGCACGTAAGGATGAAGTGTGAATCGAGCTTTGCGCTTGTTCTGAGGCCTGCACCTCGGTAACTGAGGCAACCACGACGGGAGCTTTTGCATTACAGGCCGGGGTCGACGACGGTGCCTGTACGAAGTTTTGCGCCTCAGCAACTGCCGTAGTATTCATGGATGTGACGGTTGCTTTGCTGCCTGTGCTAGGTGGCGTTTCAGTGGAAGAGTTCTTGTCCGCCGAAGTGGTGCCTGCCCTGCCCAGTACAGGTGCTGTCTTGTTCTTGCACAAGTTAGGAGGGCTTCGCAAGCTCCGCCCGCCTTTCTGAACACTTCCCTCCACATGGGAATCCTTTTGCCTTGCAATATCTTCCACCGCTGTATTCCTCGACGCGGTATCTTGTTGTTTCTCAGGCACTTTAGTTGAATTGTGAAATGCTGCTTTCTCTGCCACCCGGTGCGTTGTTCTCGACTGCAATGCCATCCCATCCTTTGGAGGAGGCCCTTCCCCCCTTGTGACCATTTTACTTTGATTTACTGGTGCTGGGGACGTGTTTTGCGACCCCTCCAATGAGCTCTTTTGGACTCCTTCTGGCAGTTTTGCCGCAGAAGATTCCTCACACTGCATGGGAACCGCATCGGTTTCCTTCATTGATAGATTTAGGGCTTCCTTGAAGAATTTACTTTTTTCTGAGTCTTTCTCTGGTGACTCGCTTGCTGCAGCCGCACAGGTACGTCCAGAGGTGTCCTGACCGGAAAGCGCTGACCGGTGGTCCGTCTCGCGGAGCCGCTTGTTCCGAGCATGGGTGACCGTAAGCGGTACACTACTTGCGGCATTAGGAATGTACCGCGGTATGACGAGCTCCGGCGATTTCTTCGGATGCTCTGGCTCCTGTCTGTTCTTTCCTCGCGGACTATGACAGCTGCCATGAGGTTTTGGCACCCCATCTGAACCTTGTTCCTTGTCGATGACAAGACCAGGAGGCACAGACATGACCTCTGCTGCCTCTGAAGAACCCTGACTGCGCGGAGGAGGTGCACCTACAGACTTCTCCTGTTGAGCATCAGCCGGCGTTCCCGGCTTCGCGATCTTAACAGGATTCGTCCGCTTGCGACCCCTCCGCTGCGTTGCTTTCACCGGAAGAGGAGGTTCCTTCGTGACCACAGAAGAGGCCGGTTTCTGAGGAGGATTTTCTCCGACCTTCCTGGCTTTCCCCTCGGGCGGGCTCATCTGGCCCTGCTGCTGCTTCGCCGCCTCCTCTTCGTGGGTGCGCACCCACTTGCTCTGCTCGTTGACCCAGTCTTCGACAGACTTGCGCTTGCTCTTGCGCAAGTCCTTCTTGGTCCCGTGGTGAATGTGCCGGGGGCTCCCAATCTCACCGAGCTCCCTGTTTGTGCTCGACGCAGTGTCCTGATTCTGGCCCACCTTGTGGTGCCCCGTCTTCTCCTTCTGGTCGGCCACTGGGGGGGTGGGGTCTGTGACGACGTCCTCGCAGAAACCGGAGTCGTGCAGCGTCTCGGAGACGACGGCCGGCCGCAGCTGCTTCTCCACCTTCAGGTTGCACTTCTCGTCGCGAGTCACTCGCAGCGTGATCTTCTCTTGCCCCTGGGTCGGAGGGGCCCTGGACGCCGACGTGCTGCCTGAGGGGCTCAGAAGAGGCTCCTGCGTCGCTGCCTGTCCCTTCTCCGCGCTCAGCTCCTCCAGCCGCGTCGCAATCGTCTTCACCCTCCGCCTACTCGAGCGGCGACCCGTCGAGTCCTCGGCGTCCGACTTCTCTTCGGAGAGGTCCCCTTGGCTTTTGGAACGGCACCTATACGCGGGTTCTTTCGGCAGATCGGTCGATGATGCCGCTTCAGCCTGCTGCTGGGCCGGTGGAGGAGGGGGAGGAATGGGCTTTATTTTGAGGCTCGTGATCACGGGTATCGGCGGCGGCGGTGGCTTGGGCTCACTCTGAGCCAGCATGTGCGCTCGCTCGATCTCCTCGTTGAGGCTGTTCACCGTCGCGAGCTTGGGACGACCCCGCTTGCGCGGAGACAGGTGGAAGAGCGACGGGTGCGACTTGCTCATGGTAAGGTAGGTCTGAACGACTGGCAGCGGTGGGGTCGCGACCCTTGCCGGAGGGGTCTTCGAGATGGGCGGGTCGGTCTTCCCCAGGTCGCCTTGGCTGCCGCTCCTCTGGAGTCGCTTGTCTGTAGAGTCTTCGCTATGACTCCTGCCGGATATTCGGTTCGCCCTTAGCGTCACGGAGAGACCGCCGGTATCCTTATGGTCTTTCTCCGTCTGGCTGGCGTCCTTCACCTGGGCAGCCGCTGCCGCTTTCAAGGCATTCAGTTTCGCTTCCGCCTTGTGTGCGGCGCGGCTTATGCAGGTCTGCACGTTCTTCGTCTCGGGCGCTTCGTCCTCGACAGCCTTCCGAATATCCAGAACAAAGTCCAACGGCTTTGTCGGGGCCTTATCATCTTCCGGCAAGGCGACACATAAACTATCATCAGAGCTGTCCTTCTTTGTAGCTGCTTGTTCCGGGACTGGACTCCTTTCCTCCGTCGCACAGTTGGCCAAAGCTTGCGAGATCCCTTTGTCAAGGCCGTTGAGTGGGCGTGTGACCTTTGTAGAAGGCGGCTGTCTCAGGACAAAACCTGCTGTCCGCGCACTTGAACCACCTTCGACTCTGACACTGGCTTTCACTGATACAGTAGCCGTGGAGTCTTCTACACTAGTGGCCTCGTCATCCATCAGCGACGGAGCGTTCGGGTCTTCACATAGCGTCGTTTCCCCGCCGCTCCCACTCGCACACCCAACGTCTCTCGGTAAGCCCGGAGGTAGCACTTTCACCGGTATACACAATGCAGGCTTGTCCGAGGCGCGCTGATCTTTGGGATGGTTTGGAGCCGTCGTCGTTACCGGCTTGCTCGCCAGGGAAATGGCGACATCTCTTGCTTCTGGGGCGTCATCTGTCCTCGCTTCACCGACTTCTTCAGCTTTCGGGAGAGGCCTCTTTGAGGTCGTTGGCAATGAACAGGGTTTGTTCGGGGCCCCGCTAATGTCAGGTACTTGTTCGGCAAACTTGCTTTCTGTGGTTGTTGCGCCCGAAACCACTGTGGATGCGGGTGCAGCGTCAGTTTTGCTTTGTACTTTTGCCTCTACGATGCTCGCACTATCTACGCTGGCTTTGTCTTCGGGCAACTTTCCCGCCGCTTCCAGCTTGGGTGGTTTCGTCGTGCCAAGCTCACTTGTCTCCTCCTCCTCCTCCTTCACCTTCTCCTCCTCCTTGCACCCCCTGCTTTCCTGCATGACGCTCGCACTGCAAAAACGGGGAAAGAAAGACGATTTTTCAGCACAAAATCAGCACACGCATTGATGAAAACCGGTGGCACAGAACTCAAACATCCACGTGTAAACCAACTCTCACAATCGTCGTCAGAATGCCTTCATCCCAAAAACCAGTTACCTGCCAGTTCATTTGAAACGTTAGAAGCTAATGCAGCTCAAAGATGAAGTAACCCAGCAAGGTCAGCCACCAATCAATCCAGTCTGAACTTACACATGTGCACTGGACATGTGCCACTGTCAAGACCACGTCTCGAGTTCCTTTTTGAACAAGACGAACATCCTGGTGTGTTCTATAGCTGTGCGGTCACAACCAAAATCGGGGCATTTAGGGGTACTCTAAACAAATAAATAAATAGGCAGTTTGAAACATGAGGGGGCACACACACCACGACGTTTGTTTTTTCGGTGCCCCGCATTATGGAACGTTCCGTACTATGGAATGGGTTGCACTTTAGAGGCACTTCAACGACCCACATTGTGGAACGTCTCTTTTTGGAATTGGTTGCACTTCAAAGGCACACTCTTAAATTCTCGGCACAAACAAACAAGCAAGGATGAGAGGGAGAGCAAGTCACACCGACACCGTGCGTCTTGCTCTCCTTCTTGTCCTTGTTTGTTTCTTGTATGTACTGTCAATTCAAGAATACAAAACACCAACTCGCCCAAACATCAACGCTGACTTCAAAGGCGCATGCAGCCTCGAGTTTTTCTTTGCCAATGTGAAAAATAAACGAAACTTTGGCCGTATAAGCCTCACTCTACTTCATAACTGAATACATACAACGCCTCCACAAGCTAAAGTGTGCACACTGCACCTCACTTTTACACCCCACCCCTGCTTCAAACCCTCACATACTGAGAGAGACCGCTCACCTCTGGCTCAACGTAGCCGCGCTCTTTGCACTGATGCTGGACTCGACGCCGGATGCGGCGGGTCCTATGCCCTGTTGCGCCGGACTCTGCTCCAAATCAGAGGCCGAAGTCCTCCCCACCATCACCACGGAGGCGACTGCGGCCGCAGGCTTTGGAGTGTTCTCTGTCACCCGGTAGAACAGCTGCAGCGGCATATCCTGCTCCGACACAATCGAAGAGGAGGGGGAGGGGGAAAGAGTTTATTGAGAGAGGGAAAGTGGGGAGGGAGGACAGCTACGCAAGTTCAACTACGGCGGTCTCGCAAGCAAAGTGCCATAAATGAAAGCAAAGTCTCTATCTTGTTTGTTGTCAGGGTCATTCATTCCTCTAAGGTGGTCACACCTTGCGGAAGATGTCTGCCGGATTTCCCTGCCACCATCAAATAGTAGAAGTGAATAGTAGTGAATTTGAGTACAGTCGAATCCCGCTACAACGAAATTGACGGGACGTGCAAAAAATTTCGTTGAAGCGAAAATTTGTTGAGGCGAAATCTGCCCCACAACGCATGAAAGGGCAAGAAAAATGACCCCGGATATTTCCGCATCATTGGCAGCATAATGGAATGTTTAGAAAAAGCAGTGACGCGCAGTAACACCGTGTTTATTCAGATAACAAACATACCAATGGTTACCTGTTTTTTTAATAGCACGCAAAGAGCGCGATACTGAGGAGGACGGGAGAGGTGAAGAAATGAAGAAATGCAGGCGCAAAGTGTATTGCTGTACAACAAGGTGTTTCCACTGCGCTGATTACTTGCAGATAGCTGCTAGGAGGTTGGAAGCCCCCCTCTCGCTTGTGGCAGGAACAGCGCCGTTATCTTATCCTCTGACTAGGCACGGCAGCAACTGACCTTGGCGGGCAAGCCGCGCACTCTAGCATTTAAAGCGACCGCACGCTCGCTACTAAGATAGGATGATGCTTGATCAAGATTAAACACTACAACATTATTTTTGCTTTTGACTTTGAAGAATTTAAGGAAAACTGCAAGGTCAACTGCTCACAACCCATACATGACGGCGCTGCGCCAGCAGCAGAGCACATTCGCGCAATTTCAACTGGATATGGATCGGCTATAGCTCCGGCTTGGCGAACCGGTGCTGTGCCTCGCGCAGAGATAGCCAGCCACATCGTTATCACCAGCAAACAATGGCGTCCACCTATGAGTTTGTTTTTGTTTTGGGTGGCAGTGTGGGCGCACCGTGCATGTTTTCGGTGAAACTAAGCGTCCTGAATGTATAAAAAGTTACAGATAGCTGGCGCTATGCTTATTTTATTGTAAATTAATTGTTCAAACCCAGCCCAAGTCACCGAAAATTTCGTTGAAGCGAAAGCAAGCCAGACAAATGGTTCGTTGTGGCGAGTACTTCGTTGCATTGACTTCTATGGCTAGCTGACGGGGAATTGGAAATATTTCATTGAAGCGGAAATTTCACTAAAGCGGACTTCGTTGTAGCGGGTTTAGACTGTAGTAGTGAATCGTGGTGCGATGAGAATCAAGTCAGCAAAATGCGCCGAGGGTGAAGGAACACGCGGGCATTCCTTCATGCGTGGGCAGCCACATTGGCACAAATGCGCAGAAACGTGTCATAGCACGGAAATGTGGTGGTTATTTTTAGGGCAGCAGCACTGTTTTCCCGCCTTGGTTGATTTCGCACGACCTCGGCCACTTACTGGCCCGATTTTTGTTATGCATCCCGTATTTCCCAGTTTACAACTCATGTGCACGAAGGCAGTTTACAACTCATGTGCACGAAGGTTGATGCCTTTTATTAAGGGGGTACACTAGTTTTGAGTATCGAAAATTTCCCAAAAATATCCATTTTCTATATTAATTATGTGCAGTCTGCAGCCTTCAAAGAATGTAACTGCAAAACATTATAGCTGTACCATAAGTATTTAAAAAGCTGTTGCCCTTTCAAGTTGCCTAAATAACCATTTCCACATTCCGTATTTACTCGAATCTAACGCGCACCTTTTTTCCGGGAAAATAGGTCCCAAAATCGCATGCACATTGAAGTCGAGTACGACTCAAAACTGCGGCGCCGTATGGCCGTACCACCATCGACGTTTCAAGATGGCCACTTGACTACTGAACACGCAGCCAGCACTTAGTAGCCGGCACATCTTTGCCTTCGTTGTCTGCGTAGTCTTTTTTTTTTTGCGATCCTCTGTTCTTTCCGCCATGGAATTTCCCATTGCGGAGACACGGCAGGTTCACCATGATGCTGCGTTTAAGAAGAAAGTAATCTTGTGCACGGAAAGCGACGAAAATCGGGCCGCGTCACGTGCGCCTGGCGCAAGCAGAAAGAGAAAATTTTCGCAAGCAAGGGGTCATGGAAAGGGTTCAGAGACGATATCCCCAAATAGAGGACCTGCTGGCGGAGTACGTGCAGCAGCAGCGAGCGGCTCAGAGACCCGTAACAACAGAGCTGCTGAAGATTCGAGCAATGCAGTCGGTGTTGCAGCAAGGAATAACGCGGAGGGATTTCAGGGCCAGCAGGTGCTGGATAAAAAATTTCATGACGAAAAAAAGGTTTCTCACTTCGCCGGCGGACAGGCATATGCCAGAAGTTGCTGGTGAAGTTTGAGGAAAAACTGGATGCATTTCAGCGATACGTCTTGAATTTGCGCCGTAAGAACAACTACAACTACGTGCTCGAGCAAATCAGCAACGTGGATGAAACACCGGTATACTTCGACATGCGCACCAACATAACGATGGACAAGAAGGGCGCCAAGCGAGTTCGTGTGCTGTCATCTGGCCACAAAAAAAAACGGGAGTGACGGCAATGCTTTGCTACACTGCGGACGGGCACAAACTTCCTGTGTTCCCTTCGTTTGTGTCGCGTTTTTTAAAATGTTGTGCTTTTTGAAGGTTTTGACATACAAACTCCCCCTTTACCTCATATTTAAACGCAAGTTGCTCCCGAAAAAAAAATCGTGTTCCCCAATGGCGTGATTGTGTGTGCAAAGAAGGGGTGGATGACGACGGACTTGGTGGCCGATTGGATCGACCCCGTGTGGCGGAAGCGACCTGGCACAAGCTTGGGCCTGCGCGCGATGCTTGTTCTGGACGTGTTCAGGCGTCACCTCGATGAGCGCATCAAGGACAAGCTCGCCGCTTGCAACCCTGACCTTGTTGTGATTCCTGATGGCATGACCTCGCAACTGCAGCCACTGGACGTTCCACTAGACAAACCGGTCAAAGACCGGATTTGGGTGCTCTACACAGAGTGGCTGTTGGTGACGTCCATGAACTGGCGCCTAGCAACCGAATTAAGCGTGCTTCTCTGCATGACTTCGCCGGATGGGCGAAGGATGCATGGTGCACAATTCCGCCTACCATGGTGGGCAAGATGTTTAAGAAGTGCGGAATTTCCAATGCTATGGACGGCACCAAAGACGACATGCTTTGGGCTATCGAGAGCGAGAAGGAGTCGTCCGACAGTGACGATGAGTGATAACATGCCGCCGGTGCAGCCCTTTGGCGCTGCCCCAGACCGTCGTCACGGTGACTGTCTTGCCGGCAATAACTAGCAAATTTCATTTCGTGCCACCTTTAAAATAGAACATGCTTTTTCAAGTGAGAAAAAGTTGAATTTCTCTATTATATAATCAAAGGTTAGTGCACATTACAATCGAGAACATAGCATTTTTTTTTTCTTCAGACCGCGAAAAACGGGTGCGCGTTACAACCGAGGGCGCGTTAGATTCGAGTAAATACGGCATGTTTCCAAACTTCATGCCTTGTTTTCTCAGGACCAACTTTTTTTCTACGAGGTCAACTGTCAGGTACAATATCTTGGGATGTACTCATGAGATTTGTATCATTCTTGCTGCATTAGAAAGCTCATGAACTGAATAGTGCAATAAAACGACAAAAATACAGAATATCTTTTTGCTAGCACAATTTTTTACGCAGTTCATTTTATGAAAACTTTAGTAATCGATGACCTGGCATTTAATGGATTTACAGCATTTGCAGAAACAAACGCCCGGCGCATGATACAGTCCCTCAGGGACTTTGTTTCTGCCTAGGACCTTTGGCTTACCTGAGCGAAGCACCTACAAAGATGCTCTTGAAAAAGATGTGCGCCAGCTTCGCGTGAAGCAAAAAAAGCCCACCGACTATGGCATCTTTTCTGCAAATAAGTAGTAGTACGTCCTTGCCTGCATGCGAATAAAATGTTTTGATCTCTGTTTGTGTCTTCTTTAGCACAACCCACTTATAACATGTATCAGTTATAACAATGGGATTTCCTTGAAACTTGAATATTGTTATAAGCGGACTACACCGTATATGCGAAAATCACTTTCAAGGATACCCTCAACTGGAGACTCAAGTGAAGGAGGAATTCAGAATATGGGGGTCACTTTTTGATGTTCAGCACATTTGCTACCAGCAGGCGGCTGTACGGAACTACAAGAGAATACACGTCCGCCACAACAACTTCTACAGAAGATTCGAAATTAGAAACCTACCGAGACGCAGATTGTAGTTTTATCCATCCAGATCTCGCTCTCAAGGAAGCAATCACTAGAAACTAAGTTCCGTCTGAAGTTCCTTTTCCTTTCGCAATCATCAAATGCCAGGTCGCCACGTGTGGCACAGCATTGCCAGCCCCAACTCACCCGCTTCCACGTGTAGATGTAGGCCACGTCCATGAGGGTGTACTTGCTCCAGAGCACGTCGTCCATGTACAATATGTCCACCTGCAAGGACAAGATGAGGCGGTCAGTGACATCATAGAGGAACTGCCAAAATGTAACTGGGCAGTCGCCACTGTTTCTGATTTTTTTTTAATGTCTTAATTACTTGATTGAAGTTTGCGATAAAATTGGTGCAATTGTTATTAGGACAAAAGAGCCTTTTTAATGAATGAAGCTTTTATTTCATCTTCATGACCCCTTTAAAAGTAACTCCTGGCTTACACCCCTGGTTTCCAAGGTGACACAAATGCACATCACGCTGACATTATCGACAGAAAGCTCGTCAGAAAGCTAACTAGCAGGCAATACGTAATAACATTTATCACATTTCCCAATTCAATTAAAATTGCTACAATTATCCAGAAGGCCAGCTTTTGATGGCTAAAAAATTTTTTGTCTTGAGAACTCTGCAGTCATCACGCCTTTAGGAATTGCAAACAATACCTTAAAAGGGGTGTGTATAAGGGCACCAAGTTTTTAAGTTTCACAACTAGTATACATTACAGGGTATATAAAGTAACTGCATGCCCATCAGAAACCATGAACATTTAATCTCAGTAGCAAATGAAACAAACGGACGTTAAGAAAATTCTCCCAGAAAGCCAATTTCATCCCGACAGTGAGAGCCAACAGGAAAGCAATGCCAGCCCATGCAACTTTGGTAACCCACGTGGATAGGCCTCCTAAAGCAGCTGCAGTTAGCCCCCCTTTTGGAGTGCAGCACTTAAGCGTCCGCTGCTGTGGTTTGGCATCCTCGCTGGTCTGATAACTGAGCGAACGAAGGAAACACTGAATACAGAAGGAAAACGGAAAAGGAACGTGTGGTAGAAGTGTGAGAAGGAGGGCGGTATGCCAAGCCCACATGGGCATGCTGGGTGGTGGCGCTGCGCCGCGTTGCGAGATAACGCCATAGCAGTGCTTGTCGTTGTGCGCTCGTCGATGACACGTTCACTTCCTGAGACGCAGAGTGCACTGCCAATGCAGAGACTTACTTATCATCGCTGACATTTGCGCAGGAGGTTCAAAAACGATTTTCAACATGCTCAGCGGCGGCGATGCGCTGTGTGATAACAGCAGAGGGACGCGCACCGCCGTGCGTCCGCTGATCACGCGATCACTTCCCGAGATGCAGCAGCTATGCGCTTTGACCGAGAAGACTGCAGTTTGCACTGCGCACAAATTTCCCGTTACGGAGTACAGTAATCATCAGACATTTTTCTTCCTTTTCGCTCCGCCATTAGCAGTAAGGGGTAGCTCCACATGTACTTTCCGTCCACCTCGACCCTTTGCTGTGGTCTAATCCAGCTATGCTGAAGTGAAGGCTGCTGCTCCTGTTCCGCGTCAAAATTGCGGGCTATGGACAGCTTCGCAGAGTTGATCATTTCACGCGTAATTTGCAAGAAATTAATAAAGTGGGAAAGCATGATGCATTTTCTGTACAGTGAAAGGTTCTGCTCGCATTCTGGCTGCGTACACACCACCACCTGCCCGCAAGACGCAGCAAACCTACGGGGGTAGCCGCAGATACAGCTTGTCACTGCTAGCCGAAATGGCAATCATGGCGAAACCAAAGTTGAACACACGTGAAATGGGGGCAGCAGCGCAGACAAAGCTTCGGCTAAGGATCGTCATCCACGCTACCAGTGAAAGAAACGGTCCAAGCCACTAACGACAGCAGACTGCATCTCCTACACAAGTGAGGCTCGTCTGCTGAAAATTTTGCACAAAACACTTCGATGAGCCCAAATAGCCGCAGCACAGGAAGGAATTGACAAGCGAACAGTCGTACCTTGTACCGGCTACTGATGCTGTACTTCATTCGTAGAAATTTCTGGAGCAGTCCAATCGTCACAGCAGCAGGACAGTTGAGGTACCGCTGGGCGGGCGAGACGAGACAATTGGGGACACACAGTTACCAGAGCTGGTCACAACAACAACAAGGAGGCCAGTTTGGTGCACAGTTCTGTTATATCACCATATTTGACACTTCCTACTTCCATCGTGGCATTATGGGACCACTGAACAGAAGAGAGCAAGCTTCTGTCAAAAATACATTAACTACGCATGAAGGAAATCTTCTACAGGTATAGTTACCGGTGAGCTCCCAATTTTTTCTTAACAAAGTTTCGTAGCATAGCAAAGCTTTTACCATGGTATGCTGTTTGATTCTCATATGGTTACTCAAACAATTTTTTTTTCACAATTATGTTTGCATCCGGCGTTGTATCAAAGCAGTACGTAGTTGAATTTCAGCAACTATTTTAGCGCCTACGGTGTGAGTTTTGTGGGCAATCCATTGGCCGTGTGCAAACACATAGAACACTGAGGCATAAGAGCAAAATCGTCATGACGAAGAGAGCAGATGGGAAGGACAATGGGTAGCGAACACCTCCCCGCAAAACATGCGTCAATTTGTGACGGCACGACGGTGCTGGTTTGGGCCTCTTGGTAGAACATGACAAAGAATTGAAGTGCTGGGACAACGAGACAAGCGAGTCGACACACACAAGGCGCTAACTGTGACGGCAATGCTGCATGGGCAAATACGATACAGGTTAGTTATAACAGGATAACTTGTATGCCAGCACAACAAACCTGACAACGACGTACAATTCTCTCCCAACAAATTGCTCGGTTTCGTTGGTCACAGAAGCATGTTTCCTTCAATTTTTGAAAAAAATAATATTCACTTACAAAGAGAAAAGTAATCAATTCCTGGTTATTTTCCCACCTTGTACATTCTCCCCCTTTCCCTGGTTTCTCCAACTTGACCAACCACACCGCTACCCTTTCCCACATGTTGCTTGCAAGTGGCGAGTGCAAAAAGGGCTCACCAGCCTTGCCTTCACACAGTCGCGTTCCATACTGCCAACAAGAATTCCCATCTCTCAATGCAGAAAATCCCTATATTTAGCCCTTCCCCCGCTGGTTTCTCAACAAATCTCTGCACGTTTCCCTGAACACTTTTTGTGCAGCTCAGTGATGTCTTAGATAGATTCCTGTTCTGCTTATGGCGTCAGGCAGCGCCACCTGAAGCTCCCTCACCTTGAACACCTGGGCAGTGCTGGTCCCGGCTGTGGCTGCCTCCGCCTCTGTCTTCACAGCAACACTGGGAGAGGAGAAAGGGAGGCACAGAGTGATTACCACAGCCACGGCTCCGACTACCGCCATCAGAACTTCGCAAGAACTGCGAGCGAGACAGAACAAACACTTCGTGTGCCTTGGCTGCAGGTCCAAATTCAAATATACCAACAACGAAGAAAGAAGAAGAAAACAGGCCGTGTGGCCACATGGCAGATGGTAAGATTCCCAGGATTGATCTGGACGTCCGGGGGGCACATCCATCAACATTCTGCACTGTCATGACCATCATCACCGTAAGTCCCACTGCATGCCCCTCCCATAGATTTTGAACTAGTCCTGCAGGGTGTAGGAACAAAATTTTTTTTGTTCCAGTTTCTGTTTCATTCTATAACCAAACGTTCCGTTCTGGTTGAGCTCCAAAACGAAAAAAAAAAAATGGTTTGTAACAACTCATAATTATTTGTGTTAGTGCACAAAAAACTTGAGGTTCGTAAAATTTTGTTAAAAAACATTGAGAATTATGAAATTAAGGTAAGAAAATTAAGTGGTGCCTATTATTTCGAGCAAAAAATATTTCTTAAATATATTTCAACTGCATACACACAAAAATCAGAGGACGCATAAGCTCTCCTTGCAGTGCGCCTCTCGATGGCGCAGCTGCAAATGACAAGAGAAACTGTGGAGGCTGCGGAAATCGCAAGGCTAGGCGAAGACTGTGTCAGCACTCCACCCATAGCCCTGTCCACAAAGGAACTTGATTATCGAGCGAAAAGACACAACATAGCTAGCCATCTCAATGCACACACGCGCGCTTAGTGCAAGGGGAGTGGTAATCATTTTGGGTTTTGTTTTGCATCTCACCTTTTCGGCACAGTTGATATAGACAACTTATCGGGTCGAATGTTTTCAGCGCTTGTCCTGTGTGCCTCTGCTTTAAGTCTTTGTTTCTGTTGCGCTGTATTGTTAAGATGAATCACCAACTCGCCCAATACTTCTTCAACATTCTGCACTGTCACTCTGCTTATTATCCGGCCCCCAGAAATACATGCCGGCACTGCAGCCCTCAACCTGGCCACCAAAATTTCATTGAGACGCTGTCGTAGATGAAAAATCCTCAAGTGCCACTTGTTTTGTGGAGCCCCATATTGGGGTGAAGTGTACAAATGTTAGATGCAAACACTTCAAGCCTCCAGGAAACCAGCATGCTGCGCGCCTACGCCAGATTCTTGAGTACTCCACCTTGGTCTGGGACCCGAACACTAAAACTCCTACGAGTGAATTTGAGGCAATTAAAAATCCGACTGTGCGCTTCGTAACTAACTCTTTAAGTTGTGATATTACCATTACAAGTTTAAAAAGCTCTGTCTCATGAAACACTCTAAAACTCTGGCACACCTTTTCTCTGTGTTTAATCTGAAAACCGATTTTTTTAGCGCAGGTAGCAACGGATCAACACGAGTACTTTCAGCCCCCCACGTATACATCCAGATGAAGAGATAACAGCACCAAAATTGGTCAATATTCATGACGCACATCCACATTCCAAGCGCCACTTTCTAGAAAGTATAAAAGATAAAATGCCCTGCCCAGCACTATTCTTTTCTGCCTCTTATGAAATGCTTTCGGCTGCCCTCACAGCACTTGCATACAAGCTCAAAATGACTTGCAGCTGCTTTCACTGAGTGTGCGGCTGTAATCTGCTGTTTTCGGTGCTAATTGTGTAAGCTGCTTTTCATGCCAACCATTGCATTTTTATTGTTATGCCGTGTTTCAGAATATTTCAGAACACCCCCCACAACAATAAATAAGGCTGCAACGTCTGCATCGTAGCCAGATATGCGCGCCGATCCCATGGGGAGCTTAGCACTGATAATCGAGACGGATGGAGGAGAGCTAGCCTTACAAAGGAAAGAACGCGCCAGTGAGACAAGATGCAATTTTATAGCAGCAACCGACAGCCATATCGAACTTTGCTCCATGGACGTTTATAATTCGTTTTTGTCCCGGCCAGAAATATCTTCCTTTAGTTTTTCAGTCCCAGGTCTCGTTTCACTCTTACACCCTGCGCTCCTGTCCTGAACCACCTGACCCCATTCTGTACCACATGCACGACTTCTCGCATTTTGACATGCACTTAGTCACCTCGGAGATCAATTAAGCCTACGGCCCTATTAACCTTTTTGGCCCTGGCGTCCTTCCCATATTTAGGACAATAACCAAAAGTCTTCTAGCAATTTCAGAACAACACCAACACAGCTAGTGTTCTGGGAAACAGTTCTTCAAGGATGCCCCTTTCGATAGATGTCACCAATGTTCATTTTCGCTAAAGCTTAATGCTAGGAAGAAGACATTGCCGTGAAGACCAAACAGACACCAGGGTGACCCCAAGGACCGAGGTCATAGTTTGATGGCACGGCTGCAAATCTCAAAATACTTGCACTACCAGCTTTGTTTCTTTAACGTGTGCTCAGTGCATTCCAGTATTTAGGAAAACAAGCAAAAGAGTGTTTTCTGCGGTAATATGAAGTTTTAACTGCGTAATTAGATGTAACGCTTCTCTCCTTGAAAGCTCTCTCCCTCACTGTCACACCACCTTTCCTGTGAAGGCATTTTCTAATGCGTTAAAAAGTCATCCGTCAGCACAGACCGCAAAAAGACCACCAAAACTGAGTTCAACACGATCAGGTGCAACAAGAGACCTCTCTGATCAAATCTCAGATCACCTGGCACTGTCGTTGTGGCCCAAACCATTACCACCAACAGCTTGCTTGCCCACAGCTGCGCGACACTTGAGCATGGCGCCTAAGGGGGGACGTGGCTTTCAAAATCAACTTTTTTATTTCTGAGTGGATTTTGATGAAAATTGGCACAGCAACTGGAAATGCTTCTGTGGTAACACCATAAAAATTTCAAGGTAATATTTTGATAACTTTTTCATTTATTAAATTTTCTTTCTGTTCCGCTTGTACCAAGCTTGAGCGACTTATAAAACATGACAGAAAACTTGTTCGGAGTGCTTTGCATTCCCAAATGAATGGACGAGGTCGTGACAGTTTTAGAATTTTTTTTTTACAACGCAATGTTTTTTAGTTTTCATTTTTTTAGAGGTTAATGAGCAACAGGCATGTCGACTGCGAACGACTATTTGAATTAAAAAATCACAAAAAATAAATCTGGAAAACCAAGAGTGTCACGACCTGAACTGTTCATCAAGGAATGTAATGCAAGAAACGGAATCAAAATAGACCCAGCGGTCACAAAGAAATCCCTGGTACAAGCGTCACAGGTGGCAAAAAAAACTGTTTTGAGAAAACGGCTTCCGAAGTTGCAACATAGGTTTCACTTATCAAAAGTTGTCACGGTTGTAGCCTTTCATGTCCTTTTGAACATGGGGCTTCTGGAAGGCCTTGCCTTGAAATTGGAGTGCCTTTTACAGCCTTTCTTTTTCCCCAAAACATCATTTTCAGCTCCTCTGTGAACAGTACATAGCCCAGTTAGCAGACCAAACGGAGGGGGAGATGGCTTTCAATGGGCTTTCAATGAAAAGTAGGTTAGCTGGTTGGCAGTATCGCACTGCACTACTTCCATTTGCAGTGTTGTCCCCATGGCAAAAAGTGAAGCGTTTTTTTTTACTTAAATTTGAAAATTTCTGGCTTCTTTTATGTTTTATTACTTTGCCTGGCGCAGCAATTCAGTACTCATACGTGCAGGTGTTTATTGCCAAAAGTTTGCATACCATAAGGGTGCAAATGAGCTACTTTGAAGCTTGGTATAATACTGCGCATAACTCCAACTTTGATGGAAGGGTTTTTTTTTCACTACTTTTGATGGCATCAAACATTTCTCGCAGCACAGTCAGTATGCCCTAAGCCATGATTATATGCATTGGTGTCAATCATTTCCCTACAGAAATCACTGTTAAATACTGCGACAGTAAGGCAAATTTTTAACGCAGAGAACATATTTTTATTCCTATATTCCTAAATCAAACCTGTTTGCATGATTATTAGAAGCGCACGAGAAACGTTGCGCAAGAAAGGCGATATGGCTCGCGCGCATCGCACGCTTACCGCGACATATCGTACTTTGATTATCCCTGATATAGCTTGTCAGGTCGCTTTTAAGATTAAATCTAACGTCGCAGGCATTAATTACAACTACTGGCGTTCAATTGTAACCGGTTGCGCAGACATGTGATGCTGCAATGCGCGTCGGCTATGCCGTGCGCGCCGCAGCGTTTGACGCGTCGACCGTTTCTTTCCCAAGGCTAGCGAGCCCACAATCAAATCACAGTAATAACTAAGCGTGTAAACATCGCAAATCCGACTAAAAGATCACTTCACGAACCGCTATCGCAAGCGCGCACACCGCGTCACCCTCCGGGGTCTGGCGACGGTAGAGTCACGCGCCCCGCGAAGCGTTCGATGACCTCCGCCTTTCGAGCCACACAACTTCCCGTAATCTGGCTCGTGATCTCAGGCATTCCTATTGCGATAACGTCTGTGATGAATACCACCGATTGAATAGAAACTTGGCCGAGCGAAGCACCGAAAATGAACTCAAACCGCACGCTACGCAGTTCTGGCGGCCGCCATCTTGCATTGCGCCGTGACACCCAATCAGGAGGGCCGTCTTGGCGCGGCCCGACCGGAGGACGAGTAGCGCTTCAGCATCTATTTCTAGCTTCGTTTGTGCGTCATTTCTTTTCTGCTGTTCGTGCGTTTGTGAATGAACGAAGATAAAAGAGACGAGGGGAACCGGAAAGATGAACGCTCGGCCTATCTAACGATATCAAAATGGCCGCGCCCGGTGGCACCGTTGCGGAGATACAGCGCTCCGAAAATCGCCGTTTTTTCGCCCTTTTGCGCTGATAGTTTGTCACCGCGCCTGGCAAAACTATTTTTTTATGCCACTTTGCGACGCTTTTCAGCGGAAAAACTTCGCAGACATACAGATTAGGAAACATAGAAGACGAATATGTGGATTTCAAAAAAACAATGTTTTGGACATTTTTCTGAAGTTGAAAGCCACGTCCCCCCTTAAACGAAAGCCACAAACGTGGCATCAGAAGTTAAGGTGGGAATTAACAGTCTTTTTCACCATCAGCATAAACTGCTCCATTCGGTCTGAGGGGGGGGGGGGGTTACATACCGACAGCCGAATGTAACATGCACCAGTGTGCACGGGTGTAATTTCCGCGATGAAAATGAAAATGCACAAGAATTTCTGTGCTAATGTCAGGTACTTTTGCACGCTCCAAATATAGTTTATAACATCATACTTTCACATGACCTCCCAAAGGTCAAACCACCGTCCACTGTCATGAGACAGCTTCCTCCTGACATGATCAGGTCCAACTAGAGTTAGAAAAAAAAAGCAGACCTTTTTGTGTGAGTGGCAGCAATTTCCCCTGGATCTATTCATTCTTGTATATCTGTCTGTAGTTTCTAGGTTAAACATTCATCAAAAGGTACCACCATGATCCACAAAGATTTCGCAATGGTTGGTTTGCCAAAAAAAAGGAAAACAGACAAAATGAATTCATATCCGCCCGTGGTCGAGTAGGAAAATACACTTGCGCACCGCACCGTACTGAAGAGGTTATCAGGGCAAATGGGTGGTCACCGGGGGATACAACTCAAAACACTACAAAGTATGATCATGTCTGCAAAGCAAGACTTTGGGCTGAAGGCACGGTGAAGATAAACACCACGATCCCCAGTGAGCAAACTCACATGGGCTTGTACTCCAGGGACAAGCTGACGGCCTCGTCAGGACTGAAGATGATGCGGCCCGAGCTGGAGCTGTCCAGTTCGCCCTTCTGCTCTGGCGTCAGCGATCCCTGATCCCCTGCAATGATGGCGACAAAGCCCACAGGCACGCACCGAAAGCATCTCACAAAACACGAAGCACAAATGCAAAAAAAAAAAAAAAATACTGCGTTGTTGCCTCTTTTTCGAGAAGAGGCAAGAGACATGGGAATATTACGCAGACACCAGAGACGACCCCCCTCACACCACTCTGCGCTAGTTGGTGCATCTGCATCATTTGTAAACAAACAAACACACACACACAGAAACTACAAATTCTTAAAATCCCTTGCTCTCTGAAATTCATTTTGTACTGCTCAGAGACTAGGCCACAATTCTTTTCTTTTTCCCCACAGTTCTTCAATATACACCAGTTGTGGAACTCCGCTTCAAAACTGAGCTGAGAAGCTGAGGGGCACGCATATTGGCACAGCACGTGGCGGATAAAAACTGGACTTTGCTGGACATTATTTCAATAACACCAGTTGACAAAATAAAACTTGCTTTTTCAAAATAAAGGTAGGTAATAAGTACTTGTGTTTTAACGGATTTTCTTTTTGCGACTTAGAAAGCAGCCGCAAGCACTGGAGTACTACTACGAGTTTCTGTCGACAGATGGCAGGCTAGTCAGCATACCCCACGCTTGCTCCCAGCACAGGGGGGCCAACCGGAGACCAGCTTTTGATACATGGGGCCTGTGGGGAGTTTCACAACTGGTGCATGCTGAGTAACTCTGCCCTAGACACGGCACACATCCAAGGTGAGAAAAAGGAAGGGCACGGGGTTTACGATTGCGCTGCCGACAATGGTCAGATCCGGCCTGGGACAACACCGCAGAAGCTCCTCAGTAAGGGACAGAAAGCATGCCACCCCACTCTCGCCCAGTGTTTTAGTCGGCTCATTGCTCGATGTAATTATAAATACCCCAGCAATTTTTAAGGAAAAAACGAGGATGCACAAATCAACCAAGAAAACAAAAACACCTTGGCAGGGCTAAAATGCTTGAAAACAGGGAACGTACTGGGCCCCCTCAAATGTCCCACACGGCAAACACTTCCCACCCAAGAGCTTGACCAAACACCGCATTTTGTGGCACAGAATAGGGAATAGAACTGAAGGTATGCCAGGAGACTTACCCTTGCTGCCCTTGGAACTGTAGAAGTCACGCCGCCGCTTCATTTCCTCTGCAAACAAGGAAAAGTTTAAAAGGTAAATTAAGGGATGATCTGTTGCAGATGCATTATAGGTACGTGAGCACAGTTTGGGGCTCCCATTGAGACACGATTCATCATGACGCTTCAGAGACGCTTTCTTTAAGACGCCCCCTTTCCCCAACTTCCACCACTGGCCACGCCATGCAACATCACTTTTTTTGCACACAGCATGCTTCCACTCCAGCTAACTCCGCGGCCCTCCACTCCAGAAGATGCTTTGTCAGATTCAATAACCCTGACAAAGAAATTAACGTGTTTGAGCCTCCTCTACGCTTACACAGTAAAAAAAAAAAAAAAACAGAGGGGGGGGTGAGGCGCAGAGTCAGTCCTCTGTATGCAAAATAGACTGAAGATACTGAAGCGGGAGTAATCTGCCCTGCTAATCTGCTACTTTTCTCCACAACAAAGCAAACGTTTTAGGAAGAACGTATCAGATGGCTCATCATGTTCATGCGTATCAGATGGTTAGCCTAGTCATTAAATCTTGTGAACAAGCTCAAACCATGAGGCACTTTCCTTCATGACGTACATTTAAAAAGACACTGAGAAGAATTTGCCAAACTTGCTTTTGTTTCCATTGCATGGACTGGTTCAAATGAACACACCTTTCAGTGTTTATCTAGTCGATAAAGCAGCATTTAATTTATAAAGCCTGAAATAAGAAATAATACTAAGCGACATTTGCAGCGGCGGCAACAACTAGCAGCAGTGACGTCAATACAAGGTGGTACGTGATTGGATGACGTCCAAGATTAGAATTCAAACCAATTTCAGTTTCGGTTCCGTGAAACGACATGCTTGGCATTTAACTTTATCACTGGCTGGGCATTCTCGATATCTCAGTAATCGGCATACCGCGCATCTGCCATGTTGTCGGCTGTAAAATGCGTCAGATAAGCCTACCAGCACAGCTTGGAATGGTAACAATCACTAGCCAAGCCGTACGCAGTGGATGAACGCCCTCCACGTCACCGGAGACGCTCAAGTGCGATGCACTTTTCTCCCATATTTGGAGCTTGCACTGGCTTGTGCCAGTGTCGTAAGAGGCATGTTCGCACCAGGCCAAGGGTCGGCTGATTCGGGACTGTGCCTACAAGCAGTCGGTGTTTATGGCAACACCAAACCAACGAGAACTCACCAGCGCATCAGTGTGCACGCGTTCTGCAAATTTGCTCGTGGAGCAGCAAACCGGCGAATTAAGTATAGAAAACATTGCCCAAAAACAAATCAATTTAAAAAAATTAAAGCAGTTCCACTATATGTAAAAGCTGTCGGAAGTGCAGAGCAGTCATTCGCCATAATGGGCTGTAGCGCCGTTATCCGCTAACTGCTACCACCCAATAAAAAGTTAAATTTCCCGCCTTCACAGTGGGAGTTCTCTTTTTGTGCTTGCTTTTCCTCCCGCACGTGCCGGTGTTGCACTGCAACTTTATCTCGCTTACTATCACAGAAACAAACCCAACAAGCGTTCCTAACTAAATGAACGTGGGTGCTGCCGGTTAATTACGTATATTTTGCCTCAACTGTACCTGCCGTTTTCTTTGCGCTAAACAACGGCAAGATGTAAGCCAAGCACCAGCGGTTCCTGAGTTTCGAACGCTCATGCTTATATAAAGCGCGTGGCTTTCGAAACCTCTGGTTTACGTCGCGACGACAGCGGCTACGACGGAACGCCCTGTGGTTCTACTTGGGTCCAACGAGCGAGCTATGACGACAAGGCAAACGCCTGAAGTTCTCTGCACTTAAAAAAAAAAAAAAAGAAAAAGACACGCTATCAGGGAATTGAACTTACGAATTACAAAACAATGAACGTAATGCTCCAGACCACTCAACCATGTACCAGCGCTGTCAGGGGCACAAATATAGATTTCTATTTAGTTTTAACATTCCAAGCAGCTTAGATGACTATTTCTTGAATAACGCTTGCGCCGTAGGCGCCCACAAATTCCCACAAATATCTATCTCCAGCAATAGCATTCCTTAGGCACACATTCGATCAAAAATGCATGGCTGTGCTGCTGACCCGCTGTGCTAGTTTGCCCAGCACAGAACTGCTTCCCGCACCTTGGTTTTACGCTGTAAGATAAAAGTTTCGGTTGATTTTAATTCTTCAGTACCTATATTGACTTCGCTGACTCTTCTACCGCCTTCAATTGGCCTCAGATTTTTCTATTAGCGCACCAGTCAGCGAAGCGTCCCATGTGCACCCGAGTGGAGAGACTTGGACTTAAAGCTTGATACAATCTACAAACTAACAAAGTAAAGGTACATTCTTCCTGGGGCAAACAAGCTGTGGCTTCAACTGAGCAAACGAATTGCGACGACCCGCTGGCTGCCGAACGATTCCGTCGGAGGGTCGGCGAGCTGTGCAGTAGTGCCGTCAAGCCACCTCCTTTTGACGTCATACGAAATGCCATAGAAAATCAGCAAGGAGGATGTACAGAGGACAACATTTTCGAATTGATTTTTCTACTGAACTAAGTCATGTAAATGGAGCGAGAGTGGTTGAAACATGGCCTTGAGGCTCCAGGCTACAATTTGCACTAGTAATTCCGCAATGTTTACAAATCCTCTCAGTGTCCCTTTAAAACCCCCCAAAGCAGACAAACACGCAGCATCCCGCACACTCACTCTGGTAGAGCCCTGGGACAGCCTTGTACACGACATTCTGCAAAGTGTCATCCTTCCTGGAAACGGCAAAGCAGAACAACAGCAACAGGGTGATCAGGGGCGTGGAAGATGAAAAGAGACTATAATTCCTTCTTCTTACTCAAGAACAACAAACTACAGTGGAATCTCGGTGATACGAATTCGGCTGATACGAATTTCGCTGTGATACGAATTTTCAAAATTCCCCGGCCAAAATGCATTGTATGCAATGTAAAAAAATTCGGATGATCCGTACACATTTATTACTCCGGTGCGGGTGATACGAACACGCGAGCCGCGAGCAGCCGACCGCGGCGTGGACGGGAGGACGGGAAGAGGGAGTTTTGGTGCGGCCGCGCGGCCTTGGCGGCTTGCGGGCCCAAAAGCGTTTTTTTTTTTTTTTATAGTTCTCCCCCGCCGACGGAGAGAGGTGCTCCGAACGAGGCGAACGTTTCACCCTCCCTACGACTATTCTCTCTCCCCTCTCGTATCTCTCCCGCCCCGTTCTCTTCTCGCTGCGACTTTCGTTTGCGCTGCCTGCAGCTCGGGTGCCTCTAGCTTCCTTTTTGTATTACACTTTGTCAATAAAGCACGGCCGGGGGTGGAAACCAGGCCTTCCCTCTTGTTTCTGATGGTGAGTATTCGCTGTTTAGCTTCCTTTTTGTATTACACTTTGTCAATAAAGCACGGCCGGGGGTGGAAACCAGGCCTTCCCTCTTGTTTCTGATGGTGAGTATTCGCTGTTTCGCCTTCTCCGCACTCCTCGCTTCCCTTTTTGCCCCGCGCTGACTGCTCTGACTGTCCTGTCGTCGCCTTGCTTGTCGTCTTGCCGTGTTTCCTGCGCCACTTGTCCGTCGATTACGTGTGTGGAGTTCCAGTGCGCGCGTCTGTTCGCACTTGTGTCTTCCCAAGCACCGACCCGCAAGAGCCATGTCAGCACCCCAAGGTACGACGTCGCGAAAGCGAAAGGCGCTTTCTTTTAAGGAAAAACTAGAAATTTTGAGGAAAGTGGATGAGGAGCCGAAGAAAAAGCGCGCAGACCTCGCCAAAGAGTTGGGTCTAGCGGCGTCCACACTCTCAACGCTTGTCGGTCAGCGCGACCAGATAATGCGCAATGTGCAGCTCTTCGGGTTACACAAGAAGGAGGCAAAAACGTCCCATCACGTGAAGTTAGAAGAAGTTCTTCTGACGTGGTTTAAAGAGGTCACAGCAGCGGGCGTCAACATTGACGGTAAAGTGCTGCGCGAAAAAGCTGCGGACGTAGCACTTTCGCTCGGCATCGACGACTTCCAGGCTTCCGGAGGATGGATCCATAGGTTCAAGGCCAGGCATGGCCTTGCCTACAAGACTGTCTGCGGCGAAGGCAAAAAGGTCGACGCCTCCGTCGTTGAGGATTGGATATCAACAGCACTGCCCGCGTTAATTGAGGGATACGAACCTCGAGACATTTTTAATGTGGACGAGGCTGGGCTATTTTATAACCTGCAGCCCGAGAAGAGCTTGTGCTTCAAAGGCGAAGCTTGCCATGGTGGGCAGAAGAGCAAGCAGCGAGTGACCGTGCTGTTCTGCTGCAACTCCGACGGATCGGAGAAGGTGCAACTCACAGTCATCGGCAAGTCGCAGAAGCCGCGGTGCTTCAAGGTAGCCGGGCGGTTACCTTGCCTTTATAAGGCAAACAAGAAGGCGTGGATGACGTCGTCGTTGTTTTTGGAGTTCGTGACCTACCTGGACAGAAAGATGAGCTCTCAAAACAGGAAGATTGTTTTGATTTTGGACCAGTGCCCAGCGCACCCAAAGGAGATGACGCTGCAGAACGTTAAAGTTGTATTTTTACCGGCAAATGCAACCAGTCACTTGCAGCCGCTTGATGCTGGCATCATCAAAAATGCCAAACACCACTACAAGAGCTTGTTGGTGCGCCGTCTCCTGGCGAAAATTGACCGCAAGGATGAAGACTTGCACATCAACCTCCTCGATGCTCTACATTTCATTGCGATGGCTTGGCAGCGTGTGTTGCCTACGACGATTGCCAACTGCTTCGCTAAGTGTGGTATCTCCAGATCCTGTTTGGCCACCGCTTCGCAAGAGCCGGATTCCGTCGAGATCGAAAACTGGGACCAACTTGGCGTGGACTGTACCGCCGACGACTTCGTGACCGCGGATGACGACCTCGCCACTTGCGGCCTGCGAAGTGTTGCAGACATTGCGGATGACGTGCAAACGTCGCAGGTTGAAGTTGCGAGCAGCGATGACGAAGACAACGGCAACAGCTGCGACGATCAGCCGCCGACGGCAGCGGAAACAATGCACGCACTGGACGTTCTCCGGCGTGCGGTGGCATCGGACACTGTGCGCGAAAACACTTCTGCACAGTTCTTTTCCTTCCAAAATTCTTTGCTGGCTGACCTGGCAGAAAAGAAGACGCAATCCGACATCCGGCAGTTCTTTGCGCGGAAATAAATCTTGTGTGTAGGCCCCTTGCCTAATGCGTAAACCGCATGGCTCATTTTTGCACGAGGTTCGTACGTGTGCGTCGGCGATGGGCACGTTCTTCGGACGCTCGCGTTGACTGCAATTCGGCACCCCGGCTGTTTACTGTACCACGGCAGCTTTCGCCTCCGTTGCTGCGCGCGGCAGTGGGAGGAGCCTTACGGCTTGCGCCAATGGGGAGCTTGCTGGGCCACCTCCGCGACAGATATTTGGCGCGGATGACATTTTATAGGGCAGTTTTCGCCCATATTATCAGCTCCTTTCCCGCATGAGCAATGACCATGATCCTTGAGCGGCATTCTAAAGAACTGGCACCAGCGCCGCTTCCGCCGCTCGCGCGATATCTGGCGAGCGTAGATATCGGCGTCGCCCGAGCGCCAGCCCGCGTCGCCATGCATTTTGGCGCGCGCGCTGACGCTCGTCGACGCCGAACGACGCTGACGCTCGCGCGACGCGGAAAATACGCTGCATGGGGTTTGGAGCGTCCTGCACCACTTCGCGGCAGGAGCCGACGCCATGTTGCCGCTGCCTGTCGCGTGCGCGGCGCGTTTCAAAGGGCAGAAACTTTATTTTTTTCTCGCTTTCTGGTGATACGAATTTTCGGGTGATACGAATATTTTTGCCGCCCCCTGAGATTCGTATCACCGAGATTCCACTGTATTTGAAATTCATTTTCAGGTTTTTCAAACACAGAAAAACCAAGGGAAGGGGAGGAGAAGGTACACACCGGTACCTGGCTAGGTCCCAAAACCTTATACAAAGGTAAGCAGCATTCCATCCATTCACACAAACACCTCGAATCACTTACACCTTACGTTACGAGAACATCTTCAAATACTCTTTATATCCTCGAACTGTCAGAGTGGAACCAGCAAGCCTTGACGCCATCCAACAAATTCCTTGCTGACATGCACTTTTATGTAGTTGATTGACTGTAGGGTGTAATGCACTAAAGCTACATAGGGGCTATGGGCGTGGCGTAGTGGAGGGCTCCGAATTCTTTTTAACCACCTGGGGATCTTTAATGGGTGTCGAAACATCGACTTTCAGGTGGTTTTGCTATTCGCCTCCATCAGAAAAGCTGCCGCTGTGGCCGGGGTCGAACCCAGATCCATGGGCTCAGCAGTGCAATGACGTAGCCACTGAGCCACCACGACATACTTTAATCTACATCCTGATGTTGAAGTCCAGGGTTTGACGGAAGCCCGTTTGGTTGGGAGACATGTTGAAGTAAAAGCGGAGACACCGATCAAAAGAAACTTAAAAACTTTAAAAAATTTGAAGAAACTTACGAAAACAACAAACAAGACATTTTGGCCTCACTACGGAAGCCTTGTTCACGGAAGTCTTGTGAACAAGGCTTCCATAGCGAAGCTGAAATGCCTTCTTTGTTGTTTTCTAAAGTTTCTTAACTTTTTAAAGTTTTTAAGTTTCTTTTGATCAGTGTCTCCGCTTTTATGTCAACATCCTGATGTTACACCCCTCCTGTCTGGGTCCTTAAAGTGGGCCTGCAGCACGTAATAAATAACACTACGTTTTCCCAGGCATGGCGGCCATTTCGGAAACGAGGAACTGGATTCCTTGGTTGTCGTCCGAGTTCAGGCTCAGTTTCGACCATGTCGAAATGGAGCAATTGGGCAGACGCTGGCTTCATAACGTGAAAGACCCAGATTTGATTCTGGCCACGGAAAGTGTTTTTTCTTCCACTTCACCCGCGATCATTCATCATCATTGTCGAAGAAAGTTGGTTTTCCTGAAGGCCATATTGGCAGACAACAGGATCAGAGAGGACACTAACGCTTCGCTTTAGAAAGAAGACAGAGATAACTAGATAAAGAGACACAGAGGGAGAGGGAGACAGCAAGATAAACAGACGGCAAGGAAGAGAAAGAGGAAGGGGAAGGGAGGGAGACTGACATGAGCAGTCCTTCCATGTTCATCTTAGACAGCCGCACATCGCAGACGGGGCAGTTGTGGTGGCCGCTGTCCAGGTGCTTCAGGATGCACGACCTGCAGACTGCAGAAGACGCAGGAGAAAACACACGGCCATGAGTAAAGGTGGAACGGCAAGTTGAAATTACGCTTTCTCGCTCCAAAAGTTCCACGCCCGCACAACAACGGGCCCAGTGCACAACTGCCTTTTAATACATAGCCAGTCCATCCGTAAGGGGTGCAAGAAACCAGAGAGGTCAAAAGGGGTGTTTTGATCTTTCGTAATTTCTGCACTCTCATCTGGGCACTTTATTGTATGCAAGCTGGGAAAGCTTTGACTTCTGCGTATCCTGATAAGCTGTGTCCGAATGAAATAGCTATCGTTAAAGGGACAGGCTCAATAAAATTTTGTCTAACTGAAAGACCATACATTCTGTAGCTTTTGTTTGTTCGACGAGCAACGATCCATTATTTGTTCGACGAGCTTTTTTTGTTTGACAAGCAATGATGCCTTATTTGCTAAGAAATAAGCAAACAAAACTGGCATTCCTCTCTCCCGTTTCCGTTTCATTTTTTCGTAGGAGCGAAAGTAGGAGCCACGCACTGGTGCTGTCTAGGCGCTCTCACGCTGGACGGTCGCCGTTATGTTCCCAAGCCATGGCCGACCCCGACCTTATTTTTTGGGGCCGAGGAGGCTGGCTTGGACTGTTATTATTTTTGAATGGTGGAACGATAATGCTCACGCGGCCTTCCAGGCCCCATTAGCCAGCTGCGAGCGAAGCGACAAGCGCCGTTTCGGATATCAAGCGTGGCGTCCCGGTCAGTGCGGTTCAGGCTGGCGCCTTAGCCTCACCTCGTCCTGGCCATCGCAGCCGTCTCATATTATCTTCTCCAGAGTGAAATGAACTCTCTTCACGGCAGCCGTGTTAAGTAGTTGCCCACGGTCCCCCCACCCCAGGCATAACAAGGGCAGAGCGACACGCGCTTTACGGATTACCAACACCTGCTCGCCACGAAGAGCCCGAACTCGGATCGGTTAGCTAACTACCCAAGGTAAGTACTGTACCTTTTCGTGGGCGATAAGGTACGTTCCGGGAAGATAAGCACTCTACCGACAGCAACATTTTAAAAAAGGTTTCCCTCCTTTTCCTCCTCCTCCTCTGCTGTGTGCAGAGAGCGGGACATTACAAGCTCGGGCAGGTCGCTTAACCACCTGCAGTTCATCTTGTTCCTTTCGCCGATTCTACTGAAGGGACCTTAGCTGCTTCCTGCTGGGGGTATTGCTGATGAAGTTCGTGCATTCACCATCGTAGGTTACTGACTTCACTAATTGAGCACCCATGTCTTTCCAAAATGAAACTGAAAGCATGATGGCTGAATGAATAGCGAGGAAAGCTGCCTGCCTTGCAAAGTATAGCGGCTCTAGTCTGTGCTTGTTCAGTAAGATAAGCTCACAGAAAGTTTTAATTTACATTTATTTCGTTTGCTCAACCATTTAGGAACTGTTTGTTCAAGGAAAACCTTAACAGATGCTTCTCCAATGAGCTCTCGCCGTTCACAACTTTTGCGACGTCACAAACCACAGTACCCAAAAGCGCATGGGGCGTCTACACTCATTTTCCATTTATGGCGTTTTCTGCCTCATAATACAACTGCTGGTTGCGAGAATAGTGTATTTAGATTCTCGGCACCGCAATCTACCAATACAAGCCAACCTGTTCCCACCCTTTAGTGTCCCTTTAAAAGGCATGTGTGCATTTCTGCAGGCACGTTTTACCTGTTACGTTAAAGAATCCTGAATGTTACATTACAATGACAGGACACACAATCTCCAAAACAGTAGGCATTCCCAGCATGACAAATTACAAGACTTGACCGAGTTTGTTCATCACAGGCTATAAGACACACACTTGTACCTGCGAATCTACATACATTTGAACCTAGTATGCTTATCAAAGCCCTAGAACCAATCCATGGCCCTAGACAGATGATCATTAAAATCTACCTGTGAAAAGAATGCTCTCTCTCATATTGCTTGCACACTTCCAGTTACACAAGGTGATGAACCGATGGCCAAGCATTCAATGGTAAATATGCCTTTAGCATACTAAATACGTTTAAAATTTTTACGTGCAAAAGCTCTTTCTAGGCCAGGGATGATGTTTAGGGTCGTGCAGTCAGATGCATTGTCTCGCGATTGACAATCGTTTCTTGGCCATTGTGCACTCTCAACACCAGAAGTTAGTTCATCAATCACATACGGTGAAAGCAGAGACAAAGTCGCAAAATGCATCAACGAATATCCCAATTCAACTTTGCGTAGTAAGAGATTCACGCAGTACGAGATTCTTTTTTAATTTCTTCATTAAAGCTGGCCAGTTACAAATAATTGACGCCTGTTACTCATCACCACAAACACAAACTGGAAATGTAGCAATCAAAGAGTTGGGGCATGACGCAGCTGCGAAAGCCGCATTCAAGTTGCTATCATCGCTTTGTCTGCAACCCGTTCGTTTAGAATACGAGGACAATGTGCCCATTAGGTACGGCACATACATTAAATTTCATCGACCTTAAAACTCAGCCATTTCAAAGCTTAGCTCCAAAAGCCCGTTAGGAGTTGAAAAGAGGCGTCGAGGAACTCCGCTATAAATACAACATTTAAACCCTTATGCTTGCTTGGTCTAATTTTGATTGCTCAGTCTCACACCTTTTGTATTTTGTGGCAAGCTTTAAAATATACTCGGACGAAAGAAAATGAAGCCTATTGCTGCTAACTTCAAGCCACTATATAACGCTGTAATACGTATTATTTGAAAAGTAGAGCCAAGTGTAATTTATTGACAAATTGTTTGAACGAGAACGGTTTCAAGTTCTTAACCATTTCTTTATGCACAAAATGCAGCAGAGACAGACCCAAACAACCTTTTAACCACCCCTCCGCTGTATAAAGAAAGGTGTTCCCAGAAGACTAGGAAAGTTCAACCTTTTGTGAAAAACTCATCAAAGGCTATATCCAAATAGATGCATCTTAACTCAGCATTGTTCAAAAAGGAGACAAAAAAGTTGTTGTATCCCCTGTGCAAAGTCATTGAACTACTGGCAAATTTCAACGTACTTATATTGGTCACGGCATACTAATCACGGCACACAAGAAATGCTTTTTTAAAGACCCACAGACAGATGAATTAAACATCTACATCGCAGCAACCGAGGTTAAGAAAGCCACAAGAGGCATTGGACCTTGTCACATGTGGCAAGTTCTAAGCGCATATGAAATGCAGTAGCAAAATAAAACATCTTGAGAAACGTTTGTTGGTGCAGGGCAAATGCAAAACACAACTTTTGACTTCCAATAATGATTCCGAGTAACTGAAGATGCCCTTTTATATCTTTTTTTTTTTTTCTCCGAAACGCTGATGGGATCAATGTCAATGTCACACCAAGCTTCTTAAGTATTCCTTTATTAAAGTAAAAGGTGAGCTAGCTTTGGATGCACTGTGCCAAACAGAAATTGGGGCACACTAGTCTGATGGTCTGCTCAGTACAAACCACGGCAATGCATGCTTACATGGCATTTGGCCTTATACCATCCTTTTAACAGTTTTAAAACAATTTAGTTTTAGTCCCTGTGTAATGCTGTTATGCTTTTTTTTTAGCTTTACTTGGCTTCTACACAAAGGAGGAAATACCAAATGGAAGGAACGTACTTACAGAGAAGTCTTTGTAGCCAGATTATATATGATCACATCCCGCGACCAAACATTCTTAGCCTACCAGACACTAAACAGACTGCTCGTCCATTTCAATGATGACTTCAATGCCAGCTCAAGCTTTTCCGTTGCACAGAAAGCAGTGCACTAATGAAGCCCTTGGAATACACGAGCGTTGCTGCTAGTCTGAACCAAATTTCCCCGATTCCAGAGCGCACCGAACAAGCCCCAACCCTTTTTCAAAGAACAAAATGGCTGTCGCAATCAGACGCAAAAACAAACTGAACCTACGTCACAACTGACGGCAGAACGACATTGCGACATGCTGCTTCTGACCTTTCGAGATGGCTGTCTCATTTATTGACTTAAAATGCTGTTATTTTTTGCATATCCCCTATGACAGGAACAAAGATAAAAAATTTTGCAACCTGTCACGTTCAAACATTAAGTAGAGGTCGCGCACAACAGAACAGTTGCCGTTGTTTTCTTATTCTTCCCGCCGGTATTATTTCTGTATCGGTTATTTTTAGAGTAATACGACACGTGCAGAGGTCGTGTACGGACAGAATGCTCCACTCTGTCGTGCCCTGGCTCCACTCTTTCATTTCCCCATCAGTGTTCTTTTATCTTACCTACGATAGTTCGTGTTGGCACACGTCAAAAACTACACCATCCGCGCCCTCCAAAGCCCACAGCTCAATCACACCTGTCGCCATTGTCCCACCTGTAACAGCTATCACAGCAAACGAGCTAAGGCCCAGCACCGCGAACTAACGGGATTTTTTTTCGCCAACACATGTCCACAATGTTCGTAATTTAACGGTTTTATCTTCTTTTTCTAACCACTGAGACAGAAAGCACTTCGACACACGGTGCATGCTAGAATTAGAATTAAAACCCAATGATCAAGATGTGAGTGAGGTATAAAGGAAGATTGCTCCCCTGGACTTGGAGTTTAAACAAAATGCTGCAATGATTAACACAACTGATGTGTTCTTTGTAGCAATTGCCTACCCACTTTTAACAGCTTCGCCTCTCTCCCTTAAAGTGCTCCGGTGTTTAGACCTTAAGTATTTCCATCTCTGGAACATCGCGAGCAGAGCAAAAAAGAAATACTAAGATGAACGCATGCTTGGTGCCATCGACCCCGACCCACTGCGCTGTTCCAAGAAGCTGTCACGACCTGATTCAGGCACCCATTGTTTATTCCCATGTGAGCGAGCTCCTACTGACATATTGACGTACGTGATGGGAGGCCATTGTTACAGCAGCCCGCACTAAAACCTCCCTTACAGTGGCAGCGAAACGCTTTTCCCCAGTAATTCCCGCGCGTTTTAAATGGCCTACCACAAACAACCCGTCTGTCTGCTTTTTTTACTGCCTCTGAAACAAAGACGAAAAAATAAACTGAAGAAGAGACGGTTGGGTACACGAGCAGATATTATACCTTGCGAAAATAGACATGTAGGTATAAAGTGGATCTCTTGGAAAGCGCTGGAAATTTTTGACTGATCTCTATCTGCGTGTTCCACTAAATCTAGCTCCCTCGGCATTTTCCGAGAATTCGGACAACCTTCGATTTGTTCACAATAGCCACGGCAAAATTGATCCAAAGAAAACAAAACACCCTGAAGAACAACCACAACTCATTGTTTCTACATAAATGTGTTCATTCTAATGTTTACAAACATTGTTTACATTTTACTATAGACAAAAAACATTGTTAGCCACTTGTGATGCAGCCACACCCTTATGTGCCTCACAAAACTTTTTGGCATTGTTATTTCTTTCTCAAATTTTATTCTTCATGTCGCCACATTTATTTTTAAAGGTGTTTGAAAGACGGAATATAAACTCAGTGCAGTGAAAAATCAATGCATCGTACTGCAGATGAAATATTTGCAATACTGCAAAAAGTACTTTTCTTCAACTACAAACTATTCGAATGAAGTGAAAAATCAAGATACTTGCTGTAACATCTATGTGTCATTCAGATCAATAGCACATTGTTAAACACTCTCCCAAAGCCTGTCTTGACACAACCAACAAGAAAAAATGTCCAAACAATGTCAACATGTGTAACTTACGGCTAAAAGCAATTTGGCAGCTGGTAAATGACATTTGTAAAAAAAGAAATATTGGGCCACTTTCTGTGAAGATACAGCGGGGCGAGTTCAGAATGCCTTCTTTCACCTTCTCCTGTCCTACACGTCACACTCGCAAGTCTCAAAATTGAAATCGTCCGAGTCCGTTGGTTTCTCTCCAACGCTACCCTAAGGTTCTCGTATCTCACTTGACTGAGACGTGAAAATAATCAAAGGTTACACATACTTCTCCGCAGTAACAACTCGTCGAGATACTCAATCTGCAAAGATTTGTGAACTGCCAGCTTCTACCCTCCTCAGACTTTCAGATGGTGGCTTCCCAGTTTCTGAAGCGAAGGAGTCGTGCCTCTTCATTCACCCAGCACTCCCACTGGGCAACATTTTGTTTCAAAAAAAGAAAAAAGGAAAAGAACAACAAAAAGATAAAACAAGAGAAAAGGGGTGCATGCAACAGACCTGAGCTTGGAAAACATACGAGGGGCTGCTTCTTTCCATCTTTGTTTGCCACAGGTAAAACCCCCTAAAACATTACACAAGGCTCCCATCATTTCGAAACACAATGAAAAGGTGCGGATGGCAAACACTAGACGGGACAGGCCACGGAGAAAGAAGTATTTGAGGACGGGAATCCACTGGGCTGGGACAGCGCGGGCGGGCGGTGCGTTAATGTCACTGTCTGGCGAAGAGAAAATGTAACTTGCGGAGCAGCACAACAGATGACGCATCAAGCACGTTGCCGTAGTTTACATGTTGTTCTACGGGCGCGACGCACAAAAATCGTAATAGCATCGAATATACTGCTAGAATTGCCAGATTTCTTTCTGTAAAATAAAGAAATAGAAGTCCTGGACATTTCAGCAGCAGTTATTCATAAATACTGCCCTAGTTACAAGCCGCACCACGCTTGAAACGCAGCGCTAGAAGGAATCCCGGAGCAGAATTCGTCACCGCCTTCCCGCCACGAGTGATTTACTCTCGCCGCTCTCGCCTCTCGCGGGCTTCTCAGATTTGCGCGTGCTTTTTATGTTGCACAGGCAAGGCAACGAAGTTAGGACAGTCTAAATATTAACTAATGGCATAGAGGAGAAGAACGATCATTCACTCGAACTAATCAACCTAGATTTTCAACCCCGTTTTTTTTTATTGTAGGTTTTGCGTCCTAAAAAAATCAAAACTCCTTCGTCTCATGACAACTATATTTCCGCCGCAAACCGATTCTGAAAGTCCAGTCGCGCGAGGGATTTGTCGGCACCATCTGCCCACGGCGGCAGCCGGCTATGCACCGACAGACCGTGAACCGGCGAGTCTTTTCCCACTGGCGCCTCGTGACAGAGGGTGCGTCGGTGCCGTGCCTGGTAAGTGCCCGGCTCCGTGACTTTATCGCGCCGCCGGAGCAAGCCCTGTTGCACCTCCTCAATAATTCTTGCTCTGTGTGACTGGCACTAACTTCCAACAAAGTAATCCCACTTGACATGAAGTTATATTCCCGAAACGACTGCCCAACTAGCCGAGCAGGGAGTTCTACCCCGATACAAAGCCTTTAAGTGAGGATTTGGGGCAAGGGGGGGCAACTCACAGGAGTGGAGACACTTGAGCAGCGTCGTGGCGTCCACCAGGTAGCCCTTGCACAGGGGGCAGCTGAGGTGGGCGTTGAGGCTGGCCACCCCAGGACGGGGCAGCAGGAGGGGCGGGCCCGGCACCCCACCACCTCCCCCTCCTCCGCCTTTGGGGGTGGTGGGGCTGCCAGTGTCGCCTCCCCCTCCCCCTCCTGGAGGAGAGGGAGGGGCGCCCCCAACCAGTGGCGGGGGAGCTGCCATCCGCTACGCCTGCCGGCCCCTGGATTTGGGGAAGACAAGAGGGGGGGAAAAGAAGGTCAGGCAGGTTGGCAAACAGTGGCCACCACACTCTCCTCACGGGATACAACGTACACCGGACTCCAAGCAATTGATTGATTGATTGTAGTGTTTAACGCGCCAACGCAACGCAGGAGATGAGGTGCACCGCAGTGGAGGGCTGCGGATTAATTTAGACCACATGGGTATCGCTAACGTGCACCGAAATCTCGTACACACGGGCATTTTTGCTTTTTGCCTCCACCAGAAAAGCGGACGCTGCGGCCGGGAATCAAACCCGCGTCCTCGTGCTCAGCAGCAAAACGCCTTAGCCACTGAGCCACCACGGCGGGTTGGACTCCAAGCAAGAATATGTCCACCCATACGCCACAGCATTCAGTCACCGTAAGTGTGCCTCCTTGGGCACTGGGGGATGAAGACGCAGGAGCATGGTGCTCAATCTGTTTTTATCCTTCCTCCTTGATACAACCACGCTGCGCTGTTTCACTACCATGTAATGTTTTTGATGACGGCTTGTTGGCCCAGCCAGAGATTATATGCGAGCACAGAATTACAAAAACAATTAGTTAGCTTTAAGTTTAGCAGCCTTTGTGGACATGTTTATTATATGGCATCAGGGGTAAGTAATGCTACCTGAAACTATTCCAGCTTAAAAAAATATTCCCAATCTGGTTGTTATATGCACACCCAAAATAGGCAACCCAAAAGATTGACACTCCAGCCCATGCCATGCACATTAAATGAATTAGCAATCTCACACTGTGTGGCAAAGGCCAGAATGGCATCTACTCTGGACACATACAGGTCAAATCACAAGCAGAGGCTGAAACTTCAACCAGGTAGGCCAATTTCATAAAATGAATACCGCGGTGTCGAAACCCCAACATTGCGTTCTGCCATTCTGTCCTTGTCAATGTCAATTTAGAGCAGTGTTTTGTAAGAAGTAATGTACCAACTAACCCAGAAGCAAGCTCTCATTGCGCAAGGTTGGCTACGAGTTGAAACCGCAAAGTTTTTTTTTATATATTATTATCCAAGATTCGCATCGTTAGATTCAGCTAACGATGCGACAATGGTAACTTTGATGAGCACACTGACAACCTATTTAACTTGCAGAGTACAAGCAACGTCCACTTGTGTTCCAACAAGAGTCACGTGAATCTACAGGAGCAGCTTGATTGGGCTGTGACGACAATGGCTACCCTAGACAAGGCTATCACCCAAATGAGAAGACACGCTTGTGGTGGGGACAACGTTTTCGATTTGCTGAGCATCTCATGTAGAAACTAATGGTTGATTTTAATATTAATAGGTTCAATAGGAGTTTATTGGCATAACTTCCATACAGCTGAGAGCCTGAGGCAGCCAAAAGGCAGGAG
The DNA here is from genome assembly GCF_048455015.1 of Haemaphysalis longicornis. Classification (NCBI taxonomy): domain Eukaryota; kingdom Metazoa; phylum Arthropoda; class Arachnida; order Ixodida; family Ixodidae; genus Haemaphysalis; species Haemaphysalis longicornis. The sequence continues at coordinate 140,008,520 of NW_027526445.1, forward strand.
CCCATACACCAGAGTGCTGGCTGCCAACTGTCTCTAGCAACAATGGGTTCAGCAACATTTGGTTCAACATTGTGCTCTAGCAACATTCACCACCGATGACGAAGATGGATTACTATAACTGGCAGAGGAACCAAAAAGCCTGCAGTAAACGACGATGACAGGTCTAAACTATACCCGCTTGAACACCAACCAAAAGGGTTGTAATGTCCATGAAACATATGGCAACCTTTACTGTGCACAACAAGCACGCCCTACAATTGAAGAAATGGAACATAATGGATTTCCAATTGGATGATAAAAGGCCCTTTTGTATTGCCTCGCAGAATGACTTATGCTGCAAAACCAGCATATGTGTCGTTTCCAAAGCCACTCGATTTGCAAGCACTTTTATCAGAAACTTCACTCCTGTCGCCATATGGGTGTGGCCCCTCTCCAAGGGTAGGGCTAAACAATTATTATTACAATAAGTAGTTAAATCGGCACCTGGCCGATAAGGTGCTTCATAGGGCAGAGCTTCTCATTCATATCAGTCACCATGGATTATTTTTCACTTTATGGCAAATAAGGTGCAGCTGAACTTGGCAGGCCAAGACTTTTTCCAAACTGACCCTTTAAATTGCCAAACTTCTGGCCGACCGAGCAGGCCGTTCCATCATTGAAACGTCTGCCAAGTCACTTTCTAGGCCAAAATAAGGGCATAGTCATAGATTTCTTTAAGCAAATTTGTGTTCCACGAGTGTCTATTGATTTGATTTGGGTTTAATACACCAACGCTACACAGGCAATGAGGCGTTGCCATAGTGGAGGGCTCCGGATTAATTTTGACCGCCTGGGGACCTTTAATGTGTGCCGATACCTTGAACCCATGGACTTTTTTTGCCCCCACCTTACGAGTGTTTATTGCTCCCAGAGTAATGTTAACATTTCTAAAAACTCTGGGCCATTTGAATGGCATCCTTGTGTGATAAATCATTAACTGGAAGGACTGAATACCAATTAAGTTGGGAACCAGAATCTAAATGATGCTGGCCCCTTCCAGATTTCATCCACCTAAAAGGAAAAGCAGTTGGAGAAAGAAAACAAACTCTGGAATCAGTGCTGAGCTACAGATTGCATTAATGCAGTTAGTATAGTCGCCGCAGTGCTAATGGCATTAAGCAACAAACCTGTAAATGTATGGGCAAATTTGACAGCTCAGGATTAACCACAAGCCACCCGTCAAAGAGAAGTGATATGCTTCGGACATTACCACGAGGCAAGAAGATTCCGCCTATTTCTGGTGCCCATCAAGCTGAAGCTTTGAAAGGCCCATCGGCAGTTACCAATTCATCTTGCAATGTCCCTACTGTCAAGGCAAGCTTAGCGAATGCGGTGTGTGGAACTAATGAAATAACCAATCCAAATAACAAAATTATGTTGCATATATAACAGCAGCAATAGCGTGGTCATTTTACGGCAACCTCGGCCTACCGAGTATAATATGGCGTAAGAAAACGTCTGACGGCACACGGCTGACCTCAATGTGACGTTGAATGAAATGTCAGAAAAGGGGGTGCCGTAGCAACAAGCGTACGGCAAACCGACACAATTGTCCACACTCTCAACTGAACTGATTCAAACGTCGCCAGTCGGTCCAACACAGCCCAGCGCGCACCCTGCAACCATGGCCACAGGAGAAAGCTCGAACTTTCGCGAACGCTCGGCCATCACCGTCGCTGGGAAAAAGGCTTACAGCGCCACACACATCAGGCCGTTTTGAAAGAAACGATCAGTTGCCGTGAAGACAGCGGAGAAGGCGCCGCGGGTTTTTTCTTCGTATTATTGTTTTGCGAGATGTCATTATTATGTCGACGGAGTCACGCTTAGCTTACCACGTTAATTAGGATCACGTCGGTCAGCGAAGCAGAGAAAATCTATACTCTAACCTGTTTCCGTGCACGCGAAAATTTGTAACTGGGTTGTCTGAGTGCTGCTGCTGTTACCTGTTAAATGCCAAGGAGCACGTAGTTAGGTAAGGCGCAACGGAAAATCTGATTAGGATGCTAGAGGCGTTCGCCGTGGCTGGCCAGCGGGAACTCGCGATTTTCTTCGCCGATTTTCAGACTCCTCTCACTAGATTTTCACTGATTAGTATTTAAGCATTTCCTCGTAAGTTTGAGGGGTTGCGACCAGAGATTGAGCTTGCCGAAAACATCGGATCACGGCTAAATCGATAGCATTTTTTTTTCCTACCACGTCACCGAGTGGCGTTTCTTCCGCCTCCGTTGACGGCCCAGTGTTGCGATTCCCGCAAACCCGGCTTAGCCTAGGAGCAAGTCACTCGTTTGGCGTGTCATTTGCGCCGATGATCGCCACGATGAAGCGCCAGTCCTTACCTCATAAGAGCGGAAAACTCCATCGTGCCGAGCTCCGCGAGAAAGTAGCAGCAGCCATTTCGCCTCACGGCTAGGCCTAAGCAACGCCAAGTGCCGCAGAAACGTCGTCAAATCCACCGCCCGAAGCCAATCCTTCGTTCTTGCTCCGTTCTCGCAGCGATTTAGTCCTTGAAGCGCACAGTCTGGCCACGACAATTAAACGTAAACTCCGCTTGCAGACCGCGATCCTCCATGTTTGTTTTCTATCAAAACCGGGCTCTTCGACTCATTTTTCGGTGCTCGCCAGGGCGCGCCACCGGTCACAGAACCACCACCTCCTCCCTTCTATTCACCTCCTCCTCTTTCCAGCTCTTTTTTTCTTTCTTTTACTCTTCGCCGTGGTCGCCGCCACATCCTGCGTGACCGGAGCACGCTCTCACGGCTCTCAAGCGCTGTAGAAGTTGCGTCACTGCTACGAGCAGTCCTTGGTGGAAGAGCCAAAATTTGGCGCGTTGTTTGTCGACCAGATGTTGAGGTAGATGACGCCCTCGTTTTTACATCGTGCGCGACTCGCCGAGTCAACGCTCTGCCGTGTAAACAAACTGAACATTGCTGCACGCTGCGGCGGAATGTGACGTGCGCATGAGCGCGCGCCAACCGCGGGTGCAGATGGGTGTGCGAACCGGACGAGATGTATGACGTTTTTCACATTTCGAATGATGAGTTACAAATGCGAGCGCAGTGAAGAATACTATATCACAAAGGAAGACGTCGCACTTGCGGGTTTTTTCGCTCCAGCAAAAGCGTTTCTGAGCCCACGTATGTCATATCAGAATGGGAACGGAATTGAAGAACGTGTCCATCACTTTCAATTACATTTTTTAACATTTCTAACTCTAAAAAACGGGTTATGGCGTGTTTCCGGTGAAAACGTGGGGTATAACAATCTGTATTGCCCGTGCTTTTACTCCATTTTTAACTAATTTAATTTCAGCATCTGCAGAGTGATGTAACAACGAAACCGCTTTTCAACTGGCAAGCTACTCACAAAACCCAACAAAACGTCCACATGGAGATTCATTTCATCCTAGTGTTATTCCAAAATGTAATGAAGACCGGCGCTCAATTTTATTACCTTTCTGAATGAAAGAAATGTTCGCCAACAGCTGTTACGCAAAATTAAATAGTTTATGGACGTTGCATTAGGCTATGCTTTCCCGAAAGTCTGTTTAATAACAACAGAAATTTTCTTTCAACTCATTGTTTGTAATCGAGTCTCTTAGCGACCGATTAATTTCTCTGGAGACATCATCAACATATGCTACCTTTATTAAAAGTATAACTGTTTTCAGTCTTGTACGAATGGAACTCGATCACAAAAGAAGCGTGATTTCTTTCGATGCAAGTCAAATCGTCGCGTGTATTAGTTACAGTAACAAAGTCGGGAAATGTGGCTTTCCATATAAACCAACAGCGCGCCATTATTTAGCCGGCACGTACATTATTTTTCAATTTCGTGTGTTGTGGTTGATATTTCTGTGTTCGCATTTCATTTATCCATGGACTGTACGTTATATTCCTGCAGCCAGTGGCGCACCCTCGATTTCATCCCTCCTTCTTCACCCGTAAAAATGACTATTGAGAATGGGAAATAAATAAAGCAGCGAGAAAAACAGAAACGAGAAAAGTAAAGGAAACAGAATCCTTTTAAAATGACAATGGGGGACTCTACGAGGGCCGCCGATTCCTCGGTGTTAATCGTTTTGTGGAAAACAGACCCCCAGTTTGATGTGGAGGGGGCATGCGCCAGTGCCATCTCTCTCTCTCTCTCTCTCTCTCTCTCTCTCTCTCTCTCTCTCTCTCTCTCTCTCTCTCTCTCTCTCTCTCTCTTTTTTTTTTTTTGCAGATGTCCTTTTAGGTCAGAAAGAAGAGGTGGAATGGATACAGAAGCAAAGCTCACAGGTGTATCGTATTCCGGAAAAACGGAGTTTTGTGGGTTTTAAAAATGTGTCGGTGAGCCCAAGTTTCCCCTCACAATTTTGTTGATGTCAGATTCCTGAAAACTCATTAAATTGGCCCAGATGGAAGCGCTTGGGTAAGTGCGTGCGCGCGCGCGTGTGTGCGTGTGCGTGTGTGTGTGTGTGTGTGTGTGTGTGTGTGTGTGTGTTTTCTATTGCATTCTGTCGTTTCTAGCTTTTTTCTATTTTCTTATATACAGCTGCAAAAGATTAGCCAAGCGAACGGAAAGGAAGAACTATAAGGCGGCAGGAGCAACAAAATAAAGAACGCAAAAGAACGCAATTTGTGATGCGCCGGAGTAAGTATATCGCACGGGGCAAACGAGGAGAAAATAGACGAAAGATTGCTGCACAATGAATAACGGGACGTTCAGCGAAGGGTGTTGGTGGAAGAAGACGACGAGGTTTTGTTGGTGATCCATTCTGAATGTTGGCGGCAGCCCAGCCTTTCCTCCTGTGAATAGTGCAAATACGTAAATACATTTTTCTCTACCGCATCAGAATGGGAAATGAGGGGCTCGTTGAATAAGAACATAAATAAGGATAGGCAGTCAAGAAAGCCAAGGAAAGCAAAGGGGAAAATGCGGTACGTCATTTATTATCCTTGAGGAAGCTACTGCCTTTTTAGAGAAGGAAAGTGGAAAAACAAAGTGGATAAAGTGGGAGATGGTGGTTTCGGATCCCACCCGGTGGGCATGTTTTTCTCCACTTTCGCAAAAAAACAAAACAAAAAACTCACAAAGAGCGCGAGCAAACGAGATAACTTAAGACAGAGACACGCGAGAAAAAAAATCTTAAAAAAGACTAAAAGTTAGCTGATGTTAGGAAGAGGTCTACGAAGAAAGGAAGAAATAAAAGAAGACTGTCATGAACGCTTTATAATTAACTAGTTGGTCGACTGTTTCAACAACATAACGCCGACCGCAAAAGCTCGCCAAATTGGCGTTTCTTATCCCACTTAGTAGCCTTGTTCATAATACCACCCAAGTAACGCCGACCTCGTATTGCATCAATTCCGAGCAAAAATGGAATAAATAAATCCAACAATACGTCTTAGCCGTTCACGGAGTATGTGTTCAAACTTCGCGCACATCGTCCGTTTATGTATTGGTGTCAACAGCAAGTAGTAAGTACCACGAGAACGTTAGCAAATGGGTAGCTTCTTTGCCTGGAACAAACTATTTTAACGGCTGACGGCATCATTTTTCCGCTTTAACTAAGAGCTCTGCATGACCATACGACTGCCTTCACATGTCCACACGGCTCAGAGGTTATAACTTCGTTCCAAGAGGTGTGTCTGGGCCCATCCTTGTATCTATTTCTCGGAAGCAAGTGAAGACCACACGTGTTTTACTTGTCTCAGAACATTGTGAGCGTTTGGGCATAATAAACTAGCAGCCCTACGCTCAACATGCCATGAAAAGGCAGAAATCTGAACACACACGAAGGACGCATCAAGGTAGCATGTATTGAAGCGGTATGCATTTGACTTAGATTGATAAACGGAATTTGGAGAGGCTTCTAAGTTCTAATACGCATTATAGATGTCTTCGATTGCTGGCATAAAGAACAAAGTGATTACCGAAGGAAGCTGATTACTGAAGCGATATGCGAGAAAACAGTTAGAAAGGGGGTAAATGGATGCATTTAGCCGAAACAGATCAAAGCGGCTGCCGTCATTGGGAGGGACTGTGTTCCTGCATTTGGGAACAACGGCTGACAATGATGGTGGTAATGAAGAACATGACAATGATCTAGCTTTCAACTTGATGCCTGCTTTTCATGTTTTCTTTAATTAAAGTCATTCATTCACTTTCTTTTATCACCTATTCTGGAAAGGCTACAGCGATGGTTGCTACATGGCCGGATCTGAGGTAACATCATATTTAATCATCATCAACCTATTTATGCTTACTGCAGGACGAATCCTCCCCTGTGTACTTCAAACTGCTCTTGTCTTGCGTTAATTGTCCGTGTGCATTCTTTACCGCCGAATTTTTGGTGTGCAAGCACTAAGAGGGTCAACCAGAAGACATCTGTGCCCACACTCTGAAGTTGAGCACCTACCCATAGAGTAGCACATATCTACAGCAATTTATTAAAAACGCTTTATAAAACAAAATAAACCAATCACTCCTGAATAAATCAGTGCGCAAGAACTATGAGGGTTGGCTTCAGGAAATATGTTAATGGGTTGTGAATGCTGTTGTGTGATACGTTGTGCTGTGGAGGACATACCGATGCGTACCACGCCCAGATTGGCAAACGCCTCATAAGGAGAGATAGTGCTGAGTTTGACGCACAAACGTTGGGGAGAACAAATAAGACCCGTTTGCACCCGTTTAATGGATGCAAATGAGCCTCGTCCCCTACTCCTCACCCAGCTTATTGCTTACCATTCTGTTATACTCCTTGTAAGATGCCCGGCCGAACTCCACTTCCGCTCAGTCTGAGCTAGGCCGCCATCTTCACGGGCGTTACGACCGTTTCCCGTCCATAAGCGTTACTTTCGCTATACTATTAAGATATTTATTCATAGGAATGTTTTAAGGATTGATTTACAACACTGCAAAGTTAATATTTGGCCAACAGAGATCGTCACGGTGGCTTAAATGATTCGGCGGTCACTCACAATCACGGACGGTCGTCCCCCCTCTTCATTGGGAAAGAAAAAACGAAGGGTGGTGGGAGGTATCAAGATGTGCCTTAAAGAACTTTTAAAATGTTAGCAGAGCGAACCGCATAGTTTCGTTTAATTTGTACGCGTAGGGCGACCGGGCGACGGCAGGGTGGCTCATCGGCTGAACATGCGATGGAATTGCGCGGCGTTGACGGATTGTTGCATGGTTGCGAGCTACCCGCGCAACCGCTCCGCGGACATTTGATTCTCCCAGGGAAGGCAGTACCCGGCGCAACCAACAATGCCAGTGCACGATGGGAAGTATGGCGCATCTCCGGGTGGTGTGGCGATCGCACCAAGAAATGTGAGCGATTGTAAAAAAAAACCAGAAATCATGCAGTAGTAATAAAACAGATTTTGTTTTTTTTCAACCAGGATAATATTTTAAAAAATTCTGCAGAAATTCAGAGAATTTCCTACTAATCCGTGGCGTTCTTATGCACTTGTCTTGAGTGTAAGTTTTTTCCAGCCAAATGTTTTGGTTTTCCTAAATCCTGTCCGACCAATTATACTAGTATAATTAACGATTAGAAGTGGAACTACTGCTAAATCGGCAATATTGTGGAAATGTCATGCGTTATACGTCTTGCCATTTTCCGTAATTGTTTAGTATTTATCTTATTTTATAGTTTTAAAAATTTCGTGCGACCAGTCATCTCCATTTACGCCATTATAGCGATTACAGGTGTAACTTCTGCGATATCGCCATTTTTGCGGAAATGCAGGGAGTTACTCAGTCCTGGCTGTGGGTGTACTCGGCAAAGAATGCTACGCATTAAAAAAAAAAAAAACGCTTCTCCGCAGAACTTTGTTGCGATGCCACCAATCTGCGGTGAAGGAAACGATTTCTAAAATCAAAGCCTTCACGTGAAATTGAGCGCTGATTTTGAGAGCGGAAGCTCTTGTGGAACTTTTGTGATGCACCATGTAACAATTAAATTTTCTCGGGCAATTAAGTCTCCAAAGTGATTTGAAGGCGAAGGCCAGTGATTATCGAAGATTTTTCCATGGCTGCATCGTGTTTGCGATGCCTTCACGTTCACTTGTCACGTGGCACGCATCCGGTTAATTCTAGTTCCATCCTGGCGCGATACATGTAGTCCTTTATGCGCTTCAAGTGCTTCACTTTGCGCGATCAAAAGTTCAGCCTCTACATAAACTTTTTGCAACATTTGTGTGGGGTTCTCAATGGGAACCTATGCGCAGGGACAGCTTGTTTCTTCCTTTAAAGGCAGGGGGTGTTGTGCTCATGCATTGGTTTGTGCATTAACTTATGTCTTGTTTTTTCTTCTGCAAATTGGTTGATCACTCACTTGTACTTACTGTACTTCAGCAGCGCATAAGTTTCCATTTGCCTTTTTTTTTGCTTATATGTACGGGCGAAGTTAACACGAAGCCTCCATGAGGATTTCTCGAGAAGTTTGTGGAATCTTTTAACTTTCTTACCGTGCCGTTTTCCTTGTCAAGGAAAACTATGATGAGCACTCTTGTTGAGAGTCTATTCCCGGGGCCTATTTATCGCCAGCCTTACTTAGGCCATCAGAAAACCAATGTTTTAAAGCGTGTAATGAGTATACGTGTTTCCCCAAATGCAAAAACGTTTTTCTTCAAGCTTCATTCTTCCAAACTCCCAGTTACGACATGTGGCTCCGCGAAAATGGAACGTCTATTCCTTGGTCGGGCAATGTAGGAAGGAAGGAAGGAAGGAACAGTACAGGAAATGCAGGGAGGTTAACCATGATACTGTCCGGTTGGCTACCCTACTCAGGGGGAGGGGATACGGGAAATGAAAGGGAAAGAAAGGACAGCGGTACATATTAAAGGAGAAAATGAGAGGAAGAAAATGAGGAAAAGCACAAGCCATGGTTATGGCAACTACAAAGGCAGTACAAAGGACGTACACAAAACCAGAAAATGCACAAAACTAAGGTGGTACACTGATAAAACAGGCGAGCTATAGGGGCACTGCACAGTAGTAATTGTCGCCAATGCAATCAACCAGAGACAATTGATCCTTGTTTTGTGTTTTGCCGTGACGCTGCGTTCTTCTGGGAAGTTTTGCAGCGGACTCTCAAGAAGGACATTGAAATTACTCCTTACACCACTCGGTTCCTGCCTTTTCATGATGTTAATAGGGTACCTTATGACGTATTTGTAGTGCTGTGTTTGTATAGCTTGTGGCAGTACCGCATGACTGACCTGCATGCGGAACCTTCTGGGCCAACTAAGTCCATTTTTCGTGAGCTGGCTGCGTTGGTGAAGAGTGTTTATGCGGCGCAGAATGGTCCGCCAGTCAGCTTGAATCTTTTTGGATGCGTGTATCTGCTTGCCCGACTTTTGAAGGACGCAAAACGCAGTTGGATTTAGTGCTTCTCCACCGATACCTGCTAGATTTTGTATTGTCTTTTAGTAGTTATTTGTGGTCGCAAGTGGGCCTAAATTTTCCATGCATTAAAAAAAATACAGGGTTAGGACTGTAGTTGCCGCACTTGGCTGCGGCTCTTGACGACCTGGGACCGATCCCATTCGAACCTAAATAAGTTTCTGTGTGTTTTGTTTACTTATTTTCTTTTTACAGCGACCTTAATTTGGTATCATTGGCGTATGTCGCCACCAACTACGGTCACTTTTCGCGTTTAATGAGGCATCTAAGGATTTAGCCTGAAGAAGTATGTCAAAAATTTTCTAGATCGGTGCGGAATAATGTTTTTTTTTTCAATTTTTCATATTTTTGTCCAAAAAAATACGTAAAAACTCCCCCCCCCCCCTCGAAATTTCGTTAAAACTTGCATCTTTAAAATTTGCACCACGTTGGCAAATCGTTGTCACGTTGCAGGGTCCTCATGCAAGCAGCCGTGGACCTCCGGATTTCGAAGAGACGGGGCAAGGACCCCGGCGACGAATGATCGCCTTGAGAGGGGCCGTTGTGCACCGGGTAACTGGCCAAATTTCGTCCGCAATCAATCGGATGTTAAACCGAGGGAAATAGCTGCTTCCTGACTGGGCTGCAAAGTACCCTTTGTGTTAAAAATGTCTATAAAACCTCGTGTAAATAGGTTGTAAATAAAGGAGGAAGCGTACTAAAACGTTCTCTAATACCAGATGCCGAAACTGTCGTATCCGCACGGTGCCATCAGCAGATCAAGGAGTTCGTCTCCGATTCCCACGTTAGCATCCAACGGCTGCTCTACCAGCAAGGCGACCGACCACAGAAGAGGGGAGTACCTGACTGGGTTTCTATATTTGGCGCTTCCATATCTCATAGTTTTCTTTTCTCTGTGATATCCCTTTCTTCCTGTGCCCGAGGCACGCGTGGGACGACCTCCCATATCGCACACTTCAGCGGGCCTCGCTGAAGACGCCACAACTGCGAGAGAATATGTACTTTAGGCGCGTAAATACAATCATGGACAAATGAACTGTGAACACGAAAATATGAGAACCAGACGACGCAAAATTGAAAAATACTGTGGCAGTAATGAAAGTCGAGCTAGATGCCATGATTGCATTCTTCCAACAGCGCTAAGACGACGGGGACAGAGAAAGAAGGACAAACACAGACGCTGCTTTTCTTTGTGCTCGTCGTCTTGGCGCTGTTAGAAGAATGAAAAATACTGTTCGTTGAGGTTCAATGATGGCGTCTATTTGTAATTTGGAAAGCCACATTTCCCAACTTTGTTTTTGTGCTAAGCTATCCGTCATTTTCCCTTGCATGGACAGAAATCGGGCTATTTAAGTTCTGGTTGATATTTTCGTCTTAGCATTCACTGTAATAGACAAATGAAACGCGAACGCAAAAATATAAACCGGGCAATTGGGTTTGGGTAAGCGAAGATGCTGTAAAAATATATTGGTGCCATCGGCATGGGTGATAAATTTGGGGAGTCAGGAATACGACACAGATCATTTATGTATATGATGAACAGCAATGGCCCATGTATGGATCCCTGGGGTACACCATTTTTATGCCTAACATTGATGACGACACTTGGTTCACTTTAACAAATTAAACCACGTAGACCATGCCAGTAAAATTGCCGCATGGTTCCAGTATCCAAAAGTGACTCTCCAAATATACACAACCCTGCTTCACCATGCGATCTCCGCGAACCATAATCTTCCATTTTGCGTGTTACGATTCATATTTCCGTGTCTTCACTTTTCAATCATCGGTGAGCTTGCGTATGCGTACGCGTGTAATGTTCGAGGAAACCGCGGAACTTCGACTCCATCTGGTCGAGAGGAAAGAGGCATCGCGGAGGGCTCCCGGGATAACAACACCCGCTAACCCAGTTGCCCCAAGCGCGCTCACTACCTCGTCGCTATGGCGACGGCGTCCAGAAAAATCGATGGCCATGCGCGCCGCGGACGCAACTCCGTCTCTCCGGCAACGTGCTCGCTCGCGGAGAAGGAGATCGGCCGGGTGGGTGGCGCAGTTTACGTGCCAGGCTGATTCACGATTCGCGAGCTCTCCAGCCCTCCTCCCCCGCATCAACCACTCCCTCGGGCGCCGCTTTATTGCTGTCACGGAGAGGATTTCGCGAGGAAACGAGGCGAGAAGGGAAGACGGGAAGGGAGCGTGGAAGATGGGCGGGAAGATGCGGGAGACCCCGCTGGAGGAGAGAGTAGGGGAGAGTAGGGGAGAATAGCGCATACTACTACGCGGCACTCTAAAAGCGGCTCTGTGTGCGCTGGCATGCCCGACGGGAGAGCCGGAGGGTGCGTAGATTGCTGCGTTATAGGGTGCGGGAAACGCAGTAAGGTCAAACGGATGCATTATATTTTTTCTAGCCCACGTACGCACAGTCGAGAACGACGCAAGGTTTTGGCGCTAATTAAACTTTACCGGGGCAAACTTGCGCCGTGAAAAACTGGAGCGAAAGTTCAAGGGTCGAAGAAGTAGACAAATAAAGTGACCTGCACGGTCGAACGTGGGCGAATCGAATTCCGCGGTGTTGCGTCTGCAAGCATTTATGTGAAAGCGCAACTACCTCCGGAAACATACAATCAGATCGGTAACATGATAACTTAGACAATATCGGTAACTTATAGAGAAGAACAGTCTTGGCGAGTGCAGATCTGCTTTTTTTTCGCTCGGTGTTTTGCCACGCGTCATATGAGAGAACGTTTGAAGGTGGGAAGAGATAAGAAAGTATGAAAGCACGATAAGCAGAAGAAAGTAAAAAAGCAAGAGAGAGAGAGAGAGAGAGAGACGCTACAAGAATCACAGGTATTCAGGAAACCGATAACAGTGGCAGAGATTCCTTTCAAGAAGAAAAGCTGGGTGTGGCTAAATGACAGAACGAACCTACGTATTCCCTGCTTTCAGCGCTCCATTATCCCCTCCACCCCCACCCCTCAATTAAGGCCTCATCGTCGGATGCTGAAACGAAATTTCTCAGAAAACAAAAGAAAGTTCGTTATGTGGCTTAGTAAGGCTTGAGGCGGACCACGGCGACGTCGGGCCACGTGCGTTGTCGTGATGCCCTGTGATTAACGTCGGGGACACCTTCGTTGACAAGTCGGTCAACACGTCGTTGGATTCTGTACGGTCCGAAATGTAGATGCAGAAACTTCTTGCTGAGGTCGCGTCCTCGGATTGCGGTCCAAACGCACACCCGATCCCAGGGATGGCGTCTCGGCTTCAAATGCCGTAGCGTGGGACATCCACCAGCTGCTGGTCCGTTGTACAGGCGCTAGCCAGCAAGATGTTGGTCTCCCGTTGTAAGTATACTCGGTGGTCGGAGTTGAGATCATCGCCATGTGTATACGTAAGGCAGCACAGCGTCGAGCATCGTCGTCGGCTGACTTCCGTAGTCAAGCTTGAAGTGGTTTATCTGCATCATTTCCTTGGGAACTGTATTGTACGTGAACCTGACATAAGAGATGATTTCCTCCCACGCCTTATGTTCAACGTCGGCGTACATACACAGCATTTTCCCGGTGGTCTCTTTCAAGCGCACTCTTCGTTTGGCGGTGCACGTGCACCATTGTCCTTCTGTGGACCGTGTTGCTGTTGCGCCAGACTCGAGTCAGTTCAGCTGTAAAGCCTATTGCGCGGTCTGCGATGAGAACCTATAGTGTGTACCACCCAGCACGACTTGGTGGCCCATCGACTAGCGGTATCATCATCTGCGTCCTCGTACGGGGCTGCGGATTGAGTAAGAGGGCCTCGAATCCGCCGCTCTTCCGGTGCGGAGACGCGCCAGGCAGACCCACGCACGCCTATGTATATTTAACGAGTAATTTAGCGCTCAAAAAGCTGGTATACAACGAATGCGTTCTTCCGGTAATGAAGCGTGGGACAGAAACTTGTGGTATCACTTAGTGTCACTAAATAAGCTTATTTTAGTGACACTAGTCTCACTGAGAGACTTGAAAGGGCTTAGAAAACAGCTGCTTGGATTAGGAAACAGACGGTTTTGGAGGACATTCTAGCTTAACTTTAGTGAACAAAATGGGCATGGGCGGGACAAGTCATGGGATGTGTGACCACATCCGTTAAACAGAGTGGCTGCCAACAGACCATAAGCGAAATAGGGGTCGACCAAGGACTCGATTTAGGGATGAACTACAGGAATTCGGGTGCAAGTGGGGGGACTCAACTAGCACTCGATAGACGTGGCTTGACATCTTTGATCAACACAGTCGTTCTGCAGTAGACACAACATGGGTGACGATGATAAATTTAACAATTCCTCCGCAGCATTAAACCACCCCAAAGCTTACCGTCTGTGTTCTGCCTCCTTCCTCCTACGGAGGCGAGGTTATTTCGTTTGGGCTTTATTCTCATTTCACCTAGCCGACGAAGATTTTCAGCGTGTCGATGGCGGAAAGTTGTCGGAGAGGCATGGCGGTGGAGCGCCGGAAAGCCGAACGTATTCATACCGCCGTAAACCCGGCGGGTCGACTCGCTGGCTCGTTTGTTTGCTTGTTTGCCTAATTGCTTGATGTCTTGCGCAGCCCCAAGGTTCATTCACTCGGCGAATTTCTAAAGGATAAATAGTTCTTTTTATTATGTATTGCTAACAACATGCGCTCTCTTGGCTCCATTGAATTCCACGCGTTGGGCGGATTTTATGACCGCTTTCCGGGTCGCATAAATAGTGGGCCGAGCAGATCTCTGCGCGGCCGCGGACCGACAAGACGTGGCGCACGACGGAGATGGCCTATAACGGCCGCTAACGCTTGTTTTTTAGAGCGCAGTAAAGGCCAACTGAACTCAAATTTTTCTTTGCGCAAGTTTGATCCCAATAAGTTCTTTATGCTGTAAAAATCACCATGGCGAATTTCTAAGCATAAGTGCAAGCGTTCAAAGTAGCTCGAGCAGACGACGTTTGCACCTGGCGGAGTCTCCGAAACAAGTTCCGAGTGGCCTGTGACTGTGAGGGAGAAGTGGAATTTGTGCCGTGGCGCTCGCGCTTCTTGGGGGGTTGGCACGGCGCGCTACCGTGCGCAGGGATGTGCTCACTGGTGATTTCTCCGCTATAACGCCGCGCTGAACCGCCGTCAGCATCACATGTTTTAGAAATAACCGCAGAGGTAGCAATACCCGCAATTTGTCAGTGCAATAAAAGATATTAGAAGCAAACAAACTGTGCACGCGTGCGGTGCTTCGGAAGTTAGCAAAACTTTTTTTATTAGGAAATAATATGTTTACTTAGAAAAACAGCTTTAAACGCGCACTCGCCTGTCCATTTATCATTAATATTGCATCTGCCACAAAAATATTTTATAAATTCTTATAAATCTTTCACCTCTTGCAATGCCGTGAGCAATATTTCCTGTATCTGAGCTTGTCTTATCACCCCCCCCCCCCCCTTTCCGTGAATAGGGTATTAGAAAGCCCCAAAAGTTACGTTGGAAGTCTTAACTTTAGTTGTTCTACGCGCCGGTATCAACATTCAGTGCTACTTTTTCCTCCCTCGCTAAGTAAACTAAAACCAGCCTTGCTCTTGGTGAAAATATATATCCGCACAAGGATTGGCCATAATTTTGGCGAAATGTGGAAGCTGAGGAAACTGCTCCTCTGTAAATGGTAAATCACATCATTTTTTATTTCCAGAAAGAAATAACTTGCTTTTTATGAGTGTTAGATGTGATTGATTATGGGTTTGAACACGCCGACGCTACAGAGGCGGTGAGGCCGCCGTAGTGAAGGGCTGAGGATTAATTTTGACCACCTGGGGGTCTTTATCGTGCGCCAAAATCTCGAACGCACTGGCGTTTTCCCTTTACGCATCCATCAGAAAAGCGACCGCAGTGGCCGGGCATCGAACCCGCGTCGTTGGGCTCAGCTCCACAGGCACTGAGCCACCGTGGCGGGGAGGGTTAAATTTATGTTGTCTGAAATTAAAATGTTATCAAATGCACATCTCTCCGGTGAAAGTACCTAAGTGTGGGAGATAGGTAACTTTTTCGTGTTTCAGCGCCTCATTTACCTTTAGAAGCTGCCATACGGTTCCAAATAGATTTTACAATTCGATACTAGATGTACAGTGAAATAAAAGTTACTGAACAAATATTCACAAAGCTGCCTGCACGGAAATACACATCGCAAGCAGTTTTATGAGTGATCACCGCCCGTGCGCAGTTCGTTCCCGTCAAAAAGAAAAGAAAAAAAAACCGGCCTGACATCCAAAGCTCCTGCTAACCAAAGCTGCTTTTCGACATGTTACGATCAAACAGCCTTGAAAAGCTGGGCCCACTTCTTTACTCGCAATGCCTAGGATTGCTACTCCGGCAGGAATTCTAAGGCAAAAATAACTGCCGATAGTTATACTTCCTCTCGGTTGATAGCACCAAAGAATCAGAATTGCGCCTTACGTCATTAGCATCGGCAAAATGTTAGTGGAACATCTGTGGAAGTAACAGTGCGCAAGGCGACGCTACCACGCGCATTCGGAGGCTGCTAACAGCGGCCGCTGGCACCGGCACGTCCGCTTCCGTTCCATCACCTACGTCACGTCCGGCCGCCGTAATGGCCGCGTTTTCGTCCAGTTTCGCTTCCGAAAACGGCAATCTTCACGAGGCGTTTGCGCCTCCCACGTTCGTGTTTGAAGCGCAGTGTTTCGTAGTTAGCACTATTTTTATGTGTACTATTAGACGACATTATTTTTAGGTTGGCGATAATTCGACTGCAATTGGCCTTTAGCGCCCGCTCCTCTGGTTTCGCGGCGTCCCTCTCCGTTGGTTCCGTCGTAACCAAGGGAACAAGGAGGACACCGTAGAGAGAGTGAGGGGGAAAGCGCGGGAGGAGAGAATGGCGAAAGTATGAAGAGGAAGGAGGTATGCCTCCGTAGAGACAACACCGTAGAGAGAGTGAGGGGGAAAGCGCGGAAGGAGAGAAGGGCGAAATTGTGAGGAGGATGGAGGCATGCCAATTGCGCCGCCGTAGAGACAACACCGTAGAGAGAGTGAGGGGGAAAGCGCGGAAAGAGGGAATGGCGAAAGTTTGAGGAGGTTGAAGGTATGCCAATTGCGCCGCCGTAGAGACAACACCGTAGAGAGAGTGAGGGGGAAATCGCGGAAGGTGAAAATGGCAAAAGTGTGAGGGGGAAGGAGGTATGCAAACTGGGCCGCGTGAGGCGTGCTCCGCGGCGGTAAACCTCTACGAGATAACGCCAGACGGGCCGTCGTGCGTTCGCTGGCGCACTGTCGGAGACGAAGGAAATGCTTCGTCTGTTGTTTCAGCTAAACGAGTCCCCGCGCATACACTCAGCGCCGCTGACGCCAGAATCTAGAGGTGCGTGTCGCCGAAGCAAATATAGTTTCTCACTAACTCGCCGAAGCAGCAGCTATGTGCCGTCGCCGAGAGTCTTCTCGGCGCTGTAATTTCGCATTAGGGAGTGTAGTAATCGTCAGCCTTATTTTTAACACGAAAGTGTTTCATTCCGGGATTCACAAAAATTTTATCTACGTCATATCCGCCACGGAAGTGACGCCAGTACAACGAAGCAAGCGGCCTGTAAAGGGTGCACCCCTGCACACAGGGTCTTCTTGCGGGGAAGCAGCCTTTAGTACTAAACAATACGTTATACTTCGGGTTGTTCGTTCTCGGGTTTTATTTTCTAACACGACAGTGTTTTATGCCGGGATACCCAAGATTTCACTGACGTCATATCCGTCACGGAAATGACGCCAATACACCTTTGCCAAAGCGACCCGCCAGCAGGACGTCGCTCGCCAAGCACACCCACAAGACAGCCGCCGACCCGAAAATCATGCTCAGTTGCAAATTTTGCTGCACATTTTACTTCCGTGTTTTACCTATTCCTATGACAGAGGAATCAACAACAGTTTTTTTTTAGAAAAATAAAGACACCTCTAGTCACCCGTTATCTTAAAGTAGGAAGTTTCTGGAGACTCGGCGGACGGCAGGGAGGGGTGGGGGGAATGTGGGACGATAACGCGATAGCATGCGAAGTGACGCGTTAGCCCTCATTCACACAGCTGTTTTTCACCCCGTCACGTCACCGTCACGTCACCGTCTTCCGTCATGGGCGATGGTTTCTCTGGCGATTTCTCTCCGAAAACGGTGCGGCGGTGACGGGAAGCCGAGCTCTACGTTTCCGTTCCGTCAACGTGACGGGACTACGCCCCGTGGTAAACCAACCAATCAGAAAACAACTTTTTACGGCTAAATTTAGCGAAAAGATCACACGTAAAAATCTAAGCCATTTTTTTTTTACTTTTCAGATTAAGCACGCTCAATTCTAGGCTAAACTGATCACTAGGCAGACGACCCTGTACACTGACGGAGAGCTCCAGTACGAACGCTACCCGTTTACGTCTCCGTCGCGGTTTCTTGACGTGACGGTGCCGTGCCGGAGAAGGTGACGGCTGTGTGAATGAGGGCTCATACTTAGGTGATAACGTGGGGATATTGCGCTGGATTTTGACCTTTTTGCACGCTTAGTTTGCGTTGCTGTGTCCACGCTATGGCGCCACGTCTCGAAGGTAACACCACTGGCGTGTGGGTGAAGTAATCTCAGGTGTATTCACATTTAGGCTGATGCGTTAAGACTAGGGTGATTAGGCAAGGTGCGCCAAAGTGAAGGGGTCTGAACCGGTGAGACCGCCATTTTCCTATCCTCGCTCGGCCTGCAGGCAGCGAGCCCGCTTGGGACGCACGCCGTCGAGGGCCACAAGACCAGCCGCATTTTCTCGCTCTCATCTATGCTCTTGGAGTGAATGCTGGGCCTGACCTCCGAGAAGGCTTCGTACTGCTAAGTTTCGAACAGTTCGCTGTTGTAGATAACTGCCCATCGCAATTTCGGAATGAACGACAAAGGAAGCTTGCGCAGCCGTCAAGGGCGCAGCACGAGGTCATAAAAAACGACTGCGAAACGAGCTGCATCGATTGTGTCAGTAACTTTGTAAAACAAATTGAAGCGTATTTTGCTCGGTCGGATAGAATTGTAGCATTAAAAAGTTGGAGTCCTCTAATTAACTCATGAAAATATGTCAACCGTGAGTTGAAAATGATCGCAACTTTGTAGCTCGGGGCGGCGGGGGGCCAATGGGAGAGGCCTCGTCCTGCAGTTGACTCAGAAAGGCTGCTGGGGGTGGTAGTGATGATGATGATGATGATGACACAGAATATTCCAAAAATGCGACAACAGGTATTGGCGTCTCATACACTTTCCTACTCTAATTTGGTACATCATGAATAGCGGTCACGGTCCCGACTATACGCCTCAACTAGGTCGTATTGTCGGCGCTGTTTCAATCAATCAATCAATCAATCAATCAATCAATCAATCAATCAATCAATCAATCAATCAATCAATCAATCAATCAATCAATCAATCAATCAATCAATCAATCAATCAATCAATCAATCAATAAAATTTTATTATGCTAGACAGGAATACATTTGCGTGGTAGTGTATACAGGTGGGACCTTTGCAGAACTCAAAAAAATGGGCTGTAAAAGAGCTGACGATCTGACACCGCTCCAGGCGCACGACGTTCAATCAATCTTTTACTCTATCTTGTGTCGTATAGCCGCTACGGACTCTTGTCGTATTCGCAGGAGCCGAATTAATTTATATCTTAATTGACAGATCACGCGTTTCGTTAATCGACGGATAAGGACCTTATTTACTGAGGAATAAATATATAAAGTTGGACTTTTTGCCTCCATTTTTTTGTGTGTGTGGCGTTCAGGCACCTGTCACAAAGCACCCAAGCAAGCTGGAGCCAGACTTCACTCGCTCGGGACCGTATCCCTGAGTTCCTGTTTTTATTGGCTTTCACATGCATGCGGCCCCTCGAGAAACTTTCAAGGATACTGCTGCATAAGAGAAAAGGTTTGCGAAAAGCACCCGCAAAATTGGCCTGCCGCCAGTGACGTTTGCGGCATCCGCGTACCGGTAGCTAGCCGACCGCGCTAATAGAGTATTTTCACACAGCGGATATGTGACCCGACTGCGCACGCGCGCGTGGGCACGGCGTTGCGGGCCGCCCGCCATCGGAACGAACCAACTTTGCGATCGACGCAAGGGAATAGCGTACGCTAATACTTTGTGCAGAGTTTTCAAAGTTTAAAACGTTAAAACTCTCTAATGTCGTATCTTTGGGGTTTGTCCGTGAAGAAGGATGACCAGAGAAACTGTGGTGCATAATGTTAGAGTCTTCTTATTACAAACGTGCGCGATGTGGACTCCGGTGATACCCAAGCACGTGTGCCCGGACGTGTATCCGAGCGATGTGTGCGCGGTGTGTAGGAAGGACAGGGCCACGATGGCTCATATCCTGTGGAACTGCAAAGTGAACGACGGTGCTACAGAGACGTTACCGCCGCACCTAGCGGATGCGGTGGCAAGCAAGGACTACGACGTGCAATACAGGGCCGTCCAGCAAGTGTTGGAGGCTCTCGAGCGTCAGCGCCCGAAAGCACTGTCCCCTCAGGGGCTGGGCGCGTGTAGGTAGCCGATGCCGAGGGACCGACTGACACGACGTTAGGCAGCGTCAATTTTGCCTGACAATAAAGATGTTTTCTCTCTCTCTCTCTCTCTCTCTCTCTCTCTCTCTCTCTCTCTCTCTCTCTCTTTCTTAGGCTACGTTCAGACTACCGACGCAAAAGCCATATCGTAATCTATGGACGTTTAAAAACGGCGTGTCACGCCGTTAGGTTGGCTGAGACGTGAAGTGACGTCATTCGTTAAAGTTATTACGGCAGGGGTGGCAACAGTTTGAACACGGCATTAGGGGCTAATTGTCATATAATTGGTTTCCGGATAGTTCCGGTAAAACAGCTACAGCCGTTTCCTGTAGCTATACTTCCTCTGTAGATGACCATATATTTACAGCAGGCAGTTATCCTGTATTGTTTACAATTTCACTATGAAGTAGCTAGTTATGACAAGTAATTGCAACTGGCCGTAATGGTAGAGCTGATTTAGCAGCTCTACCATTTGTTTCGGGATACTTTTGATGACACAAGAGTTCGAGCCGTTTTCTGTAATCACACTCCCTCCGTAGATGGCTATGCTTCACTGCGCAGCACGCAATGTGGAAAAGCCAGCTTGCAAAAACCAAGCTAACGCTGACTTTTTAAAAGTTGGCTTCACCTCTACACGCAATAGCAATGCTGCGAACACATTTTCTAGGGGCAATATAAGCCGGCCTACATAACAATATTAAAACCCTAGGACCTCTCTTGTACGAGTTTTAGGGTCGAAGCA
This sequence comes from Haemaphysalis longicornis, assembly GCF_048455015.1. Classification (NCBI taxonomy): domain Eukaryota; kingdom Metazoa; phylum Arthropoda; class Arachnida; order Ixodida; family Ixodidae; genus Haemaphysalis; species Haemaphysalis longicornis. The sequence goes on from NW_027526445.1 coordinate 140,029,263, forward strand.
CCTCAGGACCTCGCTTTGTCCGGGGCTTGGCGCCCGTGTACACAGTGTTGCGCATGAGCGAGGAGCCTTGCACTAGATTGGATTAAACTGGATTGGATTAAAATGAATTGTATTGGATTAAATTGAATCGTATCGGATTGGATTGGATTGGAATTCTATATACTGTACACACGCGTTCTCACTCATTTACATGCGCGAGTGGGCAATGCCACGGGTGATTTACGGTTAGAACGATCCCCAGTGCTTCGACCACGCGTTATGATTCACTTCGTGGAGATGCGTGAATTTTTTTTCTCCATACGCTGAAGGTGTGGCGTACTATGTTACTATCCCGGGGACTTGAGTGGGCACCGCAAAGTGGTGCACCGTTCCCGTGCGATTTTTCTATATGTACCTCTGTTGTCGGAGATAGTCTGCTGGATCATCGCCTCCTGCACTTTGCAATGCTAAACGCATCGCCCGCTTCCCAATGTGAGTGAGTGGTACACCTGCAGTGCCCACATGTCGTACGGTGGGGCCCCAAGATGTATTGGGAAATTAATTGGAAATTGACTAAATTTGAGAGCGTCTTGCGCCTGGTTGCCAAGGCAACTGATGTTTGAGATTGCCAAAGTAACTGTGCTTTCGACAGCGTTAGAAAAAAAAAAAAAAAACAGGCCCGCAGCAAAGCCCGGTTTGTCAACGTTTTCGCTTTCCACCGCGCGTCGTCCCAAGATTAACCGGTCACGTGACTAAAAAACTGGGAAGGCTAGCAATTGAAGGAGAGTGGTCAGAGTAGAAGGAAATGGCTTGGTTGGCCGCTTGGGGCTGATCCGTTTAGCATTGAAAAAAAAATACAGGAGGCGACGGCTGGATGCTAGCCATACACAGCTCCACTTTAAAAGTCAACAGCCTTTTTTTTTTTTTCTTCTTTCTGTTTACTTACCGGCAATCAACTCACCCCTTTCTTCAGTGCACGCACCGACCTGCGACCGTGCCCTCACGAACGGGCTGCTCCGTGAGACCATTTTCAGACAAGTTCAACGAACGCGAGCGGTGACCGGCTACCCCGGCTACGAGGCGGACATCGTTTCTGCTCCCGGCCGGCCGGCCGGCCAACTCGAGCGAGAAATTTTCGTGAATGGACCCACCCGTGGCGCGTCCTTCACTGCCGCACACTTCTCCGCTCGCCTCCTTCCAGCAGTTGTCTCCCCGTACGCGTTTTCTTTTCCATAGTTCGCGAGCGCTTGTGGCTTTTTGCGATGCGCGGACCCCGTGCTCCGAGAACCACGCCGAGAACCACTCTTGGCTTCTTCATGTCGTTGGCGTCTTGCGAGGCGTGCGAAAAGGAACGGCGCAACGCGAGAGTGGACGTAGCTCTCTTGTTGCACGAACGTGATGCGGCGGGTTGAACGGGTTTGTTTTCGATGGCAAATGTTCTCGACGCCTGTATACGCGCAGCCTCGCGGCGGTGTGTAATTATGCGTGATGGATGCCCTGACTCGAGGCTTCTGAGCGGCGCCGCTCTTGCGTACTCGTAATCGGTGAGGTGTTAATTAACCGCGTTGCACTCAACATTTTCGGGACAAAGTAACACGATGATCTTCAGCAGTGTTTCGTTTCATTTGTCTGCTCATTGCAGTACGTGGGGCTTCAGCCCGGAATTGCGGAAGTATTGAGTTCACACACAATAACAACGTACAAGAAATTAGCAGACCCTTGAGTATCTGTCAAAATAGTGACACATGCATTAGCGCGCCTTTAATAGCGCTGTTCGATTTCGAGGTGGCATTTCTTGGTGAGCCGTGATATTGAAAGCACGTTATTTATTTCCTTCTTCGTTTTTTTCTGGGGGGGGGAGTTCAGTTCCTCGCGCAACCCTGTATGTTCCTTTTCTCTCTGAGTAAACCAATCAGTTGTCAATCAGCGCTCATCCTACAGTAGTAATCGATGTCTCGTCCTTTCGCGCTGTTTAAAATATGAGCAGGTCAGAAACCTCCGATTCGATTATAATGCTGGCCTGGCTTGAGGGTGGGGTTGGGCCGTAAATTAGGAGTATTTGCTGACCATGGGAGGCATTGTATTCGTCTTTTGTCCTATCCTCGGCGCAGGTGAGCAATAACTGCAAATTTGCCTTTCGTTCTCTTGGACCAAGGGTCGGATATAGTGTAGGGCTGCTGACGCCTTTGGTCATGCCGGCGGAAAGGAGATGGGGCGATGTGAGACTCTCGAGAATTCGCTAGGCGAATTGTAGAACTCAAGTCGCTCACTACCATGTCTTCGTCAGTTTAGAGAGTACCCATCACCGGCAGGCGAACTTGGACCCTGTGTAAAGGTTCCTGGCGTCAGCGACGCTGCAAAGTCGAACGCGTGGGAAGCGGCGGTTCCCTGAAGGGCTTTATGGCAACCAGCTTGCTAAGAGCGAACGGGCTTTGGATCATGCCGCCTGCGCGGAGACGAATTGTCTTGAGCCTCAGCTGGGCTGCGACGTTGTTTTGAACAGTGTGTTGCAGGGCACAGTAAGAGCGTGAGAAAGCGTGGGTCGGATGCCTCGGGGGCCGCCTGCGCGCGCGTTTTTCCATTAGCAGGTTGTAAAACCATTTAGTCCGTCGAGCGGCTGGAGACGGGGAGCGTGGAGCTGTCAACTGTGGTTAGACAGTGGCCGATTTAAGGCGATAGCTTTCCTTTTGTTGGCCAGTGCGTGCGCGGGGTGGAGGCTCGCGGGCGAGGGTGCGCGCATTGCGGCCCGGGATGGGCGCGGCAGAGGCGACGCCTGAGCCGGCCGCGGTGTCCTTTTGTCCCTACGCGCTGTTTCTGGCCCACGGTCCAATTAACGGGGCATCGCCTGTCAACGCCGGAGAATCTTGGGGACGCGCCGGGTCGTTAAGACGGATGTTTATGGGTTTCAGCTGGCTTGAGTAGCTGTCCGGTCTCGGACGAGATGCGTGGGGACAGTCGATGCAGACAGCGTTCGTGGAAGCGTGTCCCTGGCGCTTGCACGTGTTTTCGCGGGTTTTTGAGTGTTTATCGTGTTTGCTTGGTTTGCTTTTGATTCTTTCCTTTTTTTCCTGGAGAGAGAGAGAGTGACCAGTGTTTGAGGGTTACGGGGGGCGTTGCCCACCGTGGTTTAGGCCCGGATTTGCTAATCCAACCTATCAGGTGCCCAGGAGATACCGATTGGCCTGTGTATCGGGGGTGGGGCCTAAGTAACCCATTAAAACCACGAGACACGAGGTCTCGGGGTCGAATCCTCAAGGTTTTAATGTGCTATGCACGGCCGGCGTATTGCCGGGCTAGCCAGGTCAGGCTAGGGAGGATCTCACCACTTGGGTAGTTTTAGGTCAGGGTCCGTCGCTGACGGGAGTGCCGCGTGCACAAAGTCTTAGCTGACCTACAACCCCATTTTATTTCTTACTTTGTTAACTATATCTTCAGTTTGTCAATATTCTGTATATATCTTCAGTGTTGTGGGCATAATCCAATCCTATTCTTAACCCTTTCCATTAAGCAATATAATAGAATAGAATAATAGAACAACGCACCGTCGTTATTCTCACTGCTCTCGCGCAGCACCGAACTGCCCTGCCGAGAGACTCTGCCCACAACGGGTTCGAGAGCGAGCCATGACTCTCGCCGCGAGTGTACGTTGTCAGTCACTTCACATGGAAGCGATACATTTCATAGTACAGGGGTTTATTACGCGGACAACCACGATACAAACACTACACTGTACTACGCACCTAGCCCCTGGGGCATATACAGCCGTCAGCGTGTGCCCAGCCCGTAGTCGGGCAGCAGTAGCGTCCGCCGGCGTTGGCCGGCCGCAACGCTCGCTGACGTAGGGGAAGGGGGTAGAGCACTGCACGGGCCGGAATTTCTAGGCCCGGCCCGACCCGGCCCGGTAGAGACACGGCCCGGGCCCGGCCCGGGCCCGACAAGTTTTTAAAACGGGGGCCCGAGCCCGACAAATTTATAAAATGTGAGCCCGAGCCCGGCCCGAGCCCGACAAAATTTAAAATATCAGCCCGAGCCCGACCCGAGTCCGGTAGAATTTAAATGAAATAAGTCCGTTCCCGCCAGACTTTCTAAGTATCACCCCGAGTCCAAAAGGCTATAAACATGAGCTAGAAAACGTTTGCTGTTTTTAACCTAAAAGCGTAAGCATAAAGCGACTGCATAAAGCAATGAATGGGAAATACTGTGATCACAATAATATAATTAGGATTTTGTTAGTGTTGACTCAACAGACTAAGTTTACGTACATTTACTGCTGGAATATTTGACAGCATTTTGCTTTTACTATCTGTTGCTAAAGGAACTCGGAGATTGCGCCACGGGTTCAGTTCGGGTCCATACACGAACGCGCCTGAAATTTGAGCAGATGACGTGTCCGCTTTCATGACTTCATTTCTGTCTTTCCGTTCAGTGTTGAAGGCAGCATTATTTTGTCTGCGTTTGTTTTCTTTTCTGCCTTGAATCATGGTTTTAAAACTTTTTATCCGAAACATTGGCTCTGCTTCGAAAATTGGTCCCCGAAACTATGCACGGTTGTGACTACCGCCCATACGAAAACATGTGGGCTACCGGCGTTCCTACTTTCGGCAAAAGAATGGGGATGTGCGGACCTTGAAGGCAGCAGCTGATGGCAACAAATCTTGTCTGCCTTGCCTAGACATTTTTGGGTGACAGCTTGCTTTCCGAAGTGGAGGAATCGCTTCAGTAGGGTTTGGTTTCGCCCTCCACGGACCCGTAGCATCCCGACGACGCTGCGGCCGCGCATGCGCGCTGTGACTGACCCATTTATTTTGTTCGACGACGACTTCAAGCCAGCCCGCCACCACCGGGAGGGTTCCGGCAACCGTTCGAGACAAAGCGACGACGCGGGCCGCACGACCCTTCGTGGAACTTCTGTGAGGCGGACCCTGGCGACAGAATCTTTACGGCTCCCAGCCTCAGAAGATGTGTTTGTGTTGTTTTGTGAATGACTGCTTCTCCCCGCGTCTCCTCTCTCGTGCCTATTCCACCAACCCCCATCCTGCACACAGCAGTGTATTCGACGTGTGCACTCAAAATAAAGAGCTGTACTCCCATTCTTCAGTCTCCCGCTTCTTGTGGAGGCCCAGGCGCTTGGAATGCAGGGCCACACGTCGTGACCGAGGAGCCGCTCGCTACCACGGAGGTGGCAACAGTAGACAGTGCGAAGTCTATGTCGCCTTTGCTCTGTTTGTTTTATTTCAAAAAGCAGAAATAAAAGACAGTCATGTTGTATTGTGTGTCTGGAGTGCCCTCGTCTGGCCTGCTCTCTCCCACTATGCTGCCCAGACTGTGTTTTATAATTGATGTGAAGGCTTTCTGAGCGGAATCGTCTATTTATCATGTATTTTAACGGCGCCATAGTGACATTGCACTTCGCTTTTTTTCTTTTCACTTAACCTCAAATATCAATGGGAAAACTTCTTGCTATCAACAATTTGGAATTAGCGTCACACTACTGCCGTACCTCAGGCACTGCTCGGGCCGGCTCGGGCCGGCAAGGCCCGAAACATTTTTCGTTCAAGCCCGAGCCCGGCCCGGGCCCGAGAAAATGTGTGCTACCCGGCCCGAGCCCGGCCCGCGGGCCGGGCCGGGCACGTGCAGTGCACTAGAAGGGGGCTCTCTGTGGCCGCTACACATTTCAAGCCGCTGGACTCGATCGGGCGGCATCGGCGCTCGTCCGCTGACCTTAGACGGCGCAAGCCGTCACATCGCGGACGCGGGGGCAACCCACCAATGAGTGGAATATGCCCGCGGAGACTCGCCGGGCATCCTAGATAAACGCACTGACGCAAATCGAGGCATGCGCTAATCGACACGGTGGGTGCCGTGACCCACGAAAGTGGGAAACAACGGCCAATGCAAGAAACGGCCAGAAGTGGCCGAAGGGCATTTACGTACCGTGCGATCGCTGCACATCCCAAGGGCGGTCTCTCCCGGGCAGTCTCCTGCGCGCATCCCCCGTCGCCTCGTAGGGAGAGGAGGGAAGCGCGCGAGGATCGCCCTCGCCCCACAAAGGAGAAGGACGTCGCTAGCGCCTCCTCGCCCCGATATGAGGGGCTTGGCCCCCACAGTGTAAATATACAGTTTTTGAAAAACCCTCCATCAACCATCGTCGTCGTGTCATCAGTGCCGTCACCATCAGGCACCAACGCAGATCATCATCATCTTCAACAACAACATCAAGAAGAATATCGAACCTGACATTTACTGGCGCAGTCGACAGGATCCAAAGCCCGTTCGCTCTTAGCAAGCTGGTTGCCATAAAGCCCTTCAGGGAACCGCCGCTTCCCGCGCGTTCGACTTTGCAGCGTCGCTGACGCCAGGAACCTTTACACCCTGCTTCCGGTTGCTCTAAGTTACCGACAGGTTACCGGTCGTCGAGCGATTCCGACGCGCCTTTAGAGATGCCCACGTTTAGGCCCGCAGCTGAACATCGGACAAATGTTGAGCGTCTGAAGCGGCAGGCGAAAGACAAGAAATCCCGGACTATTGTGAAACCTGGGGAGGGGCGAAGCATGCAGTGTATAAGTGTATTCAAAGATTGTAAGTCTCTCTCTCTCTTGGGCGCCGGAGAAGCGCCGGTGGGCGGAGAAAGCGCGCGCTGTCTGAGGCGGTGGCGCTCTCTTTTGCGTTGAACCAGACGCACGCTGGCCGTAAGTTCTCTTCGTGTCACACACCGCAGCATCCTGAGAAGTACGCTTTACAGGAGAAAAACTGGCGTTTGAAAATTGAAATCGATTTCGAAACGGAATTTGACAAATTTCTGTTAACAATGCAAATAAATCCTAATTATTCCTGTATTTTAAATTAGTTTAAATCATGTTGATTAATTTTGAACCGGCTTTATCTGTTATACACTTGTTTCTTGACCATCGTCTGACAACTTGATTTACCGTGACGACATGAGACGACGACGACGACAGGAGACGCCAACAGCGCAAGCACCTAAGGTGCTTCGCCCCTAAAAGGAAGCACTAAGTTTTGAGCAACAGGTAGAATCGCACGTGGCAGGCGGCGAGCAGGGCACTCCGGTTCCAATTCTAGGGGAGGGATAACGTCCAGACTTAGACCCGGTCACCGAGGTTGCTTCGCCGCGCTCTGCACTCCCTGACAACTTCGTTGGCACGGAGCTGTGTGCTCCAGTCATCAATGGGTCGGGTGCAGCGCGTGAGTCGGGAGTATCACCCGCGCAGGAATGCACGGAGAGCAGTGCAACAGCTGAAGTTGCGACTGTGTTTTACCTATGGGGAACTGTGACAAGTGTGTGGCGCCCCCCATCCCTGATATTCGTTGGCCGCTAAGTTCAGTGGCGCCACCAAGCTCGGTGGGCAACCTTGTGTGTGGCCGGGCAATAAACACCTCCGAGCACGGCTGCTCGGGGGTCAGTCACCGTCACCACCAGCACGCTGCATGTCGTCTCTCGGCTGGAGGGTACTCCTACCCTCCCAGGTTCACGAACGCGGGACTAAATCGTGACACTGGCGACGAGGATGGGATTCGTCGCCACTGACGCCACTCGTCGCCACTGACACTGGCGACGAGGGAAGAAGCCGCGGAGCGGCCGAAGCCACCGTGAACGCCGCCACCGAGAACGCCGAGACACCGCCCCCTCAAGCCAGCCGCCATTACGCCATGCCGCTGTACGGGAGGCTCGAGCCGTTCGAGGGTGAAGGGTCCGCCTGGCCGGTCTACGAGGAGCAAGTCGGCGTGTTTTTCCGGGCGAACGACACACCCGAGGCGAAACAGCGCGACATCTTCCTGGCCAGCTGCGGGACCCGCGTCTTCGCTCTCCTGCTCGACCTGCTCAAGCCGGCCACGCCGCACGACAAGTCGCTGGGTGAGCTGCTCGCGACGCTACGCTCGCACTACAGCCCGGCTCCGTCGACGCTAATGGAGCGTTTTCGCTTCAATAACCGGAGCCGCCGAGACGGAGAGACGCTCGGGCAGTTCGTCGCAGCGCTGCGAGGGTTGGCGAGCGGCTGCGCCTTCGGGGAGCAGCTCGACTCGCTGCTCCGGGACCGTTTCGTCTGCGGCATCAACGACCCCGCCATGCAGACGCGACTCCTGGAGCTTCCCGACCCCTCGCTGGACGACGCCGTGAAGGCAGCGCTGGCGATGGAGGCTGCGGCCAAAGACGCGGGCGAGCTAGCGTGTGCGGCCGGCGCACCGTCGGCGGAGGCGGCGGTGAACAAGATGGCGGCACGGCATGGCAGGTGCAGTCGCTGCGGTGGTGACCACCCCCCCCTCCCAGTGCCAGTTCGCGCAAGCGGAGTGCTTTGCGTGCGGAAGAACTGGGCACATTGCTCGGGCGTGCCGAGGGGGGACGACGGCAGACGGACGGAAGCAGCAGCCGGCGTCGAGCACAGGTTCCGCGCCAGCCCAAGGCCAAGGGAGTCGGCGCAAGGGTAGGCGGCGGCGGCGTGCGGCAGCAGCTTCGGGTGCCGCGGCTAGGCTTCACGTCGTGGCCGAGCACCCGCAGATTTTCGACATGTGGCACGCGGGCACAGTGCAGCCGTCGGTGCCACCATACATGCTGACCGTCGAAGTCTGCGGGCGCCCCATCTCCATGTAGCTGGACACAGGGGCCAGTGTGTCTGTTATGGCCGGGAAAGTATTCAGACGCACCTTCCCTGGCGTGGCCGTCGAGGCGTCGGGCGTCATGCTGCGCAGCTACTCCGGACAGCTCGCCCAAGTCGAGGGTAAAGCCCAGGTCAGCGTCCGCCTTGGTGACAGGGAGGCCACCCTTCCCCTGTACCTGACCAAGGGGCCGTCACCGACGCTGCTGGGCCGGAACTGGATCCTGGCGTTGGGCGTGAGGCTGCCGGAGTACCAGGAAGCAGTGCATGCAGTGGCAGACGGCCCGAGCCTCCTGACCAAGTTCGAGGCCCTGTTCCAGCCCGAGGTGGGGACATTCACCGGCACGGCGGCAAGCATTGAGGTGCCAGAGGGAGCACTGCCCCGTCCAGCCCGACTGCATGGACGGCGTCATCGAGCAGCTGCTGCACCGGCGAGAGGCCGGCACCAACGGCGGCGGGGTGCTGGGCACCAACGGCCGCCTGCTGCACCTGGTGGTGCTGGGTGCCAGGGCCAGCGCCCAGCAGGTGGCACAGGCTATGCGGCAGGTGCTCCCGCAGGGTTTCCGGCTCGACGACAAGGCCCAGTATGCGCTGGATTTCAAGATCGACGGCGACGTGGGCCTGCCGCACAACTCGTTCCACACGGAGCCCCTGCCCCACAGCTGCCTGTGCGTGTACACCAGCCAGCCGGGGCTGGAGTACATCCGCGAGAGCCTCGAGAAGACCCTGCTAGCCAACCTGGAGCAGGAGAACCGGCTGCCCTTCCACGGCCTGCCCCTGGTCATGGTGTTAGCGGGCCAGGGGGACTTCCTGCGCGAGGAGGTCGTCAACCGGGCCAAGAGCCTGCAGTGCCCCTTCGTGGACGACGGCGGCGGCCTGGACCCCGTGCGGCTGGAGCAGGCGCTGTGCGCGCTGGTGGAGAGCATCGAGCGGCTGCACATCTACCAGGCGCTGCCCGCGGTCGCGGGGCCCCGGCTGGACATGCGGCTGATGCTGTGCATGCTGTGCGGGGACCCGTACGCGCCCGAGTAGGTGCTGGCGCCCCTGCTGGCGCAGCCGGGCTGCCTGGCCACGGGCCCGCTGCACTGCCTCAGCCTGGACTCCTTCAAGGGGAGCCAGCTTCACCGACCGCTGCCAGCACAGCACCAGGGCTGGTGCTACTCGCGCCACTGCGGCACCACGCGCAAGTCCTTCGACACCGGGAAGGCTGACAGCTGGTGCGAGCGTGACACAGGCAGCACCTAATGCTGCCACAACGGCCTCGACACCTGTGCTCCGGCGGAGTGAGAGACTGCGGAGACCTCCGGACCGGTACTCGCCGGGGGGACAGGTGTTTTGTGTTTGTGTAGGACAAACAAACTTGGGGGTGAGGGGTGTGACAAGTGTGTGGCGCCCCCCATCCCTGATATTCGTTGGCCGCTAAGTTCAGTGGCGCCACCAGGCTCGGTGGGCAACCTTGTGTGTGGCCGGGCAATAAACACCTCCGAGCACGGCTGCTCGGGGGTCAGTCACCGTCACCACCAGCACGCTGCATGTCGTCTCTCGGCTGGAGGGTACCCCTACCCTCCCAGGTTCACGAACGCGGGACTAAATCGTGACAGGAACACCAGGAAAAACTTTTCCCTGGTGCGGTGCGGTTGACGCCACGCTAGTAGGTGCCAGAACAGCTTTTGAGCGGGTGAAATGAGAGCGTGAGGTCGTAAACCCCGTCGTTACCGCACATGAGGATGCCCCCATTAGCGAAAGTCCACGCAACGCAGAACCCATGGCGACAGCACGTGGCCGTGGTCTGCCTACTTCGGGAGGTCACCACGAAGGGTTGATGTGAAGTGCAAAGCTGGGAGCCAACCCCGCTACCACGTAACGGCAGCGAGGCGCCCCAAGTGAGAGAGAGAGAGCTCTTTAATGGGAACTCGTGAGGTCAGCCCTGCTTGTGTCAAGGCTTACTACGGTAGATGGGGGTGACTACAATGATGAGTGGGGAATGTCAGATATTAGGGGTTCGGTAGGGAGAAGCCATACAAGAAACGTTTAAAACAATAAACAAGGGTATGCTCTTAGCAGAGTCCCAGGTGGTCAGTCCACCGACTTGGACAAACCTGGGACCTATAGGCGTCCCTTGTAGCGAGAAGTTTGAGGCCTCTCAGCCCAAAGATCCCTCGGGCTCTTTTGCTCAGGAATCAGGCTCCTTAGCAAACCAGCCACGCTCATGTTTGGTGAAGCATGAGCGTAAGCGTTCCCGCTTACCTGGGATGTTACGTGCAGTGCACGCATTTTTCCTCGCGCGTGTGGACTCAGGTGCAACGAACAATGAACTGGCAGTGTACATTGTTGTTTTTTAGTGCTTGCGTGTCTGTTATTGCATGCAGCGATTTGTGCGCCTACTTATGTAAAATCAGCAGGTCGAAACCGTTTTGTGTTTGTTTTGCGGGTAGGCTCGTGACTAAGTCAAAAAAGAACGAACGATGACACAGCGCAAAGTGTTTCGCTCGCTTTCGGCGAATGTATTATTTTGCCAAGTTGTTGTCACTTGGGGACGTGCTGCTGTTTCTTCTCTGTCGTATCTTGTCATCCGTCTTAGGAGTTCGATTTTTACTCGTGTTCTAAGCTAAGTTCTAACCGCGCAAGTTGTTCTTGCGGCATGTCCCGCCGGGCGATATCTTGTGCTGCACCCGCGTCTTCTTACTCGAGTTTCCGCTCTCGTCTTGGTTGTAGTCGTGGCTAAATGTTCGAGGAACGGAGGCTTCCCTTGTGTATTGTTCGCATAACCGGCGTCGTTTCTCACCTATAGACCTTGAGAGAGACGTGTAGGGCTGCTGATGCTTTTGGTAATGCTGGCGGAGGAGACGGGGTGATGAGAGACGCGCGCTCGGAGGCTGCGCGTACGGGTCAAACGTTGCCGCCCCCGCATCTCTTTTGGGGCCGCCGCAGTAATAGTGTAGGAAGCAGGCGTAGAGCGGGTGCGGCTTCCCAGATTTATTGAGGTGGCGTAGGCCCGGCCAGAACGAGCGGCCGCCCAGCTTGTGAGTCGCGTTCCAACTGCGTCGCGTGGAACTCTCACGCGCCAGTCCGCTGATGGTGATTGTCAAAGAATGCCGGTGATGATGATAGTGGCGCTGATAGTGACGATGGCGATGATGTCGCTACAATAGCTTTTTGAGGAGCGCGGCTATCGTTCAAGAAGTCTTTCCGGAGTCGTGTGCGTCGGCGCCAGCGGGTTACGCTTGCACGGCGTAAGCCCGGGTGGCGACTTTTGTAAGCGCCGCGATGTCTAGTGGCCGCCCGAAGCGTGAGAAACTTGTTCTTCCTATGTTTACGCGTTTTCGTGTGTCTGCCAAGTCTGGGAGAGCAGATGAACGGCGGGAATTCGATGGGGCACGTGTGGCCCCACCATTGGTTGATTCCAGAGGTCTACCTGACCAATCAAATCTGCTGAGCGGCATACGGGCGCGAGGAATTAAACTCCCGCGCAGGATAGCCAGAAGCGGACTGCTTGGATGGAATTTTTCGAAGACATCGCAAAACCAGTGAGCCTCCATGCTTAGTGCACGCAAAGCTTTGCCATTTAGAGTTGATCGCTGACCCGCCGCGGTGGCTCAGTGGCTAAGGCGTTGTGCTGCTGAGCACGAAAACGCGAATTCGACTCCCGGCCGCGGCGGCCGCTTTTCTGATGGAGGCTAAAAGCAAAAACGCCCGTGTGTACGAGATTTCGGCGCACGTTAAAGATCCCCAGTTGGTCAAAATTAATCAGGAGCCTTTCACTACAGCGCGCCTCATCGCGTGCTTTGCGTCGGAGCGTTAAACCCCACAATCAATCATTCAATTAGAGTCCACCGCTAAGGTGGGACACCTAACCCAATTGGTCGATCGCCAAGGAAGCAAGGTTTTCCCAGCCCTTTTCGTAAATACGTTTGTGTACCTAATTTTAAATACAGTTTTTGTTTGTCACCATCTTGTCATCATCGTCTACTCATCTCTTCGGATTCTACGCCAACACCGCCCAGTTCTTGAGGCGAAGGTTTCCTTCCCCATCCCAACGAACCTGCTAACTTACTAACTAAGGCTTTACTGACAAGAATGAGAGTTTTAGCTATTTCGGAGAACACAAGCAGTGCAGAAGAAGACATTAAGCTTCGCAAGTCAGGGGCAATGTCAAGCAACTTTATTGAACAACCAAGTAGCGCTCACGCAGAATTTGTACAAGTGTCAGTAAATATCCAAAACAACAAGGGAAGCTTCGTTAGCCAGAATGAATGAATGAAGGCCTTTATTTGTAAATAAGACTAAGGCCCTGTGGGGTTATTGAAAGACGACTGAGAAGTAGGTCAAAGTTTCAGTCGAAGTCTCATGAAACCGGCCTAAACACTGCGGGTATCTTTCAAGGTTTAACGGTCGACCGCTCTTGGCCCTCATCTATGCAGACGAATTTCCTTTTTCTGGCTGACCGTTTGCTTTGAAGAAACGTCTGGTTAGCGAATAGATCCCAATGCGCATATGAGCGCATTGGAAACATTGTCCGTTAAGCTTTCTAAACAAAATCGGTCTGATGGCATCACCCCTGTCTCCGCTTTGCGGTGTACTTCGTCACTGAACACCTGTTCTGTGTTTGCCCACGTTTCAACTCGGCGCGAACGACAGCGCGAAGTTTATTACGGGCGAGAACTCTCAACATGAAGAACTTTTTAGGCCCCTGGAACAGCGAAGACAGTGCGGTGCGGGGTTTTAAAGCTCTTGTGCGTTTTCTCAGCGACTCTGGACTCGACTCTGGACTCGACTCCAGCCTGTGACTGCCTCTGACTTTTCTTGTTTCTTTTTATGTGTGTGTGCGTGTGTACGTCTGGTGGAGTTTCTTCCCTTTTATTATTTGTATTATTCATGTAAGCATATAACCCTCATCACATGTTCACCAACCATCTGAAGTAGCAATCCCAGCATTATGCAGGGCTGAACTCTTCGGTCTCATTAAAGAATTTTAAGTGCGAATGCACTTCTTAAGCGAGCCTGAAGCGTCCGCCGCCGTCCGCATAGCAACAGCTGCGGGTGCGCGCACTCCTCGTCTTCCTTGGCAACGGGGGGAGATGGGCGCGCGCTGCCTGGCCGCTGACATGGCACATACCCACGTGGGGGATTGGCCAAGAATCGGGCGTGAGAAGGGCTAATGCACCCGCTTAAAGGAGTACTGACACGAAATTTCAAAGCTGAGATCCGCTCTAGCAATCAAGTACAACGACAACACAAATAGGTGTCTGTGAATAAATGCATCTTTCTTTCTTTGTAGTTGTGTGTGTGTGTGTGATCTCTCTTTCGCGAACATTACCGAACCGCGCAAATTCAACTCGTGCATTCGCACTTTCACATTCTTCCCCTCGGGGAAATGCGGGGAATTTTCTCTCTCTCTTTCTCTCTCTCTCTCTCTCTCTCTCTCTCTCTCTGTTGATCATTGCCCTTTACAAAGCCTACGGTCAACCAGAAAAAGGAAATTTCTCTGTGTGAGAGGTCCGGGCCAAGCGCGATCGACCGTTAAACCTTGAACGGTAAACTTTTGCGTATGTGTGTGTTCTTGTTATTTGGTCATAATGAACATTTAGGCAGATTTTAAAACCGCTTTGCAGACATGGAGTCTCGGGAACGTTCCACATAGCCTGTAGATGACGAGAAGCCTTCTGACATACACACTCAAGCTTTTTACATCCTATCGATATAAGCGATACCTCTAGCAGGTTTTATTTTCTTTACATGTGAACTGTTGCTACTATTACAACGATTATATCGAGCGAAAGTACCGTCGTATTTCAGAGGTATTCGTCACAGAACCCGGTTGTATTGCGGCCATCCGCTTTTAAGTATATTTTTAGTTTTGGGTTTATTCGTCTTCGCGGTTTATTTTTGCAGTAAAAACAGAAATTGTAATCAGTTCATCAGCTTAATGCAACTTCGTTAAAGCAGCAGCCATAATTAGGTCCATGGGCTCGACCTGGCGCTGAAGTCGCCCGGCTAACCCCAACGAAACAGGGGGGAGTCCGACTTTTCCGCCGAGCTTCGACGCGGCCTTTTGTTTTGGAACCTGGAAGATCAAGTTAAAAAAAAAACACACAACAACAACAACAACAACAACAAAAACCGCCGTTCCACTCAATGTGAAAGCTGTCGGAAGTGCAGAGCAGTGATTCGCCGTAATGGGGTGTGGCGCCGTTATCCGCTCACTCTTACCACCCACCACGCTCTTCGCCACCTGTCTCATTCCTCTCCTGATTAATTCAGCAGAGGTTTGTCAAACACATTTCAAATTTCCCGCCTTCGCAGTCCTCGCGCGCCCCCTGCCTGAAACTGCGCTAGAGGGAGTTATGTTCTCTTTGTGCTTGCGTAACTCCCCCGCACGTGCCGGCGTTGCACTTTAACATTTAAGTGCAGTGCACTTCAGTCGCTCGCCTTATCGTCGTAGCTCACTCGCTGGACCCAAGTAGCGCTACAGGGCGTTCCGTTGTAGCGCTGTTGTCGCGGTGTACCCCAGAGGCTTCGAAAGCCAAACGATTTATATATACATAAGCGTTCTAAACTCGTGAACCGCTGGCGCTTGTCCTACATTCACCCGTTATTGTTTAGTGCAAAAAAAAAAAAGACTATAGGTACATTTGAGGCAAAATATACGTAATTAACCGGCAGCGCCCACGTTCATTTAGTTAGGAACGCTCGTTGAGTCGGTTTTTACGACAGTAAGCGAAAAAAGCGGCCGCGCGAGAAAAAAGTAGCGCGTTCGAAATGACGCAGATAGGCTCCATCCGCACAAGAAAAAAATTGCGCGTTCGGAATGACGCAGAAGGCTCCATCCGCACAAGAAAAAATTGCGCGTTCGGAATGACGCGAAACAGCTCCAGCATACGAAATCAAAGCAAGCACAAAGAGAACAGAACTCCCGCTGGCGCAGTTTCAGGCAGGTGGGCGCGCGAGCACTAGCTGCGAAGGCGAGAAATTTGAATTGCATTGGGTAATAGCAGTGAGCGGATAACGGCGCTACAGCGCATTATGGCGAATCAGTGCTCTGCACTACCCACAGTTTTCACATTGAGTGGAGCGGCTTTAAATTTTTCTGCTTGCTTTTCCTCCCGCACGTGCCGGCGTTGCACTGCCACTTTTTTTTCGCTATCATAAAAAGCAACCCAACAAGCGTTCTGAGCGAAATGTACGTGGGTGCTGCCGTTTAGTTACATATACTTTGCCTCAAATGTACCTGCAGTTTTCTGTGCGCTAAACAAATGCGATATCGCGGTTCACGAGTTTCGAGTGGTTGTGACTATTCAAACAGTTTGTTTTTCGGAGCCTCAGCGGGACGTTTTACGACAATACGGCGGGCTCTACTTGGGTCTGTTTTCTTGCTGCGGCGCCTGCTTCACGCAGTAGCTTGACATAGAGTTTTGGCGACCTACGACGACAAGGCGAGCCCCTAAACGGCTCTGCACTTGAAGGAATATCACTCTCACTGGCGCAGTTTCAGGCTGGGGGCGCGCGAGAACTGCGAAGACGGGACATTTGAATTTCATTGGGCAAACATCCATTCCAATTATGAAGAGAGAAGTGAGACAGGGTGGGGAAAGCCGTGTGAGTGGTACTAGTGAGCGGATAATGGCGCTAGATCCCATTATGGCGAATAACTTCTTTGCGCCTCCCACAGCTTTCACATTGAGTGGAACGGCTATAATTTTTTTCTCGGTACCCCTTCCTACCTTTGTGGGTTGCTCGAAGCTCGCTCTTCTTGGCCAATTCACCTGCGGGGGTATGCGGCTACATCTTCAGAGTTATCATCATCACGCCCACATTCCCGCGTTTCTCGTGCTCCTCGTACCGCGAGTTGACGCGTGTCAGCGTGATTGGCCAATCCTGGACGACCACATTGGAGATGTGACGTCATTTTCCCCGCCGCTACCATAGCCAGGCGACCAGTAGTAAAAGCGGGTGCTCGGATGCGAGCTCACTTCGTCATCAAGAGCCCATATGATTCGTCCGTTCTGGCGAGGCTTTTCAACCCAGCCATCACTTCCACTCCATGGGCTCCTGAACACCGGCCGCTTCGAAATTCGGCTTCCCAGATGCAGGCTCCCGGCGGACCCACCGTTCGCCAGCACACCGCCGCCTCGCTCCGTGTGCCCTCCGCCTGCCGCAGCGGCAAACACTTGACAGGAGCACCCGAAACGCACGCCCCGGCTTCGACCCCCACCGGGCCGCCACACACGGGGCGTGCGGCGGGCACGCAGACCGCGTCCATCCACGAGCACGCGCCAGAAGACGACGAAGACGGGGCTCCGTGTCAGGTCTGTGCTGCTTGTGCTGGTGCGACGAGTGCGTGGGGTCGCTGTGCCGACCCGCGCCCTTCACCTGCCGCCGCAGCCCTCAGCAGAGGAGAGCCAACCAGGGGTCCACCGAAGACTCTTCGGCCAGGTAACCCCAGGCTTGAACCCCAGCCCTGGAGCCCTCACCTTCGAGCTGCTCTCTGAGCAGCCCATTATCGTGAATCCTGGGGGGTGGGGCAGTGGGCCCTCCGCCTGCAACAGCGGCCGACTTCCCTGCGCGCGCCTGCCTGCAGAAGCACTCCGAGCGCACGTGAAGGCCCCCACCGGGCTTCCTACCGCGGGGCATGTGGTGGGCACGCAACCCGCGTCCACCCATCGGGCGGACCCCAGGGGATGATGACCCGGCCATCACGACGCGGCTCGCGTGGTTCACGAAGGATGGCGTGGTCGGCTGTGACGAGTGCGCCGTGGACCCCGCAGCGGCGCGACCTTCCCCACCCGCCGCAGCCCTCCGTCTGGGAGATGACGAGGAGGTCCAACCTGGGGGGCTAACCGGCAAGTGTTGCAGCTGGGCTTCAAGCACAGACCTCAAGCCACGCTAACACCGGCCCGCCATCACACTGCTGTCGAGACTGGTGGGTGGGAGTGATCACCACAGCAGCAGCACCATGGACTTCGGACTGGACAGCGCGGCTTTGTAGGTTCGACGTCCACCAGTGGACCTCAGCATGAACATACCCGGCCAGCAGGGACTGCAGCGCGTGTGCTTGTATAGGCCGCCACCCGCTGCCGGAATCCACGCCTGCAGCCGTTCGACTACGGCATTCGTTGAGGGGGAGGTACATAGATGGCGTTATCAACTCTTTAATGCGTTTATCTTTACAATTATGCTGAACTACACCATCTCTATGGGCGTCTTGGCTCCTGTGCTAATGCCTTTGTACCGTTAGTGTTACCATTTACATTAGTCTTCAATTATACTAATGGCATCCAAGCTCTGAATAAACGTCGTCGTATTGTGCTGGTTTTCGAGATTATCCCAAATTATGCGATCCATATGCGCGTCTTGACTCTTCTATTAATGTGTTTTACGATATCCAAGTTTGTCGCATTGCCCGTGACATAGTTGACACACATTCCCCAGCAGTAGAATTTATTGCAGACCTGTGCCAGTGGTCCCTTGATGAAGGCTTTTACAGACGACAGTCTTTCTTGGGCTGCTTTAACGGGAAAATTTTGGTCTGTGTGTCTGTATGCCTGTCACTCGATTCTGCCAGCCTGCCCCAGCAACATAGATGTTGCGCAATAGTCTTATATACACAAAGCCACATCTAAGCGCTAACTCCGGTGTTAATGCTCATACTTGCCGACATTGTTAAGCAAGAACAAGACATTACGCAAATATAAGGCAGAAAACCAATACATGAGTGCCATTTGCAGTGTTCCTTTATTAAAAAATACACGCATGCCTGCTTTTTGCGATAGCAAATAAAATACATCAACTGGAAAAAATTCTCGCCTGCTGTTGCCTGCGCTACCTGGCGGAATTAAAAAGACCAAATAGCAACAGCAACGAAAAGTTCGACTAGATAGGTTTCGCGTTCCGCTTGGAACGCTCGTGGAGTAGGGCAACCTGGTTCTATAAAAGTTGTAGTCAGGTGCCTCGCTTAACGCGTGTCTCCGTCGTACAGAAGCGCTGGCATCGAGGCACCTGACTTGGAGCAGTGGAACGCGGTAAATTTAAATTGACTTGAGCAAACCTGTAGCGTTTTATCTTGGAAAAGAACAAGACTGGAGAGGAACAGCATGAGAGGTGAACTGGAAAGAGATCGGATGCATTTACTTGCCAGAGTGGCCAGTAGACTATCGTCTTTCGTCGACATTTGCAACCAAAGGAGCAGATACGCAGCCAATTTTTTGGATGGATTTTTGTTGCGTGCGAGAAAGGTTGTGTGAGCTCACCGGGAATGTATAGCTTTTTGTTGCGTCTTTGCAATTAAATGTCGTAGGCCATGAACCTCGCTCGGCCGTCAGCTTTTCACAGGAAATCGAAAATAATGGGACTGAAAAAAAAAAAAAAAAAACAGCTGGGACAGATTGAAACTTGAAGAAGGCGGCTGCTGGGACGAAGAATAAAAATGAGGTGAAAGCAATGGTGTAGAGATGAAATGAAGGTTGGTGGGAAAAGCTAACTGGAGAGATAGAGTCCAGGGGGGCGGGGGGGGGTGCGGGGGGCGAAAAGCTCAGGTGTCCACCGACGGGTGATGCAATCGGGCAACGCAGTTTTTCTGAGTTGCACTCTTCCAACCAACCAATCAGACCCTAATTGCAAAGGATCAAAGTTGCGTGGAGGTGGCTCTGTTAAATTTCGCTGATTGTGCCTAGCGACGTTGTGCATGGCGCTTTCAGAGAGCTGGGGAGATATTGAAGGGGCGTATCCCATCTGGGCTTGGCAGTGAAACTCTAAAAACAAGGGGAAAGTTCTCTACTCAAGAAACGCTGCAAGAAAGCGGTAGTTATGAGGGCATTTATATTATTTACCCGTCTGGTAAACAGGTTAATGTACGCCCCTCTCTTTCACGCTTGTGTTGAGTTAAAACCAAGACCAAAGCGTATTTGCATGTTTTCGGTGTTATTTTATCCTCCTCCTCCTCATAATCATCAATAGCCTGTTTACGTCCGCTGCAGGACAAAGGCCTCCCCATTGACTTCCACCCGGTTCTGTCCTGTGCTGCGCGAGTCCATTCTTCCTAATCTCTAAAAATAACTGGCAAAAAGAAAAGATGGCATCAATATACAAATGCAATCACTGCGGTAGATTGTTGTCCATAACCGACGTTACGAGGAAATTTATTATTTATTTGTACAATGCTGCGAACCTTGAGAGGTCCAAGCAGGAGAGGGATGCACAGTCTTTGTCAAAATTTTCTAGGCCAAACCTAAGCCGTCCGGACCACAAAGAATTCAAAGAATAAGCTCAGCCTTTAACTTCGACAAAATGATTTTATGACAGCAGGAAAGGTATTCTCTATATCTTTCCCGCATAAAACATTTCTCCCTCGCTCGAGATGTAAGCTTCTGCATTGAATTTTTTGGGGGGCCATGCACTTTAGCCTTGGCCCAGAAAATTTTGCAAAGACTGTACACAATACAAGATCGACACATGAATGCGTGGATACATGATCTACAGGTAAGAATGCAGTCCTTATACATTAAGTGACAGCAAGGGTGAACACTCTGACAAAACATTCCAATAGGAAACAGCTATGGGGAAAAATGAATTCTTGTGTTGGTCAGTACGGGCAAAGAACGCTTTAATACTTCGGTTATGATTGTGACAAGACGCTCCGCCAGGGTTGTTAGTAATGTAATCTCATGACTGGATTCACAGTTTACCCAGAAATAACGGTTGTTTCAAACAAGCAAGCACCCGATAATTCGTTCGCCAAACGGTTTGTAGCGAACCATTGCCATCGTCCCCATCAGCACCACGATCATCATCAGTGGAGTGTACTGGCACGTGAGCAGTTCCAGGCGACACAGTTGGAACGCGACTCAGCAGCTGGGCGGCCCGTCCTTCTAGCCGGGCCTACTCGAGACGTAAATTAATGTGGGAAGCCGCGTTCGCTTCACGCCTGCCTCCTACAGGTTTGGACACCAAAATGTCCGTACACCGACCGATATGTTCGTACGCCGAAACTTCCGCACCGAAACACCCTGCACCGGAACGTCCTAGACCCGGTTATCATAGTGTGCGCTCTTCGTCTTGTAGTGTACGCAAACGCAGTCGTGTGTTCGAATAGACGAGTAATCGCACTAGCAGTCATGGTATAATGGCCGGAGCGTTCAATCTCGTCTGCATAGTCGTGAAGCTCGTTCTATTCTGCAACGAGTCCCAAAGTACGTACCTCACGGGTTGTCACGAAATACAAAAAAAAAAGTCACTTGGCCCATATCTTAATGAAGCTGGACGTTGCCATGTAAGTTAAAAAAACGGGCTTTGGAAGACTCGCCATAGTATCTGTTAACAAAGGCGGATCCAGACTGACATTTTAGTGAATGCGGCGGAAAGGAGAGCGGGTACTTCGAAGAACTGCCAAAAGCGGTATAGGATACGCAGTGTAGAATTCCTGATGGTGATTCGGGAGGCCCTTAGTGGTCCGATCATTACATGCCACTCCCCTTGTATGCTCTTCCGGGAGGAAGGAGCGGCGCGAAGGACAAATTAACAAAAAAAAAAAAGTGGCGGAAAGGGAATACAATGAGAAGGCAGTCATCATTCCTTTTTGCGGTTTTCCTTCTTTCCTCTCGTGCCTGGAGCACGCGTGAATCACTTTTCCAATAGGTCGACCTTTCCTTTTACGAAATCACACATATGCTTGTGCACTCTTTTCATCATCCATTTGTTTGTTTTGTGTGCTGATCATACTTTTGTACAGCGGGCAGATAAGCCACTCGCCCGATCCTGGCCGATCCCCAAAGTGGGTATGTGCCGAAGTAAAAGAAACAACAGCAACGGCAACAAATCGGCGCGACCGTTGGCAACTCCCAAAAGCCGCAACGGTAGCAAGCGATTTTCCTCCTTTGTGCTCATTCTTACTTTATCACCGTTTTATCTTACTGTATTCTTACTTACTTTATTTTTACTTCAACACCGTTTATAACCAGAGCTATACATAGCTTCCACTGACGTCACTGT
Organism: Haemaphysalis longicornis; assembly: GCF_048455015.1. Taxonomy (NCBI): domain Eukaryota; kingdom Metazoa; phylum Arthropoda; class Arachnida; order Ixodida; family Ixodidae; genus Haemaphysalis; species Haemaphysalis longicornis. Next base: position 140,050,838 of record NW_027526445.1, read on the forward strand.
AGCGGCCATCTTGGAGCACCGCTTGCACGGTGGAAGGCCGTGAACTTATCTCCCCCTCCGATCTCGAGTAGCACTGGGAAAGCGGAGAGCAGTACTCCAGAAAGGGCTGTGGGGACGTCACATGAAGCTATGTTAGCAGAGTGGAGAACCGGACCCGGTACTGTAGACGGTATCCAACCGGCACTACTGCTCGTGCGCAGAGGGGGCGTTACCGGTTCTCAGCTCTGCTATAACTCTATTGATCCCGAACGGGAAGGAACGTGGTACAGTTATGCAAATGATTCTGACCTAGCGCTAAAAGCCAGTAGTGTCAGTACTCCTAAACATGAGTCGTTGGAGAGCGAAGCCTGGCTGTAACGACACTCCACCTGGAGGCGTCATTCTTAAACCATTGGGTGTCATTCCCGGTGTCACCAGCCCGTGGCGTACTTTCTTTGCAACTTCTCCCAGTCTGACCCCCTCCGGCCTGGGAGTCGACGAAGACGTGGAGGAAAAAAAAAGTTTTTCCTCCATGAAGTACGAAAGGGAGGTCCGCTCTCTCGCAAGTGCCGGCCGACACGCCCGGCGCAAACAACAGAAGGCAGCCGATTCAAAAGACGCTCGGAGCTTTTGTTGAGAAGACGGCAGAGGAGGGAAGGGGACCTCGGGGCGCTCTGTAAACCGGGACGGGGTTCTTTCATGAAAAGAAGCTTGGATCGAAAGCGCGGCGCGGAATAAGAGGCGGAGGCTGAAAGAAATCTCAAGCGAGCAGACGGAGAGGAAAGAAATTACGAGAGGAAGAAAATAAGGACGATAAAGAAAGCGCGCTGCCAGAAGTGAGAGGCTTGGGCGGAGGGGAAATCTCGGTCGCGGGCAGCCTTCATGCAAGGGACTCACTAAAGTCTGTCGATAATCGTGTGACTCGTGCCCAGAGAACGGCATGAGAGTTATATCCGTACGAGCGCTAGGTCGTGGGCTGCCTGCACACTTCTTTCCCACACGTCGGTACGGATCCGCGTGTTCGGCACACTACTCCTGGGACTGGCCTTCTGGCATTGCACAGAGACTCTCTCTCTCTCTCTCTCTCTCTCTCTCTCTCTCTCTCTCTCTCTCTCTCGGCATGACAAGACGGCTGGGTGGTCGAATCTGAAGAAAAACGTGTGCGCCACCCTTCTCACTGAGCGGGAATGAGTCCTGACCTTGGAGACGTGCGCACGGACGAATTCGACTCCAGTGCCTTTTAAAGCGAAGCTTTCTTGGGCTCGCTGATGGCGGTGTCGCAAGCAAAACGCACGGAAGGAAAGCCAACTCTGCCCAAAGGGAGGGCACATGATGATGAGGATGATCAAACAAGAAAATAGCGCTTCTTGTGATCGGAATCGAACCCGCGTGCCCCGTGTTATCAGGTCGACGACTGGGTCGTCACCGCATTCAATTCGCTAAGCATTTACTTTAGGTTCGTCGCGTGGGCGTTGGCTTTGGACATTGAGATTAAGGCAGTAAAATGCAAGTCCTTCAATACGTGCCGCCTCTTCGTTCAAACAACACCACACAAAACACCTTTTGGCGCACTCTCTCTTCAACCAAAGTTTAAACCCCACCCGCCTAACGACGACGATGGAGGTAGGGGGCGCTCAGCTGTCTCGCGAGGGATTCATTTGCGTTTGTCTCAGTTTGGACCTTGACTCACAGGCAGTTCACACTTCCATCGTTGACGCTTGGTCTTTGACGCTCAGGCGGTTTGCATTTTGATCGTTGACACTTTCCCTTTGATTGCAGCGGCTTTGACTTTGGCACTTCGCCCTTTAATTTCGTACTCAAGAAGGCGTCGCGTTTGAACAACCATCATCGTCGTTAGACGGAGGGGATTTTAACTTTATTTTACACTACTATCGGCCAAGTTCAGGTTAAGCCATTAATGGTGTGCAAGGACAGGTCTTTTCATCGATGCTGTATCGATGCTGGCTTACTGTAAGGTCCACTGATAACGAGTTAACGAAAGTTGGGGTAATATTCTAACAATAGCGGAACTAACTTCCGTGTTCAATAACAGCATACCATTCTAATTCAAATAAGCTTGGATTATACAACCTTAGCTGAAAAAGCAGCAGTGTGAAATCTGCATGCTGCCAGCTTCGTCCGGTGTTCCGCAGGGAAGGGTCTTGGGGCCTATTCTCTTAGCGAGCCAGCTGAAAATAGGAGATTTCCGCTATATATGATACCATTGCGTCTAGGTACATAACACAGCGAATAATCAAAGTAAGGCTCCCGTGTGCGTGCTGTGTGGCGTGTGAATTCGGAAGGCGGAGAGATGGAGAGCGCGCCGCTGCATAAGCTACCGGTTACAATGGCCACTTCTGGTTCATCTCCGAGTTTCGGAGCCCCAGCCCGCTGCCCCGGACCTGCCGTCCGGCGCCCCTGCCGAGGGGGTCCGAGGGCTCTAGGCGAGCGAGCTGGAGAGGTTCGAGGGGATGTTGAGTAGCAGACAAAAAAATCATTTTTAAATAAAGTTTGCTCGTGTGTCGTCGCTGCTGGTGCGGCTTCTAAGGGGTAGGGCGCACGCGCACCTTGAATATAAGCGCACGTGCTCCTTGAATAAAATGTCGCGACAACACTGGGATCTCAATGGATGAGGTGGAGCCAGACGTTTGATTGATCATAAAAAACTGAAGCTAAGCGAGGAATGGCTCTAGTGCTCGCCGATCACCCTTATTCCACTTCCTCGTCTTCCAACCCTGAGGACAAGCTCTGATGATGATCTCTGACGAACGAGTTATCGCTTGACCGGCGTCGCGGGAGAGATGACAAGTAAAATTGATAATGGTGGCACTCCCACTTCGAGCGCACGCTTGGGCTATTGCCAAAACTCCCCGTGGTTGTCCCCACGCGCTGAAGCCGCCGGCATGTGGGGACAACAACGTGAAGTTTTGGCACAGCGGCTAGCGTACGCAACGTTACAGAAGATGGGTAGAGGGACCCGACTAGGCAGGTGCGCATTCGTTCCGCGGGGACGAGCGACCCGCCTCGCCGAGCCCGCGCATTCGTTCCCGTGAGGGGTGGCCCTCCTGGCCGCACCCACGCGCGCATGGGCAGTCGGGTCCCACTTTCCGCCGACCCTAGCATAGCGTTCGCTCGCTGCTGTGCTAAAAGTAGCTAACAGCGCACCAAGCAACCCGCTGCGCGTGGCCTCTGGGGTCAGCTTCCGGCGGCGCGCGCCGTTGCTCCGGCCGTCCCATTCGGCGCGGAGCCAAGCGGAGAAATGCGATCAGCAGTGTGGCTTCAGCTGATCACAGAGGCCACGGGCGGCGCGTTCTGTTTCCCGCCTTCTCCGCTACGCCTCAGTTAGAGCGTTCGTAGTTTTGGGAAAATCGGGAAGACCAGTCCTCGGCACGAGCCGAGGTCGGGGTGGCAAGCGGGGATGGGCTCTCTTCCCTGGCTTAGAGCTCACCGGACCAAGACCTTTGCCTGCCAATATGTCCTGGACCGAGGAAGCCACCGCGAAGTCTCCAATCTACTTTTTTTCTCAATAAAAAGAGTTTATTCTCATTATCCGCTCGGTAAACCACGTCCTTGTCTTCCTCTGCGAGTACGCCGCAGCAGGACCGGAATATTCGTCCCGCTGTAGCCGCTGTTTGGAAGCGCGACGATATATTCGCGGCAATAAACTTGCTTAATGTTTCAGGCCTGTCCAGGTCGTCCTTTTTTCGCCCGAACCCCGAGTCACGCGCGGCTCTGCGCATGGCGGATTGGGAGCCGTGTGAGGCGCCAAGCATTACGGCGGGACGGTTGCATAACCGCTAGTAGGTGGAGTTCGTCGGGTCGCCTTACGTAGGCGACCCGACGAATCCGAAGCTTCACGCACAATGAGCATGACGTTGCGTGGCACATTGTTAAACTTAAATGGACCCTGCAACACTTTCGAGAGAGAGAGAGAGAGAGAGAGAGAGAGAGAGAGAGAGAGAGAGAGAGAGAGAGAAACAACTTTCACTGAGCCCATTTCAGGTGACGCTCGCAGGCGTCAGACGGGCTGGAACCCTATTCACGAGTCCCATATGAGTCCAATAGCTCCTGGCCCCTGGACGCGAGCTCTTGCTGCGTCAACAGGTCGGAACTGGACATCAAGATCTCCCATCGCTCGGGTAGGGGGGGAAGGGGGAGGGAAGGTAGGGGATTCTTGAGCTCAGTACACTCCGCCAGTATGTGCGGCAGGGTGCCTTCCGTCTTTTTACAGAACGGGCAGATGGGGTCGTGTTATGCCAGGAACATCTTGTTCAATAAAGCTGGGTGCGCCAGTGACCCCGCTTGTGCGCGGCGCACTATTGTCTGTTGCTTGCGGTCGAGTTGCTGGTGCGGCACGGGAAGCCTGCACCTGGCGCTCCTGTACAGCGTGGTAATCTCGCAGTAGCTCGTAACTGGGTGCGGCAGCTCCGACTCGTCCTCGGCCCGGTCTGCTAGTTCGGGGGCGTAGTGGTCGGCCAGGGCGTTGCCTTCCACTGTCGAGTGTGCCGGAACCCACACGAGCTCTACGTCTCATCCCGGTGGGCTGCGCTTTGCCAGAATTGCTAGGGCCGCGTGGGAGACGATCCCATTGCGGTAGTTGCCGTAAGCCGTCTTGGAATCTGTGACGATCGTATGCACGTCTCCGTGCTTGAGGGCGAGAGCGATGGCCACCTCTTCTGCTTGGCTGGCATCTGTCGTCCGTAGAGACGCGCTGGTCACCAGCTTGTCGATGGTCGGGACGGCGGCCGCTGCTTTGTTGCTGTGCTGGGGAAGTGAGGCGTCCACGTAGAGGACCCGGGGGTCTGCTTCCAGCTGTCGGGCGAGTGCCTGTGCCCGCGCGGCACGCTTCTCGTCGTTGCTGCCAGCCTGCATATTGCGCGGCAGGGGCTTGGTCTTGAGCGCTTCCCTCCACGGCAGAGGTAGAGGGTGCTTGGGTATCTGTGGTTCGATGGGCCAACCAATCTTCCGGAGGACTGCTCGGCCGTGCTCAGTCTGGCTCAGTCGCACTCTCTGGTTGGAACGATGAGCCTCTATGAGCTCGTCTACCGTATTATGTACCCCCATGTCCAGCAGCTTCTGCGTAGACGAGTACTGGGGCAGGCCCATAGCCGTCTTGGTGGCTTTCCTTAAGATCGTGTCTAGCGTGTTCCTGTTCGCTTTCGTTAGCTGGAGATACGGGGCCGAGTAGGTGATGCGAGACACGATGAATGCTTTGACCAGGCGAAAGGCGTCGTCTTCTTTAAGTCCTCTGTTCCGGTTCGCAACGCGTCGGATCATTCCGGTGACCTGTTCGGAGGCCATCTTGATCTTAGCAATGGCCGCTGCCGCCTTGCCGTCTCGTTGTAGCAAGAGACCGAGGATGCGCAGCTGCTGCGTGGGCTTGACGTCTACGCCGTCGATGGTAACGATCACATTCGGCTCGGCATCGTTCTTGCGTCTTCTGGGCTGCACGAGGAGGAGCTCCGACTTCTGTGGTGCGCAGCACAACCCGCAGGTCTTGGCGTATTCGTGGACCGTCGTTGCCGCCCTCTGCAGGACCTCCTCCGTCCAGGCTTCGGATCCCGCGCGACTCGTCCACACCGTAATGTCGTCGGCGTAGAACGCGTGGTCCACGCCGTCGATCTGTTTGAGTAGATTTGACAGGACGGGACCCCACAGGGTTCCGTCCTGTCGCCCCTGCTATTCAACACTTTCGATAAACGCTTTCCCTCTTTCCTTCGCGTCTGGAAGCACTGCGAAAGCTACAGTTATCGCCAGCACGGAGCGGCACTGCGTGATCTGCTCGTCGCAGCACATACGCCTTCCGTTTGTGCTTAGTTTTTGTGACTTTATTTTTAAGGGTTAAGAGCGTTCATTGCTGGAACTGAAGAAAAACCGGCCAACAGCCACTACATGGCATTAATGACGTAATTCGGGCCTTCGAAGAACGCCAAGACCGGAAAAGAGGGGAAAATCTTTTGAGCGAGTTTCCAAGTTATCTGATAGGCAAATAGGAGTAATTTCAGGGTGAGTTACTTTGGGAACCCCCAATCTAATTACTGAATGTGTTGGGTGACTACTTTCTGCAAGCATTGAATATTTAAAAAAAAGTGGAAAAAAAGTGTAGCAGCGTCCCTTCAACCTTGCCTGACGCGTACCACACGTTCAGCCTCAATACGGCTTCGCGGGAGAAAGAGAGAATAAACATGTTTAAGTGTTAGCTTACTGGTGCAGGATAATGAGAGCACCGGCCCTCATGAAGGGTGGGTGTCCTCTAGTCCGGGATGCCCTGGTCTTTGCTGGCTGCTTTTGCCCTCTCTATCAGGGTCGTGGACGCATGACTCCCAAACACGGCCGCCTGGCCGTACTCTCATTAAGGCCATCTACCGGTTCTCTTGGCCAAACTTCATCTATTCTCTTGAGAAACTGCTAAATGGGGTTCGCTGTCCGGCATTAGTATCTTGGGGCTGGACTTGAGGGTTTTCCCGCTGACGGCTCGGGTTTGGGCCCCAGTGATTAACTTTTTTGCAAATGTTCAGCATTTTCTTATGTTACCTTAGTTCAATTACACGCATTGTTTTGTTAAATAGGGATAGTTTGGGACCCCTTACGTTGCTTTAGCCTACCAACACCTTTATTAGTTCTGTCACTCTTCTGGTACGATGCGAAAAGAGGCGAACGCGAGGTGCGTCTAGGCGGCCAAGTTTGCCAAATACGCGCCATGGACTCAGTATACGGTGGTTTCCTACATTTATTGAGGGCGCGTCAGCCAGAACTGTGAGCGGCGAAGTGTTTTGTGGTTTGAGAGAAAGAAAAAGGGAAGGAAGTGCACTGCGTATATTATTGAGCTCAGAAGAGAGCTCACCTGCATACCACCCAGCTGGGGAGAGGGGGTAGAGCAGGAGTGAGAGGATAAAACAGAATGTGAAACAGATGGAGAGAGAGAGAGAAATGAACAAAAGTTGAGTCTGACTCAGCTCATCAGACAGTAGATATACGTCAGTCCGGGCTGCGTACTTCCAAACACTTTGCTGCACAGAGCACCCATGTGGCATATATATTCGCGCAATGGAGAACGGCAACCGTTACCGTTCTCCATCACGCGAATAGGGGGGCGCAGCCAATGACAACGCTTAGTAAGCGTTGTCATAGGCTGCGCCCCATACCTAAAGCGACCTGATGATTGATTGTAGAGTTTCACGCGCCGACGCAACGCATGCGATGAAGCGCGCGGTAGTGGGGGGCTAAGGATTAATTTTGACCACCTGGGGTTCTTTAACGTGCGTCGAAATCTCGTACACACTGGCGTTTTTGCTTTTCGCCTCCATCAGAAAAGCGGCCGCCGCGGCCGGGAATTGAGCCCGCGACCTCGTGCTCAACAGCGCAACGCCTTAGCCACTGAGCCACCGCGGCGGGTGCCTAAAGCGACCTAAAACGTACCAAATAACCATTATTAACAAAAACAACACGTAGGTTCGAGTGTAGAAAAGAAAATTAAATATAGGAAAAAAATGAAGCGATGAGAAAAATAACTAAGTGATAGACCGGCTGGGGCTTGAACCCACGTCGTCATCATCAGTACTCAGTATTCCTCGTGGAGGCCACACAGCCCGAACGGTGGGCTCGCTTTAGTAGGAGCTGAAAAGAATAGCGCGCGCCGTGACATCACGCATGTCACGTGGGCGCTCTGTGCAGCGAGGCGTTTGAAAACACGCGTCCGGAATACAGCCTGTGCTTGACCGTCGTCTCCAGCTAGTGGAGAAGCGGTCAGAACACTCGTCATTGGGGGCGGCACGCCCCTTCGGGAATAGAAGGTCCTGCGTGCCGGCGCAGGGAAGGCTTTGGCTCTGGAGCGCTCTGTAGAGCTCTGCTCTTGACGCCGCGTGCTGGGGGCAAAAGTAGAGTAGGGGCTGCAGCATCTCTGGTTGCGAACGGTACGCACATGTCGGGGAGTACTTACACCCGTGCCGGTACATGTGTTCCGCCACGTTGCAGCAGTCCAGCTGCGTGCGGGGCAGTAGGAAGCGGGCGTCCGTGTGTGATGCGCGCAGGCAGCGGCCGCGGCGACAGGCCACCACAACTCGAGGGTCGGAGTGCATCGTCTGCACCATGCGGGCCAGGGCGGTGCGGGCCTCGTCGAAGGCGGTGACGTCCTGGGAGACGGGGCGTGCCCTCCTGGTGGGCCTCCCTGGCCAGGGCATCGGCGTTTTCGCTGACCCGGATTTCGCAGAGGCCAGGCCGCCGGTGGAGCCGCAGGCCACAGCCTCTGGAGGCCACCGAGCGCAGCTTGGGCGAAAGGGAGCGCTCCGGGCAGCCGCTGCTTCAAGGCTGTGGAAACTGCTAAAAGAAGACTAGAATGCTGCTGGACGAAAAGCAGAGAAGGGAATATGGCCTAGGACAGCTACCACGTCTAACAGAAAAAATGGGTCCAATCCAGGCTGTGAAGGTGGTTGGAAAACAAAGCTTTAAACGACACCCACAACAATTGCCCATGCGGTGCCACTTGAATTCACACACGTGGCTCTACAAAGAGTGAAAGCAGAGATTCTGCCAGCTGTTACCTGGAATTCGCGGGGGCGACGTCCCACACGCAGCAGAAGCGTCGGCCACGGCTTGGCTAGCGTGGCGGACGCCTCCGCCGTAGCCCGGCCGTGAGTCGGGAGAAAGAAAACGGAGAGGAGCATCTTTCGAAGGGTGATACGGCGGAACCTAGCCATTGTGATGTGCTAGCTCGGGGCTACACCCCCGCTCGACACAAGCGCAGACACAGAAATAATTCGGCATGTGAGCTTAGAGATTCCCATTTATACTGATTTAATGAAGAGTGTAGAACATAGGAGTATTAAACGAAGAGTTTAAAACATATTAGTTTGTATGGTTGATGACACGTGATTACCTTGTTACATAGGAGATACCATTAGCAATCAAAGGAATAAAACAGGCAAGCCGATTGCTGACAACTGACGTACCGATTCAAAGGTAGGGCCACTAATAATAATAATAATAATAATAATAATAATAATCAATCAATCAATCAATCATTTATTTGCGTGCCCAGGAACAGCCGGGGGGGCCTTTGTGCTGGCGCACGGAAACAGTTAATCAATCAATCAATCAATCAATCAATCAATCAATCAATCAATCAATCAATCAATCAATCAATCAATCAATCAATCAATCAATCAATCAATCAATCAATCAACCTTTATTTTCGGTGCCCAGGAACAACCCTAGGGTCTTGGTACTGGTACACCATATACAAATCGTACATAAAAACAAACTAAAATCAAGACAACACAACACACAAAACTGTATGCATGAAAGAAACAATAAAGTAAAGATAGTTACAGTAATCTCAGAAAGCAAAACAGCAAAAAAAAAAAAAAGAAAAGAAAAGAAAAGAAACAGGAGACCTAGCGTTGCAAGCCATGACACTCGGACAGCGAAATGTTCAAGGCACGTGAAAAACAGGAAATACTCACTGAATATGACAGCGATAAGTTATACGCATAACACGAAGGTTTTATAACAAAATGTTCGGAAGTTTCAACTTTGAAAGAAGTTCAGCATTACAAGCACTGGCACTCAAACCTACAGAAATTCAAGCAACGCAAAACCAGGAAATGTGAAAAACAAACAAACAAGAACATGATTTGCCTAAAATAAATACAGCACATAAATTTGCAATGACTAAAGGCACTTAAGCTACAACAGTTTTCAAGTCGTTTGAGAACAAAGAAAAAGAGCTCTGAAATATATCAAGACGATCAGAATATTCATTATATGCACATTGTATTCTGCAGATGGACGAGCGTCTTCTACTTAAAGCATCTGTTCTAAAAGTTCGAAATGTTCGGAAAAGTTTGTTCGGCAAGTTGACATTGATAAGTGTAACCAAGTCGTCACACAAAATATCCCCATGAAGAAGTTTATAAAGAAAGATAATATCAGCTCGCATTCGTCGGACACCGAAGGGAAGGAAGACTTTTCAGAAAAGGCACACTGCCGTTAGCGTCTTCTAGCACATGACGGAAGCGGTGCTTAAAGATAATAATAATAATAATAATAATAATAATAATAATAATAATAATAATAATAATAATAATAATAATAATAATAATAATAATAATAATAATAATAATAATAATCATCATCATGAGCTTCTGAATGGTTGGTCGCCCGCGTGCACATACTATGGTCACAGTCAGCCGCCAGGGCAGGGGCGGTCCGTGGAGTGTTATGGGTGGTGCGGCTCGTCAAGCCCTGTAGCCCCCAGGATGCCGTATCAGGGCCTGTGTGTGACCGCCCAGGCCAGCAGTCATGTTCGATTTGTGTCTCGTGGCACTGCTGACGCTCGAGGCCACGCCCCGCTGATGATGGCGATGAGAGGATGCGGTTCATGATGATCATAGCGGTTCTACAAGCAGATGAGGACGCCGTTTTTAGAGCTTGAAAAGGGCGATAGGGCAAGAGTCGTAGCTATTGTGAGAATCAGGGGAAACAGAGAGGAAAACGAGCGACGATGGCAATCTTGCGCCAATATCATAAGCCACACGCGTGTAGATGGCCTCGTTTTATCAGTGGAGCTGTTGTTACTGGCCGTTAGTTCGCCGTTTCAGGAAAATATACCAAAAAATTCCGATTACTCGTGAGCGCGTGCTTCGCAGGGACCACCGAGCGTCCCCGCCATGCGCCAAGGGTTTAGCGAAAAAAGCTGGCAAGACCCCGAAGAGCGAGAAAGAGCGAGAAGAGCGAGAAGCCATTATGGATAATTTGAGACTTGGCTACGAGTGTGCCAATCCTTTCCGAGACGGCTTCCAAATCCCGCCACCGCTGCCTCGAGTCGTTGACCAACAGCTGGTAGAAGTCTACAATGCTTAGGACGACTTCGCATCCACCACTTACCGCGAGGAAGACGACGACCTCTTCGGTGCATATGACGACGATTACTAGCGTCGCAAGTATGCAAATAAACAATGATACTGAAATGATGCAAATAAACAGTTATACTACAACTACACTGAAGTATAGTTGTTCGTATACGTACAACTATACGTATACGTGCACGGCAATGCTCGCCTACAACAGCTACGCCATTCAAGTCTTGCGCTTGAGTGAAAGCTTCCCTGAAATTTTTGTGGAGGGTATGGCGAGCCTTCTCCGTCCTGCTAATTTTTGAGGCGACCCTGCCAGCATGACTTAACCATTAGCCGCATGTAAAGGACTTGCACGAGATGGACAACAGAACAAAGAGCGTCATTACTGAGGGATGACAAAGAAATTAGAATAAGGCAGCCAAATGGAGCTGAAATAAAGAAATGATATAGTGGTGAAATAAATGCGCTCGATTTCCACTGGATACGACAGAGCAAATGTGACAGCGTGGTTGTTCTTGAACGCCAGTGGATTATGATAATGGACGAAAGTGACAAGAAACCACGCGCTTAAGCTCGACTGAAGCAAAAGCCCCACGAGGGCGGAAGAAGAAGAAGAATCGCGAAGCGATGACGCACGCCCGAACCGGCTCCCAAGCGGCGCCTCTACGTCTGAACCCGGCTGACGACCTCTGTGACAGCGGCGATGAGCGTGAGAGCGAGCGCATCCCGTTCGGCGAGGGCCGCTACCAGGTGAGAGTGCTGCTGAGCACGCTGGTAGCCGGAAGCATCACGTTAATGGCGACGGACGTGTTCTACCTCTCGATACGCGTGATGGACCACTGGTGCGAGCGGCCGGCCGCCTTCACCGAACTGAGCGCGGAGAAGTGGAAGCAAATGGCCATTCCGCGCTACCCAAACGGTAGCTACAGCAAGTGCACTGTTCGCGACTCTCAAGATGCAGGTGCCCCGGCCGTGGTCGCGCACTGCCAGGCCTGGCAGTTCAACCTCACCCAGTTCGGCCACAACGCGGTCAGCGAGTGGAGCCTCGTGTGCCACAGGGCTTACCTGAGGGACGTGTCTGAAGCCGTAAACCTCGCTGCGGCAGTGATCGTGGTCCCATTGGTGGGTGTGGCAGCCGACCACATTGGCCGCAAGGCTGTCACCATCGTGGCCTTGACAGCTTTACTTCTCGCCCTTATAGTCAGCACCGTCGCTCTAAATTTCACAACGTTCGCCGTGATGGCCTCTGTCGTTGCTGCCTCCTCCAGGTCTCTGAGCGCGCTCTTTGTGCTGCTCTACGAGGTCACGACCGCATCCCGCAGGTGTCTCTACTGCACATTGGCGCCGACGCTGCCAGTCGTTCTCGCGCCACTCTTCAAGTACCTCGTGGACTCCCTCAAGGTCAGCTGGTCCCTATCGTATCAGCTACTCGCTGTGATCAGCTTTGTGCTTCTGGCCACTTTCTGGTTCATCGAGGAGTCGCCTGACTGGCTTCTGGCCACACACAAGCCGGAGGAAGCCGAGCGCGTCGTACTCAAGCTGGCAAGCGTTAACTCGGTGTCAACAAGGGAGTGCCGTTCATTGTTCAGGAAAGGATTTCAGAGACTGTCCTTGCAACTGTCAGCAGAGACACTGCACTTCAGGCCGCAGAGTAGAAGTAGCGCATTTCTGCTCGCCTTCTCTTGGTCTGTCATCAGCTGGGGACACACCCAGAAACGTGCTGTCACCGCCAATGTTTATGTAAATTTCGGCGTCGCCGTCAGCGCGGTACCGCTGTTCCTTGTCATCTGGCCCTTTCTGAAAGGCGGCAAAGGTGTGAAACGAGTCATGGTGATCTCTATGCTGGTGTCGAGTGCCTGCTCAGCCATACTCTTCGTGCCGCTCACCGATCATATCGCACCGCTAGAAGCCGTTCTTCTGGTCGCCATGCGTCTCTTCGACAGTCTGTGCCTAATCTTGATCTTTCTTCTGACCGTCAGTGTCTGCCCAACTACTTTGCGGTGCACGGCAGTGGGGACATGCATGGCAATTGGGAATTTCACTGGGAAGGCGGTACAATTATTCTTCCAGTACGTCATTGCTCCACGGAATGACATAGCGCTGGGAGTTGCGGCTGTGTTGATGGCACTAGCAGCGGTTGCTACGGAGCACCTGCCCTCGAAGCATATCAGAAGCCTCGCCTCTGCGCGAATAACTTCCCACACAACAGCACTGAGTAGGCCCAGCGCAATACAGCCTGACCTTTGGTTCCCCGAAAAAGCAGCAACGGCTACCTGTAAGGGTTCTGAGACGCCTGTGGGGCGACAGACGCACTGTACAAGCGTAGGGAGACCAGAACGCTTGCTCGGAAGCCCCGCCCCTTGAAGAGGCCAATACTCGGCGGGTCCCTAGGAAGCACAATGTGATGGGCTTCCGAACTCATTGTAACAGAATGTTTCGGTTTTACTTGCACAACTGTATGGTATTACTTAAGAAGCATAGCATTAACTGGTCAGGCATGAGGACGAAGTTTTACGCAATAAGAATACAGTGAAGAATAAAGTATTTATGCTAGCCAAAATGCGTTAAATACGGTCTTTCGGTGAACTTTGTTGCTCGTTATGAAGCGCAGAACAGGTATGCGTGTGAAACGGGTGTTCTTTTGCGATGAACGACAGTATTCGTAAGAACCTCATCCAACGCCAGATATTTTCTTGTGTACTATGGGTGAAATATGCATACGCCCGTTTCCGGTGGCAGTATTTTACTCGTATACACCGGGGCAGCACCAGAGTCCTTCAGTGGTTGAAGGACTCTGATGGTAGGTATGCCGTCATTCCTGACATTGTTCCGTGCCTGCGGCATAGTCATCCTTGATTACTATATTCGCATTCGATGCCGTTTTTTCCGTAACGCCGAAGTCTTCTTGCCGAAACAAGAGGTTTGCGAAGGCTTTGTTACCCTGCTTCCTTTCCCTGTTTCAGCTATCGCATTTTCGCTAGCAGGGCGCGAGGGGCGGTGTACGAAGATTTTTAACAACAGAGCTGTTCAAGCTCTTGGTCGCGCCGCCCATACGCAGAGAAGAATACCAAGGAAACGCCGAGTGAAGGTATTCACGTGGGGGATTATCCAGAACACTGTAAATTGGAAACTTCAGCGTTTGCACGAGAGAGAGAGAGAGAGAGAGAGAGAGAGAGAGAGAGAGAGAGAGAGAGAGAGAGAGAGAGAGAGAGAGAGAGAGAGAGAGATAGATAGATAGATAGATAGATAGATAGATAGATAGATAGATAGATAGATAGAGAGAGAGAGAGAGAGAGAGAGAGAGAGAGAGAGAGAGTGAGAGAGAGAGAGAGAGAGAGAGAGAGAACCTCTTTTTATTGAGAAAAAAAATTACACCATCTTCCCGTTGGGGAACCCTGAGTAGTATGCGAAGGAGCCATGGGGTCGATTCAAGTGCCCATTAGTTTTCAGTTCGTCGTTTCCGTTAGGTTGAGGTACGTAGCTACCGTTATATTTACCATTTGGTTTCCATGGTAACTACCACAATTTTCGTAACTACCACACTTTTCACTTACCGGAACTACGAAATGGGAAATTGCGTTGACCCCATGGAGGCCTCACAGACTACTCAGGGTTCCCCTACGGGAAGATGGTGTAATTTATTGGAGGGGGGGGGGTGTTAGAATGGAGATGCATTAAAGGGAGAGAGAGACGTACGTGGTATGAGTTTTTCTTTATTTAGGCATTATCATCATCATGTTCAACGTAGGTGACATGAAGCTGTGGTTGGCGTTCCGCTTTGATTATGACCGCCTTATGGTGTGTGAAATGTGAAGTCAAGGGCTGTTGTAGTGGATGAACCCTAAAGTTGCTGAAGATGAGGTCGATGCACGTTTCCCGGATGGTTGTGGGCTGCTTGTAATCACGGCCCGCCGAGACTCGCCGATGCACGCCACCGCCGCCGCCGACGACGAAATGTCGAAGGCGCGTGAAGCGTGCTCGTCTCGTGCCGGCCCAGGAAGACACTGGCAACACTGTCGCTCCAGGAGCCAATAAAGGGTAAGACACCACCGGGCGTTCAGCAAGCCGAGCATGCGCAGTGGGGGTGTGGACGCCGCACGGCGGAGGGAGGGACACAGCCACGACCATGAGATGCTTCGCATCTAAAAATGATCCCACTTTCATCGGTAAAACACGAAAGGGAGATGTGCCTTCACAAGATCAGTTGAATGTTTATTCTGCATCATTATATGAACTTTCACATCGCTATTCATATTTCGTCGGTATGAAACCGTCAGACTTATCAACATTAGACACTGGATTGCACGCACCTGAGCACTGCGTAAACCCGAATGAAACCACACGCGCTCGCAAACCATGCGAACGAAACCGAACGGGTTGCCAGCGAACCGTTTGGTGAACTCGCTCTCCGCTGCGGGGAAAGAACATGATTTGCGGGGCTGTCTTGTTAGTGTGCTTGGCGAGCGACAATTTGCTGGCGCGCCGCTTTCGCACATGTGCGACCACTGCGCCCCTGCTCCGTGGAGTGTGCGGCAGACGGCTGCGTTGCGACGAGCTCAGCTGGCGCTAACTGTCAGCGTTCATTAGCATCGTGATGCACTACTTCGCTTCACCTCTCTTAGACGGCAGCACCATAGAAATAGAGGAGGTTGTAGGAAAGATATATGGCGCGTTCATACGGCTGTGTACGCTTCAGCTCGTAGCGGAGTCGGTAAAGCGCCTGGCACCTCCCGTTGCGGCGTCGAAGCACCCGACTCGCATCCTGGCGCCGCCGCGCTTATCTGGCGATGTCATTTCCGTGACGGATATGACATCAGTCATAAATTGGTGGATCCCTGCATGGAACACTTTCGCGTCGAAACGCTTTATTTAAAACCGGGTCATGTTAGACGGGGTGGGTGGCCAGCAACCGCAGCTGCTCAGCGACCTTTGCTGCTCTGTCCGTCAGGGCTTATCAGAGCAGCCCAGCGCCGCCTCCCGTAGCTGTGCAGTGGTGATTGGGTGGCCTTCGTTCCGCATGGTGTGAAGTTGGCAGAGGAGAATAGGGAGGGGTGAATACGGTGAAGAAGAGCTCTGTTAGGTAAATATACTGTTTGTAGGAGTCTCCAGAGCCATTCTTCAGTGTAGCTGAGGGAAGGGTGGTCGGGAAAGTATCGGAGGCGAAAGAGGCGGTAATACGTGGTGATGTCGTGGTAGCCCAAGAGGCTGTCGCGAGCTGACCTGACTCCGGGCCGTTGCATGAGCCGCCTCATAGCCTATAAGCCCAGTGTGGGCAGGAGTCCAGATCAGTTCTACTTGGGTGGTGGGTGGATTTTGCATGAGAAGTTTTAGGGCTTGGGGTGAGATGGAATTCGCAGCAAAACTTCGAACGGTCGTTTTCGAATCGGATAATATGAATTCAGGGGTTGGCCGGTGCGACAGGGCTAGTGCGACTGCCTCCTCTCTCGCCGTCGCAGGTTCCGAGGTACGAATTGTGAGTTAGTTGATTTGGGGACCGTTAAGGGTAACAGGGTAACAGAGTGGATCCCTAGAGAAGGCAAGCGTGGCACGCGGCAATAGAAAGTTAGTTAAGACGGGCAGATGAGTTCAAGGAGCTTGCGGTGATAAATTGGTCGCAGTTAGCACAGGACTGGGATAATTGGAGATCCTTAGGATAGGCCTTTGCCCTGTAGTGGGTGTAGATGGGCTGGTGATCATGATGCTTGGCGGGTGTTGGGGGCATTATAATCGCCAGGGCGAAAGAGTTCTTGTGATGTAACTCGGCGGCATCTACATACGCCATGGCGGGCCGCATGGGGTAGCATTCTGGTAAGGCTTTGGCTCGTTGCTCTCTACGACGCTGGTGAATATGATGGAGCATATTGCGGGGTAAGGGACGTACTTTGAGGAAGGCGTGGGTGTCAATAGGTACGGGGAGTTTTGAATGTCTAATAATAGGCGCATTGAGCTGTAGGCGTAGAAGGAGGTGTTTGCCGGGGGTAGTTTCGGCGAGGCGGTTTAGTTGGCGCATGCGGTGCGCTTCTATCAACTCTTGAGCCGTGTTGTACACCCATGTTCCTTCCAGTCTGGCAGTGGAGGTGCCGGATGAGAGTTGCAGAGCAGCTTTGTACATTGTGCGGATAAGGCAATTGATGTTGGCCAGTTCTGAATTAGAGGGGTGAAGGTACGGGAGAGCATAGGGAATTCGGCTAATTACGATTGCTTGAACGAGGCAGAGCCTATCTGCTTCCTTAAGCTTATGTTTTTTGAAAGCGATGTGGCGAAGAAGTCCGATGGTTTGGGAAGCACGTGAAGAAAGGCGCTTGATGTACGCTGGGTTTGAACCATTACGGTTTATGACTGGGCGAGGATTTCGATTTGTGAGACGACAAGCACAGGCTTTGAATCTATAGTGTAGATTTGGATGTTGGGAGTCGTGCGGTCTGCGAGCTTAAGAGGGAAGAGAAGTAGTTCTGATTTAGATGGGGAGAATTGGAGGCCGGCTATAGTGCTCCCTCAACCACGGCTGACGCTGCTGCTTGGAGAGGCTCCTGTACTTGTGCATAACTACCTCCGCTTATCCAAAGTGTGATGCCGTCTGCGTAGAGGCTAAAGTGTAGGTTGGGAATGCAATCGAGAGCCTTTGGAATATGGAGGAGGGCCATATTGAAAAGGAGAGGGGATAGCACGGCTTCTTGTGGAGTACCTACTGGGGGTAGGTGAAGCTCGCCCGATTCTGAGGTGCCTAGTCAGAGGGTTGCGGTCCGTGACGAAGCGCATTTAATCATGATCCAGGCTTGCGCTTGGGCTTGCACCACGTGAGGTGCTCGCAAAAAAAAAAGAAAAATACCGAGCGCACATGGCAGTCAGCGTTGCAACAAACAGCGTTGTAGACAAAACAACTGTCGTCTGCTCCTGACATCACTCGCTCGGCGTTGCTATAGGGACGGGGCGGCAGGTGTACGGTACCACTGTCGCTTCAGCAAACAGCGCCGCCCGTGGCGAATAGCTCATCACATCAGTGAAATGCCTGTGGCGGGCAGCGCAGCGTTGTTGTGCATGAATTTCAGTCGTTCTGCTGTGGTGAGGCTTGCAAAGCGTAGATTTTTCAGATCAGTAAATCTTGAGCGTATACAGGTGATCTTTACGGGGCACGCCGTCTGTGATTTGCGCCCATATTCAGTAATTACAAATAGCAGACGGCGCTCAATGCGCCAATCTGGAAGTAAAGCTCGAAGGGCAAGTCCCTTCTTTCGTGCAGTTTTCTTATGCCTGGATGCAGTTTGGCGTATCTAGGAATATATTACAGCTAAATGCTCCTACAAAGCTGGTGTGTGCAGCCGATTCAGAAATGCTGCCGCGCTGGCCTTGGGCAGTTGATGACGAAACTGCGTCGTGCACAAGCGAAAGACAGAGTTGGGAGGTTCCTTCTAAGGTTTACCTCTAAACAGAAATTGTGATGGACGACGCTTTCGTAACTTCATTAACTACGGTAAAAATGTGCTTAATTTCACAGAAATGAGCTCAGTTGAGTAATCGGGAATCGCTTACAGAATACCATATGATAGTGGAACGTTATTGCTTGTCGTGGGAAAAACATTGCTTCTCAAGAATTGCAATGGCTGCTGGTTATTTGGTTAACGGTTTTTCAAAAAACAATTCCTGCGTGGCTGAAGGACGAGAGACAGGAGGGTGCCAGTAAAGATGGTCCTGTGGTTCGTTTCCCCGAACTCCGGTGTCGATCAGGAACCCAATCGCCCGGGCTCCGGTTGATTTGGCAGGAGGCTGGCAGGGCCATGGTGTTGAAGTTCTTGGAGACGGTGGTCGAATTGACGAACTCGAGGCGTTGAGGTTGATTAAGTGAAACGAAAGTTTATATACAGCTATTTCCAGTAGGATAACTTGGTACATGAGTAATGAAAAGAAAAACTTCAAACTTCCGCTAGACGCTAGCTCCGAGTGCGCACAAATCACTCGAGCTCCTCAACTTCGTCTAACTCTCCTATCCTCGGAGCACGCGTGGAAAAAAACACGTGGAAGGAGCTAGGTATAACCGCAATTGATCCCCCTATCATTTCTGCAGTTCAACTGATCCGAACTCTCTCTCACCTAAGCGACAAACACAACCTATTCACTAGCCGTTCAACAGGATCGGAATACTCTAGCAAACCGGAAACACTCCAAAAGAAAACTAAAAAGAAATTGGGTAGTGTCTCCGGGGCGCGTAAACGGCACGAAGAACGAGACAGCTAAACCTATAACACTGATGCGCGCTATCACTGCAAACACGCACACACATTTCGGCACTCGGCAACAAGAACAAAAGGAGTAAGGACTGGCAAAGAACACGGGCAATTTTGCAGTCAACAAAAATAAAACGTTAAGAAAGTTTGCATTGCGACTAGGCGCACGCCCGCAAATGTCCTCCTTGACGGCGTAGCCTGATAACGTTCCTTCAAGAATGTTCGGCTGTGCTTTCGCTCACTTGCGGTGCACAGAAAGTTCGGTTCGGTGCGCCGATCGATCAGTTCGGTGCACGGATCGAGCACCCAAGGAATCTCGTCGCGCACAACCACGACACACACACACACATACCACCGACGAAAAAGGACGGGTGAACGGGAATGTTCACGTCCGTCGTGGCGGTGTTAAGGCTGGGAGGCAATTCAATTGTGGCCTCCCAAAGCAACATTCTGAAAACAGGGTAGTGCATTCGCGTATTTCCAAACCCTCTGCAACTGGCCCCGACCGTGGAGAGTTGCAATGTCAACGCAAGTCTCGACAATTTAGCCCCATGAGGCGAACACAACTTCTGGGAAGACGGAGGGGTATCGCAAAATGCGACTTCGCTTCCTCTCCCATAGGCCAAGTGGCCATGCCTCTTAAATACCCCAACGTAAGGCAATGCTGCGCGCTGGCAGAGTGAGCGTAGGGTTGATGCTGGAGCGGAATGGCGGCCCGCGAACGCGACGACCTTCTCGGGATCATTCTTTCCCCTACGCACAGATTGCCCCACAACAACAACCTCACAAGCACCTGTCATTACCAAAAACCGCTCGTGCACGCTAGGTGCATTCTGAGCAGCGGCCAGACAAAGACAGTTTTTCGGCTGTCTCAGCACGCGCACTCATCCTGGCACAACTCAGAACCAGGGCCTGTAACACACTGCCAGGTCGCAAAACTTATTGCGTCAACCCATCCAGCGTGGCTCCCGACTAAATCTCGGTAATGGCCGCAACCAACACTAAAGCTACGAAGCCTTATCTCAGGCACCGGTTTCGCGAGATCGCCGATTGCGTCTCGTTCCTCTGTTTCAACTCTAGCTGCCTCCTCACATGGTTTTTCCCTCTCCTTCGCAACCTCCTCGGGAGCTCTCATTCTTGGTTTCGCAGTCTCCACGGATGCGTTTTCGTGTTCTCCATCGGCCTCCTCGGTTACACTCTCACCATCACGACTACCAAACCCACGCGACATCTCCGTATCGTTCCTACCCTCTTCAAACGTTCTGAGCTCCTCATCCTACGTCTTCTCGCGTTCTCTCTCACTTCCTCTTCCATTTTCTACATGTTCAACCCAGTATACCTTCTCAGGTCCCTTATCCGCCTTTAACTCCTGCATTTCCTCAACCCGATTATGAACTCCGTCTCTTTTTCGCTCCGTCTCGTCGCACGCTTTTTCGTCTTTTATCTCCTTTCTCTTCTGGGCGAGCTCCTGAACGCCCGACACGGAGTTCTCTTTCTCGTGCAACTTTCGAGCGTAATTAGGAGCGCGGAAGGGCCCCAAGACTTTCCTACGCGACTCCAGTCTCCTCCGCTCCACCGATTAGAATTTGGGTACTGCCCGTGCCAGCAAGTTCAGCATGCATTAGCGTAGTGTCCGGTGCAAAAGCAGCTGGCGGCCCTACACCCGCGACAACGGGGCTACCCCTTCACTCTGCTCCTATACCGGACGCGTTCGCTGGGGTGCTCCGCATGCTCGCTTCCCTTTCCATGCAGCTCTTCCCGGCTGAGCCGCTCGCTTCCCGTGCTTATCTCGTTCTCGCGCGGCTTCAAATTGAAAAACGGGCTGCCCCCATCCAACTTTGCTGTCAGTGCATAACTGGGCCCGCTCGACGGGTTCTGCCTCATGCCCTGCAGCTCCATCCCCAAACTTTGCCCGCGAGGCTGCTCGTCATGTTCGAGCATCACTTCATTACACCGCTCTACGGTATCATCGGACGCGCTTTCCTCGTCACACCTCATCCCAATGTCCGTCTCCACGTGTTCGACACCGGAACGACAGAGGAACGACACCAAACAAATACCAGATGACTGGTTAGAAAGTAGGATGAATTTAATATATAAAGACAGAGGAGACAAAGCCAGTATTGATTCATACAGACCACTCACAGTACCATCCCCAAACTTTGCCCGCGAGGCTGCTCGTCATGTTCGAGCATCACTTCATTACACCGCTCTACGGTATCATCGGACGCGCTTTCCTCGTCACACCTCATCCCAATGTCCGTCTCCACGTGTTCGACACCGGAACGACAGAGGAACGACACCAAACAAATACCAGATGACTGGTTAGAAAGTAGGATGAATTTAATATATAAAGACAGAGGAGACAAAGCCAGTATTGATTCATACAGACCACTCACAGTAACGTCAGTGGTGTATAGATTCGTAATGCAGGCGATAAAATCACAAATTCAAGCATGGATGGAAGAAAATGAAATAGTTGGGGAACTGCAGAATGGATTTAGACAAGACCAGCGATGGGGCCACAATTTGTTTGTGATAACGCAATGCATTGTAATTGCGAAAACACAGAATAGACCGTTATGAATTATCTTCTTGGGCATTAAAGGGGCATATGACAACGGAAACGGAGAACGTCTGTGGAGAACAGTGAAACTCTAGGGGTTAGATGACGAGTTTATACAGTTCCTTTAGCAATCTATAAAGCGCACCTTACTTGGGAAGGACAGAAATGCGCCCAGCAGGTCAACATCCATCGGGGACTGAAACAGGGATGCCCTTTGAGCCCAATACTGTTCATGCTTTACATGGCAGGGTTAGAAAAGAAACTGGAAAAACGTCAAGTAGGGTTTAGCCTAACCCATATGCTGCAAGGCGAAGTGGTACAACAGCACATTCCGGGAATGTTATACGCAGACGACATTGTTCTTTTAGCTGATAACCAAACCGATATGCAGCGGCTAATAAATATTTGCGGCCAGGAAGCCACTGACCTCGGGTTAAATTTCAGTGCAGAAAAATCAGGAATAATGGTTTTCAATGACGCTACCACCGATGTAGTGTCTATCCAGCAAGGCGAATTACCTAGAGTGAAGGAATATAAATATTTGGGAGTGTGGATAAACGAAGGGGATAACTACTTAAGTACTCACGAGGAGCAACTTTAGGTTAAGGGAAAACGAAACGCAGCTATAATGGAGCATAGAGCTCTATGGGGGTATAATAAATATGAAGTAGTAAGAGGAATGTGGAAAGGAGTAATGGTTACGGGTCTCACGTTTGCGAATGCTGTACTCTGCTTAAAATCAGACGTTCTATCAGGCCTTGAAGTAAACCAGAGAACGGTAGGACGTTTGGCCTTAGGCGCGCATGGAAAAACAACTAACGAAGCAGTTCAGGGAGATATGGGCTGGGCGTCGTTTGAAGTTAGAGAAGCTCAGAGTAAAATATGCTTTGAGATGAGGTTGAGGGCAATGGATCAACGAAGGTGGGCAACTAAGGTTTTCAGGTACCTATACTTGAAAAGTGTGGACACGCAGTGGTTAAGAAAGACTAGAAGGCTAACGATGAAATACGGAAAGAACAGTGGGGAATCCAAAACAGCCAAGGTAACCAAAAAAGAGGCAAGGCAGATTGAAACGAACAAATGGAGGGAAAAAATGGAAGCTAAAACGTCGTTAGAGATGTACAGGGCTGAGAAGATGAACATCAGAAAGGAAAATTTCTACGATAATTCCCAGGGCAGTGCTTTGCTTTTTGAGGCTAGAGCAGGTTGCCGGCGAACTAAGAGTTTTGTGAGGAAGTATTCACAAAATGATGGGTATGTGTGGTCTACGGAAAAGAAACAGAAACTATGCGGCACATAGTGTTAGAATGTGAGGGTGCCCATCCAAATCTATATGAAGGGAATATTGGGCTTCCAGAAGCCCTGGGATTTAAGGGTATCAGAGAGGAAGTTAGCTTCAAGGCTGTCGAGGGGACGAAAAGAAGATTAGATTGCTGGTGGACGAAAAGCAGAGAGGGGAATATTGCCTAGGACTGTTACCACCTGTAACAGGGAAAAGAAAGTATTTCGGGCCTGCCCTAAGCAGCGCTAGTATTAAACCAAGAGTGTAAAGCATGGTTATATTAGTCCTTTTTGGTAAGATGACATGTCATCACCCCGCTTCAAAGGGGAAACGAATAGGAATCATCATCATCACCGGCGGAAATGCTAGTCTCGTGTAGGGGGTCACGGCTGCTTACTTTGTCATCGCAATGTTCAACTTCCAAACATTCGCCGGAACCATTACACTTCGCTGTCGCCATCCAACTGGCTGGATCTGTGCCCCATTGTTTCTGCTCGCGGGTGCCCGAGTGCAAGGGCGTCTGCCTTCTCCGCTCCAACTCCAACTCATACCTTCGCAACCGCTCTTCAGATTCGAGCTTAAGTTTTTGCATGCGCTCCTCCGCTTCGCGCGCCTCTCTTCTCTCTCGCTCCGTCGCCTCACGCGCTCTTTCTTCCGCTTCGCGCGCTCTTTTTTTTTTCTCGCTCCGCCGCCTCTCGCGCTCTTTCCTCCGCTTCGCGCGCTGCTTTTCTCTCCCGTTCCAGAAACTCCAATTCCATTCGCCTAATAATTGTTGTTTCGGACTCCGCTTGGACCACCCCTCCTGCCGCTGCTCCTCCTTGAGGTGGCGCCTGATGTGCCTGACCATTTCCGTCTCCTGCCGCCATGTTCGCCAGCATGCTCCGCGTGACTACCATGCAACCCCAGACTCAGCCTACACCGCCACAACGAAGCGCAAGAAATCCCACTCACCCGCACCTTCGGTGGTCGGCCGCCGCGTCGTTGGCCCCGTGCGCTGGCTTGGCTCTGCCGCTCCATTCCGCGCGGAGCTCGGCTGCTGCCGATGAGGGCGGGCTTGCGCCCGCTTGCTGCCCCTGGTTGTGGCCTGGTGTTCTCTTCTGCAATATCCTGTCGACTGCGCCAGTAAAGATGGTCCTGTGGTTCGTTTCCCCGAAGTCCGGTGTCGATCAGGAACCCAATCGCCCGGGCTCCGGTTGATTTGGCAGGAGGCTGGCAGGGCGATGGTGTTGAAGTTCTTGGAGACGGCCGTCGAATTGACGAACTCGAGGCGTTAAGGTCGATTAAGTGAAACGAAAGTTTATATACAGCTATTTACAGTAGGATAACAGGGTACATAAGTAATGAAAAGAAAAACTTCAAACTTCCGCTAGACGCTAGCTCCGAGCATGCGCACAAATCACTTGAGCTCCTCAACTTCGTCTAACTCTCCTATCCTCGGAGCGTACACAAACCGCTCGAGAAACGACGGCCGAGACCCTGTCTCGCCGCAGGATCCGTCTAGTTGCCCGGTACGGCGCTGCACCCTGAACTTCCTACGCGATCCTAACCTTTATCTTAGGGGGCTCACAAATCCCATTCTAGCTTCAAAGGTCGAGACTCCTTGTCCCGCCGGGAACTCCCCAGCTCGGCGCTCAGACAAGAACGATTTCCAACGGCCAAGTTCGGCTTTATAAAACCTCGAGATCACCCTCTCTCGGGAACGCCCCTGTAGCTTTCGTACACGCGTAAGGGAGTGCCCGAATTCACGTAGACAGCTGTCACTCAGCACGCCACGGAATATTCAATGAGGCGCCGTCATCTTTGGGTCAACGGCACGCTCGCAGACGAGCAGGTGAGTGCGATCGTGCGGGGTGAGAGCGAAAGGCGGCGACAGTGCATTGTGCCGGGCGGGGCGCATTAACAATGGTGTCTTGCGCGGCGCGCGCTTCGACGCCGGTAATCCCACCACCTCCGCGAGTCACGCAGACGGTTCCCGGAATCCGGTGGCGCCGTCTGCTTTCTCAATGGGGGATTATCCCTGTCGTATGTGGTGGGCCAGACAATCCGTCTCCCGTGCGCGCCGTGACGAATTGGCGACGGCTGCAGCGTAGAGTCTACAGTGCTGGGCCACCAGACAGAGTAGCGGGTTCTCACGCGCAGCCCGGGCACCTGGCTGCTAATCTCATAAGTGGACCTTACAGTGCCCAAAACATGTACTCGGATCACAACTGAATGCTGCGGTCGGTTTACAAGCTGCCACCTACGCTTGAACAATCATGCACTCCGTCTAACAACGATGATGCTTTATCGCAAAGCTTTCTCGTGTAGGTTTCCTTGGTTGCCGTCACGACTTAAACTTTGACTAGTTGAGCTTTCAATTTGACCAGCACGCAGTTTGGTATTTTGATCGCAGTCTCTTTGACTTTGAACATTTCTCATTCTATTTGGAACGAAGAAGTCTTCGCATTCAGCCATTGTCATCGTTAAATGGATGGGAGGATGATTGTACTGTTTCATGTTGCCCTTCCATGCACCCCTCTCCAGATTCTAACTGCTTCCAGGCTTTCGGAAATGGGTCTGTGTTGGTAGGCTTGGGCTGATGCACTCATATTTGAGGTGACTAGTCGCGCTTTTATTATTTCTTAACAAGTAATTACACGATTTTTAGGTATTCGGTAAAGAATATATAAGCATTAAAAAACACAGGCTGACATTAACACCACCACATTTTTCAATTATCGGTGCCAGTCTTTATTCCACGCACGTGGTAAAATGAGAAGGGGACCGGGGGATGGTTTGTAGCTTGGGCTGAGGGGTGGTTGAAATACTTTGGCTCTTGATAAAATGACCACTACAAACATGGGAGTTCCTGTTCGGCTCTCAGGCTCCCATGCTGTCACAGTGCCGCTCACCAAAAACGAAGGCACAAAGCTCGCGGTTACAGAAAGAAAGTGTACACTGCCGCGGCGTTTTAATGCCCACACTGTAATTGATCTCGTACGTAAGTGCTCCCTTTTCACACCACACGTAAGAGGTAGTCCATCGTTAAGGCCGCCATGGAAACCATAGTCAGTGAAACCAGTGAAGATATTTTAAAGTGGTAGAAATTAATAATAATATTGCTAGTTTTATTCTTAGTCAGATCACGCGAAGCCAGGCGCAGAGCGCTGCAAAAAGAGCTCATGGCGATGTAGCCTATTCCCAAACTTCGGAGCGTCAAATAAGTGTACTGAGCCGTTAGTGCATTTAAGAAGAAATGAATACTAATAGTAGTAGTTTTATTCGTATTCAGAACGGGTGGATCCAAGCGTAGATCGCTGCAAAAAGCGCTCATGTCATTGTAGCCCATACCCAACTTCGGAAGCGTCCGACAAGTTTACGTAGCTGTTGTTGCGTCAAAGAACTCAACACATCTGTGTAGACTTCGTTTCACCGCACAGATTCGCTCACAACACCAACAAAACGTTTAAAATACCGAAACAAACATGGCAAAAACAACGGAAGGCTACGCAGTCCAATGCACCAGCTCATTCCACTAACGAGGGGAGCGCCGAGTGGTGGCGCTGCCCATCCAGCTGCCCGGTCCCTATGGGTGGTATTCAATGAAAAGTTTAGCGAGCGATTTATCCACCTGGAAACACTGAAAACCGCCATGTCGATGGCCACCATGCAAGCGCATGCGCTTTGCACCCGCATCTCGAAGAAAAAAAATTTAACCATCTGCCTGTAGGGGAACCCTGAGTAGTATGCGAAACAGCCACGGGGTCGACTCAAGTTACCATTAGTTTTCAGTTGGATTGCGGCGTTGCGGGAGGAGAATGAGGAGAGCGGAGCGCGCGCGCGCGTGATTGTTGCCATTCCAGTCATTGTTGCCATGGTTGCCAGGTGTTGCCATTCGTTGCGCAATCCAGGAGAGGAGAGGAGCTTCGGAGAGGAGAGGGCCGCCGGAGAGGAGAAAAGGAATGCCTCGCATACTACTCAGGGTTCCCCTGAAGATATCGACGGTGGTTGAACGCGAAGCTATCTCGTGATGGATTCTTTGGTTGGCCAATCCCTAGGGGCATCCTGTCACAATCATCATCAGCGATGACTCGCGAGGCATGCGCAGAGGGGGCCCACACAACGGCGGACGGGAAGGTGGATGGCGGGGCAGGCCGCAAGCTGGACTTCGGAGGGGGCCTTTGTGGGGCATGTCGGGGGTACTGATCTCGCAGACAGTAACCTACAATACTCTTCATCCGCGTCTTTCAGTGAAACGTCGTCGTGCAACGATAACGCTCGGAATGGGTACAGCCCATGAAATAAATTCCTGTTCCCTTGTGTAATGAAAGCAAAATAAATGAAAATGGGAACAAAACCTGCACCAGCAAAGCTATCACAGGTTAAAGCCAATTAGAGAAATAAATGAACTGGGAGGTATGCTCCAATGTGAATTTCAAGTAAAACCAATTTGGTAGAAAAGCAAAGAAAAGCGGGGCTCTTGCAACTCGCGACAGAAGACAACACAACCCAGTCCCATCAGAAAGTGATTTCGAAATGCAGGGGTGGCGCCTCCTGAACTAATTCAGCTCCCATATAAATGTACCCTTTCCCCAATGAATCTCCCCTCCACTAACTCCCTGATCCATCATCGCTAACCACAGCCTCGGGAGGTACCCGGCAAACAGCGGCATTTATTGAAAGCCAATGTAAAAGGGGTGCACTAGCCCATCCGTGGGGGGTGAAAAACCTTGCCTCCTTCTCCTGGCTGGACTAAAAACACCCCCCATCGTGATGGGACTGGTCTCGTCCTCTCCTGACCAAACATTAAGGGGACCGCGAAAGGGATAAACTAGCCCATCCCTGGAGGGTGAAAAACCATGCCTCCTTCTCCTGGCTGGACTAAAAAACACCCTCCATTGTGATGGGACTGGTCTCAACCAATCCGACCAAAATTTAAGGGGACGGTGATGACGAGCCGCAGGCAGACCGGGTCCACGCAGGAACCGAGAGCAGGAGCCCGAGCAGGCAACTGAAACTCCCGGGTCCCGCGCTGGAACCCGGAACAGAACACCAGGGCGTCTCGGGACCTGCACAGCGAGAGCAAAAGCGCAGAATACCAACAGACATACAAAAAGAGCAACTCTCTCAGGCCGCACACGGCGGTCCAATCACGTCAGTCTGTTGAGGGCATGTAGAGATTAATGAATTCAACCATCTCCTTAATTATATCTAGTGCGCGCTGGTTACGCAATAGCGCGGGATAAAGGAGGGGCGTAAGGTCAGTGTGAAGCAAATCTTCCAATCGTTGGCGAAATTGGGCAGTTTCGCTACAATCAGACATATAATGTTCAATGTTCCAGCACTCGGACCCACAGAAACAAAGAGGATGAGGAACGAGAGATAGGTAATACAGATAGAAAGGAAAGCGGCCGTGCCCCGTGATAAAGAAAATCACCCTTCGATGGGGCGGGAAATTAGGTGGGAGGGACCTAACTGCCGGTATCCAGCGAAACAATTCCGTATCCGTATGAACCATGGTCCACTATACAGAAGAAGAGGTCCTTTTCGTCGGCTCTACCTGATTTTCATGAATTTGGTGAGCGCGTTCCAGTTTTGCCAGCTTTTTGGGTTTCTGATAGCTTTTACCATCCCTAGGCTCGGGTTCTAGCAGGGGCCGTTGCGCAAAGCGCGTATTTCTGGCCCTTGGGGGCCCTTCTGTTAGTTAGGCTTAGCTGCTACCATTCGTGCCTCCGCCAGCGGCGGGGGTATGTGGAGCGGCTAAGTCAGTGAAGCTCAGCACTGTGACTTACGTAGTTTAACCTAGCACTGTGTATAGATCTCGATATGGCATCCGGGCGCTCTTCTGTGCGTTCTAATTCGCCTACGTGTAGCTCTCTTGGAACGGAAGATGTTAATTTAGTTGTCGCGGCAATGGATGAGGCGGAGGCGGCTGCTCGGGGCAATCCCTCGTGCTCTGGTTCAGGGGGCGCTTCAGCGCCCCCGGTCAATCCCGTGGATGGGCATGCTCCCGTCAATCCCCCCATGGACGGAGATTCCCCCGCTGCTGTCTGCTCGGCCTTAGGCCAGTCGTTGTCGAATATTATTAACGATCCTCGCAATAAGGTGCCCTGCTCTGTTCGGTCCGAGGTTATGGATGTTTATTTTAAAATGCAATGTTTGGTAATGTCGTTGAGCGCCGGGAAGAGTTTGGCTGAGGGGCAAGTAATTCAGCTTCGCCAACAGGTGGACGATTTAAGAGGGGCTGGTTTGTCGGGGGGGAACGGGGCCGCTCCACCTCCTACGGTGGAGCGGTCCCCCTCTTTTGCGGACGTGGCGGGCCGCCAGGTTTCGCCGACGGCTGCGGCTCGCCGTCCGTCGGGGGTAGGGGATAGTCGGCCTGATCACGCTCTTCATCTCAAGCTAGCCAACCCTTCGCCTTCTCCAGGCAAAGATATCGTCGCTTTGCTTAAATCTTCTTTTAATCCTAGTGCCATTGGTGTCGGGCCGGTCACTTTTAAGCCTTCACGTGCGGGTTTAACTGTGGTTTCTAAGGTTAGTGCTTATCTTGATAACCTGGAGACGGCGATTAAGTCTAATTCGGTCACGCGGTCTGCCTTAGTGGTACAGAAGCCTTCCCGACGTAACCCTCAACTGAAAATTTTGGGAGTGGATCCCTCAATTGTACCAGCCATGCTGCTGTCTCAAATTAATTCACAGAATGACTTGGCCATTCCCCCTGATGAATTTAAGCACCGGACGGTGTATACCCAGCGCTTTGGCGCAAGGGTTCACGTTGTAGAGGTGTCCCCCGAGGTGTTTGCTTTGCTGAAGAGTCCCTTGACGACACGCCAAATTCGCGAGAGAGGCTTGCGAACGTCCAGTTTTGAGCAGAAGTCCCGCCATCGCTGTCAACTCAACTTTTCCGGGTGGCGCCTTACCTGCCGCTGCATTCTGCGAGCCTCCCGAACGTCTGATTTCTTTGTGCATCGTGCCTTGCGTCCTGCACGCCGGCGAAGGGCTCGTAATCTTTCATAGTCGTGGTCTGTCTTCACGTCGAGACGCTCGACCGTGCATCGGGAGCACTCCTGAAGGCATTTGGTCAAGGTTGGAAACAGGTCTTGGTCTCGAGTTGGCGCCGTAATTCTGATATTAACGCGGGTTGTATAGGCTTCCCAGTCCGTGAGTTTGATCCTCTTTCCACCTCGACGCACAGCCGCATTGGGAGAGGATATGAGCACGGGATAGTGACCACTCCCTCTCGTTTCTAAATCTGTTCTCCAAGCAAATTTTCGCACGAAATGGCTTGATACAAACGAAATATCAATGTAGCTGCTTATTGTTGCGTTTTTCAGGAACGTAACACTGCCGTCATTCAGTGGCTCTATACAATATTTCATCATCAGCTCGGCGAGTCTTGCTACGCGGGAATTTGATTGTGCGCTCCCCCAAATTTCGTGGTGTGCATTGAAATCGCCGCAGATTAGGTGTGGCGGAGGAGTGCTGGTGATGATACTTTCAAGTCTGGAAGCATTGAAGGCAGTCCCTGGCTCTAGGTAGGCAGCAATTAATGTGAATGGTTCAGTGCCAATTACAGTCCTCGCACAGACGTACTCTTCCGTTTGATGAGGTGGGACGGCCACTGCTGCAGCAGGTACATCATTGCGAAAACCTATGAACAGTCGGCTAACACCGTTTAAACGTTGTGAAGGAAGAATATAATAATTCTTTAAACTGGATCTATAACGCGAGATTCGGATATCAAGATAAATTGCAATTGGTATGAACGCAAAAGTTCCCGAAAGTCAGCAAGCTTCGAACGCAAGCCACGGGCGTTCCACTGAAAAATGGCACAGTCCTTGAGATGGGTGTTTATAGACATTTTCGGAAAAGGGGACGGCGTCTGAGTAGTCATTGTTGGGATTTGCTATCTCGATGTTGCGTCCTGAAGTTAGAGGCTAATAGGGGCTCTAGAGCCATAACAGGCTCGACTTCAGGGAAGCGCTGAAAGGAAGGGTTAGCCCGGAGCAGTGCCTTAATGGCTGCGAAAAGCATTGGAATAAGCAGATTCACAATGTCGGTCTGGCCAGTCGGGCTTGTTGATTCCTCATGGTCTCTTCAAAAGCACCGTATCGAGGGAGAGGATCGGTCTTGAGAACTAGCACCAGAAGGGACTTTTGAATGTTTGGTTGGTGACTGTTCTTGGACTATTCCCGCATAGGACTTCTTTGGAGGTGCACTTTGAAGTGGTTGGTCATGCGTCAATTGGATATATCACTGGTAAAGACTGAATCGGGGTTCGGCGGAGGTTCACGTCGACTTGGAACCTTACCCTGAATTTGCTCGACATTGCGAGCAAGTGTAGCGGCCATTTTCTTTGGGCAAGCTCCGTACGACGCAGGATGCGGCCCGCCACAGTTAGCGCACCGAGGTTGGGCCCGTGACATGCAGTCTTTATACGAGTGAGACCCGGCACATATCTTACAGCGTACTGGCCCTCTGCAATTTTTGGCGGTATGTCCATGCCTGTGACTTTTGAAACACTGGGTGGCTGTACCCATGTATTCTGTTACGGGGAAGCTGCAGAAGCCAATGAACACTCGTGCAGGTAGTGGCGTGCCAGACCTGAACCCTAGAATGGCGGATCGCAGGCGAGTTCCAACAATGACGTTGTCCTCGGTACGTGAGTAAGAAACTCGCCTGCGAGCAGATAGCACTCCTTGGTCACTTAGGTAGCTCCCAGGCTTCTCATCCGTGTATTCTAGAGGGACGCCTTGAATCCTCACGTAGGTCGCCAAGTATGACTTCAACCGCCGTGCCAGCGAGGATTGATAGATACCTGGACAAGATGATTTACCGCAGTCAGAGATGACACGGTGGCAATCAGGCTGCCATCCTTGTTGAGGCGATGAGTCAAAACTTTTTGTTGTGCCGCTGTCACGACCTCTGCTGCGACGGCCTTAGGGTTGGCTTTCCAGAAACTGCACCTTGTTTGTGCCGGTTTAAACACAACGGGGATTCCAGTGGTTCGCTTTTTCTTGTACGAGACAGGTGTGAAGTCCTGGTCCATTTCTTCCACGTTGTCATGAGGAGCGACAGCACCGTCCGGAGCATGGGTGATTGCACGCTTTTTGACGGCTGGTGGACAGTCGGGGTCTGTAGGGCTCGGTGGGCCGCATGACGCAGCTGAGGCAGACTCGTTCGGTCCCGGTGGAGCGGAAATTCTCTGGTCAATAGAGTCCATTACGGCGGCATAGAGCGCAGTCAGTGGCGGCACCCTGCCGAGCTGGAGGGTACGCTCGCCGGCCTCAGCAAACCGTTTGATGCGGTGTTTCCGCCGCCTGGGCGGCTCCGGGTAATTAACAGGAGGAAGCGCGAAGGCGGGAATGGGTTGAAGGCTGGGAACAGCACAAAAAGCGAAGAAATTGCGGGGCTGCAGATAGGATAACCGGCAGCCCGAACCGACTTCTTCCAGCTGAAAGGAAGCTGGTCAATAGTTGCAATATAGATCGATGACGTCGCTCAATCGGGTAGAGATTTCCTGTCGCTCAATCGGGCAGGAAATCTTTTGGGCAAATATTTCATTTGTCTGTTGAGCGTAGAGCAGTAATATTTGGCAGCAGGAGGTTGTTTTGGATGGGCCCCCTCTATATATGTAGTAGATGTGATTGTGACTACAGCAATACCGCAAGTTGGGCTAGCTGGTGCATGATCGAAAACATCAAAGCGCACAAAAAAACTGGGACAAAGAGGAGCGACACACACAAGTGATTACTCGCAACTTCCGGTTTACTGAAGAAACACGAATTTATACATGAACACAAATCAAAGATTAGACAAACATGGTGCCGATTAGCGCGAGTTCCTTTCCGTGAAGAGTGATGGATGATTTGCTCTATTATGTTCTATTATGCTCTATTATGATGACTTTTTATGTTCCTTGATAAAGTATACCTCGACCAGTTCCCTGACAATCTGATCATTATGCCTGTAGATCACCACTGTCTCACCAAACAACGAGCGACACCCACACTTTTTGCAATGAGCAGGTAGATTGACGCGTGCTGAATTTGCCGTAGTGGACGCATGCTCTTTCAAACGAATGTTTAGGCAGCGTCCAG
The DNA here is from genome assembly GCF_048455015.1 of Haemaphysalis longicornis. Classification (NCBI taxonomy): domain Eukaryota; kingdom Metazoa; phylum Arthropoda; class Arachnida; order Ixodida; family Ixodidae; genus Haemaphysalis; species Haemaphysalis longicornis. The sequence continues at coordinate 140,083,822 of NW_027526445.1, forward strand.
TTTGGTCCACATACACAGACTTGCATGATAACGGGATTCTGTACACGACGCCAATCGCACACTCGTTCCACTTTTTCCTAGGACGGTCCTTGTTAATAACAATGCGGCAGAGACTGCCCACTTTTGCTTTTGCCGGGAACAACACCCTTACGCCGTATAGGAACTCCACGTTCTTCAAACCGTGCACCGTTTCATGGACGTACGGGACTACAGCACATTTGCTGTCACGCCGGTCCTTCTCCTCTTGTGAAAATTTGCACTTGACCTGGCGCACAAGGCCACCACACACTGCCGACCGTACAGACGGAGGGAATCGCGCCGCCTTAAGGCGGGTGATCTGCTCCGAAAAACTCTCCCCGCTAAATGATATCTCTCTCTCGAAAAGCGTTGCACACACGAAAAAACACAGGGGCAGATATATCAGCGCTGCTAAAGTTCAATCCTCGGAATACGCAAATTTAAAACTTGATTATCCATTTTAATCCCTAGGTAAGCGATAAGAAGGACAAGGTTCCCGATTTGGGCCGACCGCTATGCTCATTCATTCAGGTCATGACTGTGGTGGTCTGGTGCTGTGAATTACTCTCCTTGTTTATTTTTTTAAGGTTGTGTGCTTTGGTAAAAGAAAATGTCTGCGTGGATATTGCGAAGCTGAATTTGTTTACAAACTAAAGAACATGGCGGTCCTGACCATTTACTTACCTTGCGCTTTATCTCCGCTTCATTGCCTCAACAAGGCTTATATCAATTAAAATACCAATAATTCACTGACTTCAAGTTTCACGACTGAAGCCCAGTTACTAGAGTGCGTGGGCAAAACAGGAGAACTGGAGGTTGATGATTTTAACTTGTCAAGAACTTCAAAAAGTGTCCCCCAAACGAAGAGAGAATGGGCATCTTTAGATACATTAAGCTCAGATTCCAAGTCAAATGAATCACAGCAAGCTGCAGGGATCAGCTGCAATCTAATGAATTGGAAAGGTTATTGACTCTCAAAGGAACATTTAATGTAGGTTAGGTGCTATTTTCCCCTGACAAATAATCTTTATGTAGTGCACCCGTTTCTTGGAAAGGTCATTCGAGCAGACAAATATTTATCGAGGAAAACCCGTTTAACTCTATTTTAATTTGCTTAGTTTCTTCGATTAATATTCCTTAGTGAAATTAACTGTATAGAAGTCCCACTTCTAAGTAAATGACGGCCAGCCTAAAAATGGCAATAGCCCTTGGTATTCCCTCCCTCGCGTAAAACTTCCTACCATTCCAATTAACGTATCCGCAACCTCACATCCAGGACGTCGTCGATGTCGAATATGCACTCTTCGCTACCGCTACGGTGAACTAACAACAGTTACGTACACAGATGCCTCCTTCTCCACTAAAGACGCACGCGGGGTCACAGTAGTTGTTCGTCCTGCCCACCCGCCCTTGCAGAAAAGATACTCGGGCGTTCCTTCCGTCCTGTCTCTCGAGGCTCAAGCAATCACTGACGCCATCCTATCCTTAGACACTCCCGGTAACCGCGTGATTCTCAGCGACAGTCAGGATGCTCTCCGCTTGTTTCAGGAGCAGTTGCTTCCCATCAGTATGACGCGTGCACTTCACTCTCATCTGGCCAAACACAATGGTACTACCTTCGTGCTGGACTGGGTTTCTGGTCACTCAGGCGTCCCAGGCAACGAGCTGGCGCATCAGCTCTCCCGTGCTCCGTCCCAACCGGGAGACTCGGAGACGCCCTGGCAGACCCATTTCTACCCATTCCACGCGGGCGCGACAAGCCCGTCTACACCGGCGCCAGGATCTGCACGAGTTATTCAGCAATAGGCAGACTCTACCGTCTCCATCTCACCTCTTACCCCGGGCAGAGGCTTGTCTTATCCGGCAAGCGCAAACGGACAGCCTTCCAACCCCACACAGACTACATCGATTAGAAGGCCATCGCAGCCCTGCACGGTGCTCTAAGTGTTCTGGCTTTCCCAACACGCCGCATGTTCTTTGGGACTCTTCTGCTTCGCAACCATCACTCCCAACTCATCTTAAATCCCTTTCACCTCCTCCCTCTTCTCTCCAAGACTGGCTCGCGCCGCCGGAGGGACCGGATCGAGCGGGTGTCCTGGTGGCGAGCTCTGGTGGCTCATATTCGTCAGGTCGTCCCGTCTATATACAAATTATTTTCCCTTCAGAACCCCCCGGACTTTGGGGGTCTTTTGTGTGCGTGCGTGCGTGCGTTGTGTGTGTGTGTGTGTGTGCGTGCGCGCGTGTGCGTGTGCGTGCGTGCGTGCGTGCGTGCGTGTGCGTGTGTGTGTGTGTGTGTGTGTGTGTGTGTGTGTGTGTGTGTGTGTGTGTGCGTGCGTGTGTGTGTGTGTGTGTGTGTGTGTGTCAATAAAGTTTACCAACAACAACAACAACAACGCCGACTCTGTGTGACCATCGCTATGTGTTGTTTTCACTGGAGTCGCGGCCGTTGCCGACCGTTAAACGCCTTACGCCGGCGGGTCAATTGAGGGTTTTGGCTTCTATCGAGCGTAATAAGTGGTTGGATGTGGTCTCGCGATGTGATATTAACAACCCTAATTCTCTGGAGCTAATAATAAAACATTTTTATGACATATTAAATGGTTTGTATACGGCCAATGCCCAAAAAGCCAAACAATATCCCAAAGCAAAGCCTTGGTGGAGCGATGACATTGCTCGTGAGCGTTCGTGGGTGCGATCTTTAAGGCATAGGTACCAGCGCGAACGAGACCCGACTGAACGCTTAATGAGAAGGGATATTTACTATTCGGCCCTCAGGAAGTACAGGTGCAAAATTGCAAAAGCTAAGGATTATGCAATTCGCAATTTTTGTGACGAAAATAGTAAAAAATACTTATTTTCAGAACCGTTTCAATTGGCATTAGACAAGCACCGTTCGCAGGTTGCTATCCCTCCCCTTCAGACCCCCGACGGCACGTTTACCACGTCTCCAGAGCAATCGGCTACGTTGCTGTTCCGCACGCAGATCCAACAGGACTCGGTGGCTTCTGATTCGGCCGATCACAGGCGCGAACGTGACTTGGCTTTGATGCCATATCTGGATCGACCAAACGATGTTCCGTTCTCGGAACTCGAAGTTCGCTCAATGGTGGAGACGGTGAAGATGAGATCGGCAGCGGGCTTAGATAGACTGACGCCTACCCTGGTGCGGTCGTTCTATCGGGCGCATTCGTTTTTGGGTTCGTTTTTAATGCTGCGCTGCGCTTGTGGCACTTTCCGGCAGTGTGGAAGAGTGGCCGTGTGGTATTTCTACCGAAGCCTGGTCGATCGCCAGACAATCCCTTATCGTACCGCCCAATCTGTATGAATTCCGTTTCTGGAAAGGTTTAAGCGCGCCTCCTGTACTCTCGTCTCTACTTCTTTCTTGCTAGTAATAATTTAATTCACTCCTCCCAATTCGGATTCACTCACCTAAAACCATAACATTGGCACTTTATAATTTAATATTGGCTCTCCAGGAGCGTCGTAAAAATTGCTACATTCGGTTTTAATTTCGTTAGACTTTCAAGGTGCATTTGATTCCGTGCGGCATCCTACAGTTCTCAATTTTTTTCCGTCGCCATTCCTTGGTATTTGGTATTTACCAAGGTAATTGGTACTTTGGTAATTGGTAATTGGTATTTACTGCTTAAATCTTTTCTATCAGGCAGGCAAGTAGTGTATCGTATCCGGGCAGAGGATGTTACATCGTCGGCTTGTATTTGAAATCCCCAGGGATCGCCTCTGAGTTCATTAGTATGGAATATAGTTATTCATGGGCTCTTAGAGTTAGGGCTCTTAGAGTTCCCTCCCTCTCGGCGTTTACGTACAAGCTAATAATGATGACACTGTGCTTGTGCTTTCGGGTAATCAGCGCAGAGAAATAGAAGAAGATTTAGCGAATTCGGCCGTGCAAATAGTACGTTTATGGGCGGCAAAGGTTAAGGTTCGGCTCAATGTGGGGAAGTGTTCATATATGCTTCTCCCGAACGGTCGGGTAAGTATGGCTCGCAGGCTGCCGACCGTTCGATTGGACGGAGTTGGTCTACAGCGGGTTACCGAGATGAAGTTGTTAGGGGTGATATTCGATCCCTGGCTCACCTGGATGCCGTATGCGAATCACCTTAAGACAAAAATTGAAATTACAACTCAAAAATTATTGCGGTTTCTACATATGCATTGCAGGATTCCAACTTCAATGTTTAAACAACCTTTTCATCAATTGGTACTCCCTATCATAACATACGCCTCGCCTGCGTGGTGGCCAGATTCGCCTTCTCTACACTTAAGGGCAAAGCTGAAATCTGTGCAGCGAGTACCATTGTTGGCCATGTCCGGGGCTGTTCGTACGGTGCGGACGGAAGCCTTGGATGTTCTCACTGGCACTTTGCCCATCTGCGAACGGCTAGACGCCTTCCGATCGCAGTTTCACTTGTGCGAACTCCGGAGGGATATTGTACATGGAAGCTTCGAGTTAAAGGTGGCTGAAGTACAACGGCGCTTCGACCCGTGGTTGGTACGCCCTTCAGATAAATTGCAGTGTCCATTCGAAATTCAGTCGACGGAACGAGCTGCAGCAATGAGCAGGATCCCCGGCATCCACATTTATACGGATGGCTCTTTTTCTGGTTTGTCGGCGGGAGCGGCGTTTGTCCCATTCTCTCATTCGGGTAAATTATTAGTGGCCAATCGTTTCAAGTTGGTTCCCGCTATTGGTGCCTATACTGCTGAGGTGCTAGCACTTCGGGAGGCTTTCATCCATTTCCTCGGCTTCGGAGGCCATTCGACGCTCTTCTTCTATACGGACTGTTTGTCCTTATTGTCTGCTATGAGTTCGCTCATTACCAAAAGTGAGGATGTGCATGATTTAAAGCAACTACTTCGCCGGCTTTCTAATAGGCTACGTGTTCGTTTGTATCATGTTAAGGGCCACTGAGGCCTTCTTGGGAATGAGCTCGCGGACCATCTCGCTGTGCGAGCAAGCACTGTGCGAACTCTGAGACCTGGCCAGCGCTCCAAACGGATTGTTAGATCTATCCTAAATGCCGAAAGGTGGAAGCGTCGGTCAATACAGTGGACATCCATGCATCGTGACACGGAGTTAATCAAATGGGTCCCCGATGTCCTTCGGCTCCCGCCAGATTTCCCCCCGCCTCCACAAGTCATTTTTCTAATAACGGGACACGGGAGGTTCTCGTTCTATCTTCATCGGATCTCCCTCCTTCCTTCATGCCGGTGTTTTTGTGGAGCAGAGTGCTTGAACATTGATCACTACATGCTCAGTTTTGCTGGAACAAAATATTTCCGCGTCCAATTGGCGTCTGAATGCAATTACCAATCCCATCCTCGTGGTTACCCGGCATTGTTGAGGAGTCGGCAGGCAGTAGAGGTACTACGCGCTATGGTGCGCCATATTAATAGCCACATGCCGTTGACGGATCCAGTCCCTACTTGAGTTCGGTATGCTTACCGGCCGGCGCTTAGATTTGCCACTGTGATCGCCAAGTGACGCGAAGAGGTTCACCCTCCGAAGGGAGCTCTCTGCCCGCCAGTTAGCCTCTAGGGCGCTGGTACGTATTTGCGGGAATCACAATGATTGGCCTTTTTTGAGCTGGGGCTCCTCTGAAGGCAATTTTTCAGGCATGGGCACTTGGTCCTAGCAGTTGCCACAAGGCTGCTCTATATGTAGTGGCCTCGATGGTTGTCCGCCCGATCACCTTTTCCACGTGACGCGTTTTGCTAATGCCTAGCGGAGGGAGATCTCTGTCCGCCGTAATGATAATTGAGCAACGGTTCGTACGTGGAGGGGTTGCGGGTCTGTGGTATATGTTGGCAGCAACAACTCTTTCTGCCTTAGCGTGTACCTTGGGTCTTTCCGCATCGGCTCGAACGCGCCAGTATTGCCTCTTGATGACTATCGATGTTGGGAATCACGTGGATGGAGTCGTAAATCTCAGTAAAGTTCCACACAAACCGTGGACTTTCTATTGGAGAGTGTGTTGGGTTGCCAGCTGGCCTCATTTTTCATTTCATCGTATACATGGTGTGTGCACATGGCTACAAGGACGGAGATATTTAATTTGCAAAAATGCTAGCTCGGCTTTCATTGTAGGGGTGTGTATTGGGTCCGGCGGGATGCGGTTGTACGAAAACTTACCTGGCAATGTAGCCTTGTTTTGATGTAGGCATGCTCCCCTTAATGGCATGTTTCAGTTGCAAATAGGACATACTCTGAACGGTCCTGTGGTAGTTTGTCATGGGTAGAGAATGGCCGGCGTCTGTCTTTTTCTCGCATGTGGTAGTGTGACCACGGGTAGAGATTGTCCAGGATATCTCTATTTCTCGCTTACTTCGTTCAAACACTTCATACAGGACTCGAGGGTGTTTTGAGGCACTGTTTCAGATCGTCGGCCAACATTTCTACCGGCCTTAATATCGCTTAGACATGGGGCCCGCGTCCATCATGCGGACGGATTAATTTGTATTAAAGGTTTGTATTTTTTTCAGGGTATGTTTCTTAAATGTGGAGGGATTGCCCAAAGTTTTGTAATTTCCCTTTGAAACGAAGGAGATGAATTTTTTTTCCGGATTAGCTGCCCTGTGCTTGCGTTGAGTTGCCCTTGGTTACTGTTGCAACAGAGACTACACAGCTTCGGAAATTGAGATCTTTGGGTGTCTTGATCCTCCTGTTGGTAGGATGTTGGGGCTGGGTTTTCGTTTCTTTATTTATTTGCATATATATTTGTAGGTGGAGAGCCCAGGACGGTGAACTGCGTCGTGGGGAGTGACGCGCTTTCCGCGCCACTTTTATGGTACAGCTCCAGCGGTGTTGCCGGGGCTTATCTCGGCTGTGCCCAGTTGCGTCCTGGGGACGCCGCTTCGTTGTGGCTGGTCCCGGAAGCGGCCGCATGTGGGCCCGTTGCGGCTCTATACATGGACTCTCACCTGATCGGACTTGCGCATGGACTTGAGCTCAACTGCGCACTCTGAACTCTGCGCCTTGTGGACTGTTGGGACGGACTTGTGCTTGGTGTTGGCAGGGGGGTCCGTGTTATGGGGCGGGCTTGTGGCCGACTTAGTGGACGGCGTTCGGTTCCTGGTGCTGGACATTGTGGTCGGGAGACTGTGGTGTTTTGGGGTGGTTGGCGGGGGTCTATTGGGACTTTTAGGAGCGAAGCTCCTCTTACTCGGGCTCTGTCCCGTCCCTCGTTGCGGCTGTATACGGCACGGCACATTACTGATGATTGTGGCAGGATCCCCCTAGGGATTGGCCAACCAAAGATTGGCCGAAGAGGACAAAACGTTCAACGCGTTCGTTGCTACCCAACAAGGAGAAGAGGAAGAAGAAGAGGTTGTCGTTCGTCGCCTGCGAGCTCAAGACACGTACCGGGGGTACACGGCCATGACGCTCTGCAGGAGGCGACGGCCAAGGTGGCTAAAATGTCACACACCGAATTCGCCAACTTACCCATGGAGATTCTCATCGTCCAAAAGAACCCCTACATAACCACCACAAACATCGACGTCATCGACGGGCTTGTCAACGAAGCGGTGGAAAGCTTGATGTGTCGAGTCTTTATAGGATGTGCGGGCGAATGTTTCACGGTTTTACCGATGAGCATTTTTGCTTCGCTCCTCTCAACATCATTCACTTCGTGGAGATGACGGAATTTTTTAGGGACTGTTTTGGGACTTCATTGTTATTATTGTGCTTTATTTTATTTATTTATTTTTTTTTGGGGGGGGAGGGCTGTGCGTTGCGCGCTGTGCGTGTTTCTTTTTGGTGATGTATGGAGGGCTTGGCCGGTATGGGAGAACAGTGGGGCGTGGGGGGGTTGGGTGCGGAGTGTGTTATCTGAGGCACTTTCTCTCGTTGCATTCATGAGTCAACTCCGTGTGGGTGCTCCGTTGCGTTGTTTTCCAGCCGAGCAAGCAAAAGCCTCAATATTTTCCTTTCTTTCTTTTTGTAACCCATTGGCTTTTTTTCCAAAAGGTTCTGGAGCCTCGGCTTCCCGTTCTTTTATTTTTCTGATCGGCATTAACCTGCTATAGCCCAGCTGGTGCAGGGTTGTTCCCGTTTTTATTTAGGTTGTTTTTATATTTGTAGGGAACATTATTTTTTCCCCTTTTTTCCCTCCCCCCGCCGCCACCTCCGACGCTTTAATACTTTGTTGTACCGCACGCCACGAAAGAACCGTTGGCTGGTAGAGCTAGAAAGCTTTGCTTTAAAACGTATTTTGTACCTGCCTTAAAGGAGCCATGAAGAGAAAATACAACTTAGTTTAATTGGAAAGAACTAGGATTCAGTATCTCACTCAGCTCCATTACAGCCACAAAAGATGTTTTTTTAACGAAAAAAAGCAAGAAGTAATTAAAAACTTTCAAATTTTGCGCCACAGTGACGTGTTATGAGCAAGAATGACGTCATACGAGCCGACAATAAAACATAATTTTTAGTTCGTTAACTGCACGTTAGCATTCAAGTGATGCGGTCAAATCGAACTAGAGGCCCGATTACAGACGTCCAGTCATGTGTCGTCGCGACAGGTCAGTTAGGCGGCCGCCACTCGCACAAACAAGGTTCCGTGACGTCATAGAAAAGTTGCCGGAAATTGGCTAGGGGGTCGCGACTGCTTCCCACGTTTCCTTTCATATCTCCGTTATTTGTTCGAAGATTGCGATGATATTGGTATCATTGTTATCGGGACTAAGCACTCTTTCTAATAAACCCAACTTGTATTTTGTCTTCACGGCTCCTTTAAGGACAGCGCTAGAATTAAACGAAGAGTGTAAAACATGGTTGATGACACGTCATTACCTTGTTACATAGGGAATACCATTAGCAATCACAGGAATAAAACAGGCAAGTCGGTTGCTGACAACTGCCGTACCAATTCAAAGGGAGGGCCACTAATCATCATCATCATCTTCATCATCATCATGATGAGCTTCTGAATAGTTGGTCGGCCGCGTGCAGATACCATGGTCACTGTCAGCCGCCAGGGCAGGGGCGGTCCGTGGAGTGTTATGGGTGGTGTGGCCCGTCAAGCCATGTGGCCTCCAGGGTGCCGTACCAGGGCCTGTGTGTGACCGGCCAGGCCCGCAGTCATGCTCGATCTTTGTCTCGTGGCACTGCTGACGCTTGAGGCCACGCCTCGCTGATGATGGCGATGATAGGATACGGTTCATGATGATCATAGTGGTTCTACAAGCAGATGAGGACGCCGTTTTTAGAGCCTGAAAAGGAAGATAGGGCAAGAGTCGTAGCTATTTTGAGAATCAGGGGAGGCAGAGAGGAAAACGAGCGACGATGGCACTCTTGCGCCAATATCGTAAGCCACACGCGTGTAGATGGCCTCGTTTTAGCAGCGGAGCTGTTGTTACTGGCCGTTAGTTCGCCGTTTCAGGAAAATATACCAAAAAATTCCCATTACTCGTGAGCGCGTGCCTCGCAGGGACCACCGAGCGTCCCCGCCATGCGCAAAGGGTTCAGCAAAAAAAGCTGGCAAGACCACGAAGAGCGAGAAAATGCCAAGCGCTTGTGAGCGCGTGCATCGTGGTGACCGCCGTGTCCCCGGCTCACGCAGTGGCTTTAGCAAAAAAAAAAAAAAAATCTCCAGCGCTGCCGGCAAGCGCCACCGCACATGTAAAAAAAAAAAAAACCTCGAGCGCTAATGCTTAAAGGAGCCATGAAGACAAAATACTAGTTGGGGTTATTACAAAGACTGCTTAGTCCCGAGAACAATGATACCAATATCATCGCAATCTTCGAACAAATAACGGAGATATTAAAGAAAACGTGTGAAGCAGTCGCGACCCACTTGCCGATTTCCCGCAACTTTTCTATGACGTCACGGAATCTTGTTTGTGCGATTGGCGGCCGCCTAACTGACCTGTCGCGACGACACATGACTGGATGTCTGTAACGGGGCCTCTAGTTCCATTTGACCGCATCACTTGAATGCTAACGGGTAGTTAACGCACTGAAAATTATGTTTCATTGTTGGCCCGTATGACGGCATTCTTGCTCATAACACGTCACTGTGGCGCAAAATTTGAAAGTTTTTAAATACTTCTTGCTTTTTTTTCGTTAAAAAACATCTTTTGTGGCTGTAATGGAGCTGAGTGGGATACTGAATCCTAGTTCTTTCAAATTAAACGAAGTTGTATTGTCTCTTCATGGCTCCTCTAAGATGAAAAAGTACCCTGCTTGGGAGAGGTCGCCGCGGTCGCTGCATTCTCTAGAAGCCACTATGGATAATTTGAGACTTGGCTACGAGTTGTGCCAATCCTTCCCGAGACGACTTCCAAATGCCGTCACCGCTTCCTCGAGTCGATGACCAACAGCTGGTAGAAGTCTACAATGCTTAGGACGACTTTGCATCCACCACTTACCGCGAGGAAGACGACGACCTCTTCGGTGCATATGACGACGATTACTAGCGTCGCAAGTATGCAAATAAACAATGATACTGAAATGATGCAAATAAACAGTTATACTACAACTACACTGAAGTATCGTTGTTCGTATACATACAACTATACGTATACGTGCCCGGCAATGCTCGCCTACTACAGCTACGCCATTCAAGTCTTGCGCTTGAGTGAAAGCTTCCCTGAATTTTTTGTGGAGGGTATGGCGAGCCTTCTCCGTCCTGCTAATTTTTGAGGGGACACTGCCAGCATGACTTAACCATTAGCCGCATATAAAAGACTTGCACGAGATAGACAACAGAACAAACAGCGTTATTACTGAGGGATGACAAAGAAATTAAAATAAGGCAGCTAAATGGAGCAGAAATAAAGAAATGATATAGTGGTGACTTAAATGCGCTCGATTTCCGCTGGATACGACAGAGCAAATGTGACAGCGTGGTTGTTCTTGAACGCCAGTGGATTATGATAATGGACGAAAGTGACAAGAAACCACGCGCTTAAGCACGACTGAAGCAAAAGCGCCACGAGGGCGGCAGAAGAAGAAGAACCGCGAAGCGATGACGCACGCCCGAACCGGCTCCCAAGCGGTGCCTCTACGTCTGAACCCGGCTGACGACCTCTGTGACAGCGGCGATGAGCGTGAGAGCGAGCGCATCCCGTTCGGCGATGGCCGCTACCAGGTGAGAGTGCTGCTGAGCACACTGGTAGCCGGAAGCATCACGTTAATGGCAACGGACGTGTTCAACCTCTCGATGCGCGTGATGGACCACTGGTGCGAGCGGCCGGCCGCCTTCACCGAACTGAGCGCGGAGAAGTGGAAGCAAATGGCCATTCCGCGCTACCCAAACGGTAGCTACAGCAAGTGCACTGTTCGCGGCTCTCAAGATGCAGGTGTCCCGGCCGTGGTCGCTCACTGCCAGGCCTGGCAGTTCAACCTCACCCAGTTCGGCCACAACGCGGTCAGCGAGTGGAGCCTCGTGTGCCATAGGGCCTACCTGAGGGACGTCTCTGAAGCCGTAAACCGCGCTGCGACGGTGATCGTGGTCCCATTGGTGGGTGTGGCAGCAGACCACATCGGCCGCAAGACTGTCACCATCGTTGCCTTGACCGCTTTACTCCTCGCCCTTATAGTCAGCACCGTCGCTCTAAATTTCACAACGTTCGCCGTGATGGCCTCCGTCGTTGCTGCCTCCTCGAGGTCTCTGAGCGCGCTCTTTGTGCTGCTCTACGAGGTCACGACCGCATCCCGCAGGTGTCTCTACTGCACATTGGCGCCGACGCTTCCAGCCGTTCTCGCGCCGCTCTTCAAGTACCTCGTGGACTCCCTCAAGGTCAGCTGGTCCCTATCGTATCAGCTACTCGCTGCGATCAGCTTTGTGCTTCTGGCCACTTTCTGGTTCATCGAGGAGTCATCTGACTGGCTTCTCGCCACACACAAGCCGGAGGAAGCCGAGCGCGTCGTACTCAAGCTGGCAAGCGTTAACTCGGTGTCTACAAGAGAGTGCCGTGCATTGTTCAGGAAAGGATTTCATAGACTGTCCTTGCAACTGTCAGCGGAGACACTGCACTTCAGGCCGCAGAGTAGAAGTAGTGCATTTCTGCTCGCCTTCTCTTGGTTTGTCGTCAGCTGGGGACACACGTATGATTCTCGCAAAAGTGCTGTCACCGCCAATGTTTATGTACTTTTCGGCGTCGCCGTCAGCGTGGTACCACTGTTCCTTGTCATCTGGCCCTTTCTCAAAGGTGGCAAAGGCGTGAAACGAGTCATGGCGATCTCTATGCTGGTGTCGAGTGCGTGCTCAGCCTTACTCTTCGTGCCGCTCAGCGATCACATCGCACCGCTGGAAGCCCTCCTTCTGGTGGCCATGCGTCTCTTCAACAGTCTGTGCCTAATCTTGATCTTTCTTCTGACCGTCAGTTTCTGCCCAACTACTTTGCGGTGCACGGCAGTGGCGACAGGCATGGCTATTGGGAATTTCACTGGGAAGGCGGGCCAATTATTCTTCGAGTACGTCATTGCTCCACGGAATGACATAGCGCTGGGAGTTGCGGCTGTGTTGATGGCACTAGCAGCGGTTGCTACGGAGCACCTGCCCTCGAAGCGTATCAGAAGCCTCGCCTCTGCGCGAATAACTTCCCACACAACGGCACTGAGTAGGCCGAGCGCAATACAGCCTGACCTTTGGTACCCCGAAAAAGCAGCCACGGCTACTTGTAAGGGTTCTCAGACGTCTGTGGGGCGACAGACGCACTGTACAAGCGTAGGGAGACCAGAACGCTTCCTCGGACGTCCCGCCCCTTGAAGAGGCCAATACTCGGCGGGTCCCTAGGAAGCACAATGTGATGGGCTTCCGAACTCATTGTAACAGAATGTTTCGGTTTTACTTGCACAACTGTATGGTATTATCTAAGAAGCATAGCATTAACTGGTCAGGCATGAGGACGAAGTTTTACGCAATAAGAATACAGTTAAGAATAAAGTATTTATGCTAGCCAAAATGCGTTAAATACGGTCTTTCGGTGAACTTTGTTGCTCGAAATGAAGCGCAGAACAGGTATGCATGTGAAACGGGTGTTCTTTTGCGATGAACGACAGTATTCGTAAGAACCACATCCAACGCCAGATATTTTCTGGTGTACTATGGGTGAAATATGCATACGCCCGTTTCCGGTGGCAGTATTTTACTCGTATACACCAGGACAGCACCAGAGTCCTTCAGTGGTTGAAGGACTCTGATGGTAGGTATGCCGTCATTCCTCACATTGTTCCGTGCCTGTGGCATAGTCATCCTTGATTACTATATTCGCATTCGATGACGTTTTTTTCCATAACGCCGAAGTCTTCTTGCCGAAACAAGGGGTTTGCGAAGGCTTTGTTACCCTGCTTCCTTTCCCTGTTTCAGCTATCGCATTTTCGTTAGCAGGGCGCGAGGGGTGGTGTATGAAGATTTTTAACACAAGAGCTGTTCAAGCTCTTGGTCGCGCCGCCTATACGCAGAGAACAATACCAAGGAAACGCCGAGTGAACGTATTCACGTGGGGGATTATCCAGAACACTGTAAATTAGAAACTTCAGCGTTTGCACGAGAGAGAGAGAGAGAGAGAGAGATAGATAGATAGATAGATAGATAGATAGATAGATAGATAGATAGATAGATAGATAGATAGATAGATAGATAGATAGATAGATAGATAGATAGATAGATAAATAGATAGATAGATAGATAGATAGATAGAGAAAGAGAGAGAGAGAGAGAGAGAGAGAGAGAGAGAGAGAGAGAAAGAGAGAGAGAGAGAACCTCTTGAAAAAAAAATTACACCTTCTTCCCGTAGGGGAACCCTGAGTAGTATGCGAAGGAGCCATGGTGTCGATTCAAGTGCCCATTAGTTTTCAGTTCGTCGTTTCCGTTAGGTTGAGGTACGTAGCTACCGTTATATTTACCATTTGCTTTCCATGGTAACTAACACACTTTTCACTTACCGGAACTACGAAATGGGAAGTTGCATTGACCCCATGGCGGCTTCACAGACTACTCAGGGTTCCCCTACGGGAAGATGGTGTAATTTATTGGAAGGGGGGGGGGGTGTTAGAATGGAGATGCATTAAAGAGAGAGAGAGACGTACGTGGTATGAGTTTTTCTTTATTTAGGCATTATCATCATCATGTTCAACGTAGGTGACATCTAGATGTGGTTGGCGCTCCGCTTTGATTATGACCGCCTTATGGTGTGTGAAATGTAAAGTCAAGGGCTGTTGTAGTGGATGAACCCTAAAACTGCTGAAAATGCGGTCGATGCACATTCCCCGGATGGTTGTGGGCTGCTTGTCATCACGGCCCGCCGAGACTCGCCGACGCACGCCGCCGCCGCCGCCGACGATGAAACGTCGAAGGCGCGTGAAGCGTGCTCGTCTCGTACTGGCCCAGGAAGACACTGGCAACACTGTCGCTCCAGGGGCCAATAAAGTGTAAGACACCACCGGCGTTCAGCAAGCCGAGCATGCGCAGTGGGGGTGTGGACGCCGCACGGCGGAGGGAGGGACATAGCTCCGACCATGAGATGCTTCGCATCTAAAAATGTTCCCACGTTCATCGGTAAAACACGAAAGTGAGATGTGCCTTCACAAGATCAGTTGAATGTTTATTCTGCATCGTTATATGAACTTTCATATGAAGGTCGCTGGAGGGGGAAGAGGGGGAATAGGGAGGGAGGTAGACGCCCACTAAATCACGCTCGCCAGGCCTGACTTGACCATTTCCTCCCTGAAAGCAGTCAAGCATTGGCAGACGCATTCTTCAACACGGGGCAGTGATCACTATCCCATTACTGTTACCGTCAATAAAAAAAAAATTACACCATCTTCCCGTGGGGAACCCTGATGAGGATGCGAAGCATCGTGGCGGTTCCGTGTGGTTCCATTGTGTTGCCGTTATGTTGAGTGATCTGGTTTTTACTAGCGCCAGAGGGAAATCCGCGTCCGGGTCCACACCGGTGGCAAAGGCACGCAAGTGCTGTTGTGTTACGGTGAGTAGGCGGTGGTTCTCGAGGCGCCGAAACTCGTCCATCATGTTCTTGACGATGCTGTCTCTGTTGTAGAATCGGTAGTCTCCGTCCGATTTGGTCAGGTAAAGGTTGTTGACATTGGTGCACCGGCTGAGAGCAATGTACACGCCCTCCTCTTCAAAGCTTTGTTGTTGTTTTCTCCTCGTTCTTCTTCTTCTTCGGCGGTTCCCCTACGGGAAGATGACGACGGTGGTTGAACGCGAACCTATCTCGTGATAGATTCTTTGGTTGGCCAATCCCTAGTTGGCTGGTTGAGCTGCAAGGCGCGTGGCGCTTCCCGCCACAGCTTTCCCACGGGAAATTCCGCATCCCCCTCTAAAGTTTTCAGTTCATCGTTTCCGTTGACGTTCAACTTCGCGTGCCTTCGTTGTATGAGTAGCTTCTTGACGTAGTTTGAATGAGTCAAGGACATAAGGCGCGTTTGTAGCACTTCTTCCTGTCCAGGATTTATAGCGGACTTGCAGGGCTGAAAAGTTCTGTGTAAAACCACACAAACTCTCTTTTTA
Source organism: Haemaphysalis longicornis (assembly GCF_048455015.1). Lineage (NCBI taxonomy): Eukaryota > Metazoa > Arthropoda > Arachnida > Ixodida > Ixodidae > Haemaphysalis > Haemaphysalis longicornis. The sequence continues at coordinate 140,099,343 of NW_027526445.1, forward strand.
TTTGTTCCTCCTCGCGCATAGCAACACCCTGACATGTTATTTGTTCAATTTTGTTGGCCTTCACATAACGCATCTCATCTTCTAAAGCGCGCTTTGTGGGCGCCTCCCCTGCCAGCAACCTTTCTGCACGTGCTATAATTGTTGCCCCCCTGTAGCGTTCCTGATCGATCGCCTCAAGCCTGCTTTTGATGGTTGCGATATCGTCGCCGAACAATCCTGGCATCTGGCACTCTAGCTTCACCATACGACTGAGATTGCGACGGAGGGTATCCTCTTCCTCCTTTTCAGTTCTTTTAATGCAGACCGCTCTTTCAATGGCCTTCATTTTTATGTCCTGCTTAAAAAGCTCCCATTTTGCCCCCCACCCAATTTCAACTTCATCTCTGCACTTAACGAAAATCTCCTCCACTGTTTTATTGAAAGTGTTGTCCTTTAGTAACTTAGCATTTAATTTCCACAACTCCCAACTAAATTTCTTATTGTAAACATCAAATGATGTCAATTTTTGAAGCACTGGCAAAATTCCCGCGTCAGGATTTTCCACTTCGTACAACTCGCACAGATAGTTCACTTTTTCCCTGAAATATGCGCTCACAGTTTGCGCATTGACATCCGCATGGCGCACCGCCATTCGAGAACGCCAGATACTATACAATCCTAAAAGCATGATGATATCATGCGGTACATCGTCTTCATTGTTTACACTGAGGAACCTGATTCCATAGGGTGTCACCGGATACTCCTTCTTTAGGGTTCTCATGAGGACGTCCCAAAAGAAAATGGCATCCCAACAGTCTATAAACACATGTTCTGTAGTTTCAGGTTTTTGACAAAGAACGCACAAGTTGTTCCAAGCAACAAAAAGACCTCGCTCTTCCATCCATGTTTTCACAGGGAGTGTGTTGGTGTGCAATTTAAAAAAGAAGGTTCTCACAGAGGCTGGGATTACCATAGCTTGCACCCTGGACAACACATCCTGTCCTCGGCCTGCAGAGTACACTGCTCGGTACAGAGGTACAGGAAAGAGAATTTCATTCAGATCTTTTTTCAAACCCTTCCTGGAAACATTTGAGAGATAATCCAAAGAAAAGCGCACAGAAAGGAATCTAACTGCGTCAACTACTTCTTTCAGATAACCTCTAATTGTAGGCCGTTCCTCGTTGCATGAAGAAACGATGAACTGCGGTAAAGCATTGGCAAGTGCAACTTGGAAAAAACTTCGCAAGAAAGGGTCATTTGAGTCCCTGAAGAACATAAAACGGTTAACAATTTGTCTTACGTATATATGCGATAGCCCGAGCCCTCCCAGCTTCACTCTTCGAAAAAGAGAACTTCGGCTCGTGCATTCCCATGCTGAATTCCAAATAAAGACAGCAAAAATACGATGCAACTTATTCACATGAACACGGGAACAGTGAATAGCTTGCATAACGAACCACACTTTCGCCAGAAAAAACAAATTGCAGACAGTGGCCCTTGCAAAGACGGACAATGCACGGCCTCCCCACTTTGTGGCTTTGTCACGCAGTCTTTGGGTTTCGCCTTGCCAGTACTGATTGCTGTCCAAATAACTCTCCATCGGTACTCCCAGGTACCGCCCAGGCGTGGTGGTCCAGTTTACATGTTCAAATACAGTCGGTGTTGATTCCCAGGTTCCGTGCCAAAACCCGGCACATTTCTGCCAATTGACTGAGCTTTGGGTGACGTCACAAAATTCTTTGGTTATCATGACAGCTCTACTCACACTTTGTTCGTCTGTGCAGAATATGGCCACATCATCAGCATACGTTAGCAGCTTGACTTCGCTTGCATGCAACACAAAACCTCGTACATAACTATCATTGATAATCTTTAAACAAAAGGGTTCTAGAAAAATACAAAACAACAATGGGGAAGCAGGGCACCCTTGCCTCACAGATGACAACACTGGAATGTACTCGGTAACACTTTTGTTAATTATCAGCTGCGTGAAACAATCATGATACGCCATCTTAACGCCCTTTAAAATAACATCTCCAACGTTTATATTCTTCAAAACTGAAAAAACGATCCCATGACAGACGCGATCAAAGGCTTTCTCAAAATCTACTTGTAACATGGCTACTTTACGAAAAAACATGTCACAGCACTGCAAGACACTTTGCGCTACGTGAATGTTTGTTACAATACTGCGACCTTTAATGCCACATGTCTGATATGACCCGACAATCATACTGATCACACTCTGAAGTCTTTTGGCAATAATCTTCATTAATATTTTATAGTCTGTGTTGGCCAAAGTAATGGGTCGACATCCTGTTACAGACTGCCTTTTCAAGGGATCCTCAGATTTTGGAATAAGAATGGTGTGCGTGCGGGTGAAAGTTTTTGGCAGCGCACCATTTTTGAAAGCTTCCTCGAATACAAGAAACAAAAAAGGGGCAACCTTATTTTCCGCCAGCCAAAACATGGCAGGCGCTTTTTATTAAATCGCTGACTTGTAAAAATGTTTAAAAAAAGGAAATAAAGACAAAAAAAATTTATAGCGTAGTGGGAAGAGCACCGCGTACCTCCCGTTGCGGCCAGAGAGTCGTGGGATCGAAACCGGGCGCCGCTAACTATTTCTTTTTTTATAGTCTAGTATCGCGGAGCTGTGGGTGTAAGGAGGAGAGTTGCGCATGCGCAGTGAACATGTGGACGGCGCCGCAATCAACGACGCAGGACCAGGCGAGCCTAAGAAATGCTCCGCATTTAAAAAATTCGAACAGAGTACAACCATACGAGCCGTAAACTGGTCTCACTTCCGAGATGGCATAGGCGCTCAATTCGACACCATTGAAGAGTTAGCTCAGCTTATGCGAAGCAATCTGAGCTCTGCAACCGAAGAAACAGTTGGCGAAGAAGACAAGGGACTCGCCGATTCTCGGATGGTAGCACTGTGGAAGAAAGCTAATAAGCTCGCACATCAGTACAAGACCAACGGTAAAAGATATCAAACCCTCCGTCAGATCAGAGACACCTACAAGCTTATCAAGCAACAAGGGGAAGAACTCAGTTGAGCTCAATGGGTCTTTACCTGTGAGCCGCTCGGCAAAGCTAAAAAATGAAGCAGCTGTGGGCAATCGTCCGAAAAATGCTGAGCAAAGGCAGAGGTCCATCTCCGCTAGAAACTCTTACTCTACGCCAAGACAGCGACACGCTCGAAGAGGAAATCGTTAAATATTTTTTTCCTCACGCCAGCCTCACGCCACCCGCTCCCATCGAAACACGCACGCTCGAGTCTACAAACGCAGAATTAGACGCCCCCTTTACGCTGGGAGAACTTCATGCCGCCCTTAAGCATTTCAGAAGTAACTCAGCACCGGGACATGCCGGTATCACTTGGAAGATGTTGCGAAACTTAACCGAAGACACTGGGACAGCTCTACTGAAAATTATAAACGAGCAGTGGCCCATGGGAACAGTCCCGGAACACATGCGCCTTTCAATTATTAATCCGATACCTAAACCGGGAAAGGACCCGACAGAAGTCACCAATCTGCGCCCCATATCGCTGACACCAACCATATGCAAACTCGTGGAAAGAATGATACACACCACGATAACCCACTACATCGAATATTGCAAGCCAGGCTTACACCCGTCTGAGGCCGGGTTCAGATCCAACATGGGAACTCATAATAACCTCTGGCTGCTTCGGAGGGTCCTGAACCGAAACTCAAGAAAGGGACCACAAGACTACATCCCGGCAGTCGACATAAAGAAAGCGTTCGACAATGTCAAGTAGGAACACATTCTGTCTAATCTGGCCGGGATTTACCCCAGTCAGCGTGCTCTTGATTGGATTGCCAGATTCCTGGAGGCCCGACCAATTCGACTTCGGAGCACCAGCAGTGTCCAGCCTGTGACATATCTCGATCGTGGTGTCCCTCAGGGCTCGATTTTGGGTCCCCTGCTCTTCAATGTAGCCATGCTTACTGTGGCCCAAGAGCTTGAAACCAATACTGGTGCCCGCTACAGCATTTATGTGGACGACATCACAATTTGGACAGAGGGACGGGACTACACTGGGAATATTGAAGATTTGGCCCCCGAGCTCCAGGCTGCGCTAATTGCACTTGAGGATACTCTTCCAAAACTAGGACTTACATTAGCGCCGGAGAAAACCGAACTCCTCTGTGTAAATGGAAGGCGGAGTGCCCTCCTGGCAGGGGAGGCAATCACGTTAACACTGGGGCAACATGAAATCAAGACTAAGCATGGACATGTCAGAATTCTCGGCATTCCTATACACAGCTGCAACACGGGCCGCCATTGGATCATGGAACTCAAAAAGCAATGGCCTGCGGTCCTACACGCAATCAAACGCGTTTGCAACAAGTTCGGCGGAACACGACAGGCAGCCTGCACTATCCTTTTGAGATCTATTGCAATTGGTAAGATCACCTACAGGGGTACAGTCGTAACCCTGTCGAAAACTGCTGAAAAGACATTGCAAGTACTCCACCGACACATCCTTCGGACTATCACGGGGCTTCCCAAGTTCACCGATCTACGAAAGCTTCGGGGCATTGCACCCCTACCGCCAATCGAGGACATCCTCAGAAGCGCTCAGTCGTCATTGGACAACTGGCTACACCTCACAATACAGGGCCAAGACACCTTGCTTTGGGACACCCGATGAGTCTGTACAGAAGCCCGGGTTACCCCACGCGAAACAACCACCTTGAGTTTCCCTACCCTGCATCCCCCCAAGACTTGCACGCCCCCCGCAAATGACGCCACTTCAGCCAGAGAGAACCTCTTCCATAGGCACAATCAGCACAACGCCAATGCAGTATATACTGACGCCGCTCTTAATGGATTTCGTCTGGCCTTGGCCTGGTACAAACACTCGACCAGAGAAGCCAGACGTTACGTCTGCACACTGGACCACGCAACAACTGCACAAGCAGAACTTTTGGCTATCTGGACAGCTCTTAGGGACAACACCGGGCCTTCCGTCATATATACAGACTCATTTGAGGCACTACGTAGCATTGAGGACCCAAAAACTGACAAAGCCACTGCTCAAAGCATCCGCCAGATACTCCAGCACAAGCCGAGGAACGACATTGACGCCAGGGTCAGCTGGACGCCGGGACACGTCGGGGATCGCGGGGGTGGTAACGAGGTGGCACATGGTCTTGCCACCTCACAATCTGGAGTTATACCAGTACATCTCCAGCCTCTCCTGCTCGGATCTCCCGACCTCCGCGACCACCCCTTGCGGGGATAAATTGGTCGCAGTTAGCACTGCACTGGGATAATTGGAGATCCACAGGAGAGGCCTTTGCCTTGCAGTGTGCGTAGATAGGCTCGCGATCATGATGCTTGGCGGGTACTGGGGGCATTATAATCGCCAGTGCGAAAGTGTTCTTGTGATGTAACTCGGCGGCATCTACGTACGCCGTGGCGGCCGCATGGGCTAGCGTTCTGCTAAGGCTTTGTTTCGTTGCTCTCTGCGAAGCTGGTGAATATGAGGGAGCATATTTCTGGACATACTTTGAGGAAGGCGTGGGTATCAATAAGAATGGAGAGTTTTGAATGTGTAATAATAGGAGCATTGTGCTGTAGGCGTTGAATGAGGTGTTTGTCGGGGGTAGTTTCGGCTAGGCGGTTTAGTTGGCGCATGCGGTGCGCTTCTATCAACTCTTGAGCCGTGTTGTACGCCCTCGTTCCTTCCAGTCTGGCAGCGGAGGTGCCGGGTGGGAGTTGCTGAGCAGCTTTGTATATTGTGCGGATAAGGCTATTGCTTTTGGCCAGTTCTGAATCAGAGCGGAGGAGGTACGGGAGAGCATAGTGGATTCGGATTATTACGATTGCTTGAACGAGCCGGAGCCTATCTGCTTCCTTAAGCTTATGTTTTTTGGAAGCGATGCGGCGAAGAGGTACGATGGTTTGGGGAACATGTGAAGAAAGCCGCTTGATGTACGGTGTGTTTGAACCATTACGGTTTATGACTAGGCGACGATTTTGATTTGTGAGACGACTTGCCCAGGCTTTGAATCTATGTAGATTTGGATGTTGGGAGTTGTGCGGACTGAAGAGAAGTAGTTCTGATTTAGATGGGGAGAATCGGAGGCCGGCTATAGTGCTCCCTCAACCACGGCTGACGCTGCTGCTTGGAGAGGCTCCTCTACTTGTTCATAACTACCTCCGCTTATCCAAAGTGTGATGCCGTCTGCGTAGAGGCTAAAGTGTAGGTTGGGAATGCAATCTAGAGCCTTTGGAATATGGAGGAGGGCCATATTGAAAAGGAGAGAGGATAGCACGGCTCCTTGCGGAGTGCCTACGGGGGGTAGGTGAAGCTCGCCTGATTCTGAGGTGCCTAGTCAGAGGGTTGTGGTCCGTGACGAAGCGCATTTAATCACAATCTAGGCTGGCGCTTGGGCTTGCGCCACGTGAGGGGCTGCTGCTGGTGGTGGTGGTAAAAGCATTCATTTGAGCTTGAGGGGAGAGGTAAGGGGAAGTGGTCAGCCTCCCATGTCCAGGAGGCCGCGAGCCTACGCCGATTCCAGAGCTCGTTTCACCAGGTGTGCCTCTTCAGGCCAGCTAGCACAGTGTCCAGGACTCTTTGTAACGTTGCTGGTGCCGTGCATAGCCCAAACGGCATTACCTTGAACTCGTATAGGCCGTCCGGGGTTATGAACGCAGTCTTCTCTCGATCTCTCTCGTCGACTTCAATTTGCCAGTAGCCGGTCTTCAGGTCCATCGACGAGAAGTACCTCGCATGGCAAAGGTGGTCGAGGGCGTCGTCGATTCGTGGCAGGGGGTACACGTCCTTTTTGGTGATCTTGTTCAATCGCCGGTAGTCAACGCAGAACCTAAGTGTGCCGTCTTTTTTCTTCACGAGTACGACCGGCGCAGCCCACGGACTTTTCGATGGCTGTATAATGTCGTCGTTGAGCATGTCGTCGACTTGAGTCCGGATGGCTTCGCGCTCGTGGGAAGAGACGCGGTACGGTGACTGTCGGGTAGGTCGGGCTCCATCCTCGGTTATTATCCGGTGCTTCGCCAGAGGTGTTTGACGTAACTTTGAGTTCGACGAAAAACACTCGCTGTAGCGACGCAGCAAAGCCAATAACTTGTTCCTTTCTTCTTGCGGTAGCGCCGGATTCACGTCGAAGGGGTGCGGAAGCTTGAAGGTATCGTCGGGTGCGCGTTCAAAGTCGGCGACCGCTATCACGTCACTTGCTTGTTGCGTTTCTTCGACGAACGCAATTGCAGCGCCCTTGTTTAAATGCTGGTACTCCTCGGTGAAATTGGTGACCAAAACGTGGGATTTGCGCTGCTCAAACCGCGCAATGCCTCTTGCGACAGACACACCGCGGTCAAGAAGCAACCTTTGGTCACTCTCTACGATAGCGTCGACGTCGGGAGCAGCACCTTCACAGTAGACGGCGATCATCAAGCTTGCGCGGGGTGGCAGGGTGACGTGATCATCGGCGATCCTTACAGCTGCACGGATTTCGGGGTTCGATTCCGGCGTCATGGAGTGGTCGGAGGAAAAAGTTATCGACTTCGTCTGCAGATCGATAATTGCGCCGTTGTCCGTCAAAAAGTCCATTCCGAGAATTACGTCGCGGGAGCAGTTGGGCAAAACGACGAACACCGCAGGGTACGTCGTGCCGTCTATGGTGACGCGCGATGTGCACGTTCCACTTGGCGTCACGAGGTGGCCTCCTGCTGTGCGTATGTGCGGACCGTCCCATCTGGTCATAACCTTCTTCAGCTTAGCCGCAAATGGTCCGCTAAACACGGAGTAGTCGGCTCCCGTGTCTACGAGGGCGACTACATCAAAGCCGTCGATGGACACCTTGACGTCGGATGCCGCCTTCCTCGAGTTCCGGGTGCGTCGGGGCGTCGCATCTCGGCTTGTGCGTGTTGACGGTCGGGCACTGTGCGTCGTCGTTGTCATCGTCTTCTCAGCGGACGTCTCGGTCCGGTCGGGTGCGCGTCGCGGCGTATAGCTGTCGTCGTGTACGGGAGTCTCGTCAGGTCTGGGTCGGGTCGTCGGGATGAGGGCATGTTGTGAGTCACTGTCTTTCGCGAGTCGTTGCGTCGTTGGAGGGCTTTCATTTTTCCGCGATCGTGCAACTTTACCTCCAGAAGTTGCTGCTTTTAGTTTCCCCCGCGTGGGCTGGGGGACCTTCCACGTGAGAACTCAGCATTGCTACGGCGGTTCGGCGACTGGTATGGGTAGGGTGACGGCGAACGGTTGAAACGGGCTGGTCGACGGCTGGTGTTGGACAGGTACTCTTCGATCTCCGATGGGCGCTGGCCAGTTCGGGGGCGGGGTGCGTCGACGGAGAACCCTCGCAAACCGAGCCTCCTGTAGGGGCAGCGACGGTAGACGTGGTCGGCCTCTCCGCAGTGGTAGCACAGCGGACGATTGTCGGACGTTCGCCACACGTCGGTCTTCCTTGGGGCAGGGGGTTGCGCCGCAGGTGGTCGGGCCGGCGAGAGGGGCCGACGGTACGGAGCCTCGTGACGATAGGGTGCAGGTGGGTGAGGGCGATATACAGCAGCCGCGTAGGTCATGGCTTGCGGCTCGCGAGGTTCTACTGGCGTCGTTGAAGTTCCCAGCGCTTGCTGCACTTCTTCTCTAATGACGTCGGTAAGAGAAGCGACTTGTGGTTGCGGCGGCGTCGGGAGCAGTTTCCGCAGCTCCTCCCTCACTATTTCGCGGATAGTGTCGCGTAGTGAGTCGGAGTTGATAGCGCTGGCACCAAGCGTCTCCGAAACCAGCGCATTGATTGGGCGGTCGTACTGCCTCGTTCGGATTTCGAGCGTCTTCTCCATCGCGGCGGCCTCAGACGCGAATTCGGACACGGTCTTGGGGGGGTTGCGAACAAGGCACGCGAAGAGCTCTTGCTTCACACCTCGCATCAGAAACCGTAGTTTCTTTTCTTCCGTCATTCCTGGGTCCGCACTGCGGAAAAGTCGCTTCATTTCCTCGACGAAGATTACGACTCCTTCGTTCGGGTGTTGCGTTCGAGTTTCCAGTAAAATCGCAGCTCGTTCTTTTCTCACCACGGTCGTGAAGGTCTTAAGGAACTCGCTTTTGAATTGCGTCCAGTCGGTCAAGGCGCTCTCGTGGTTTTCAAACCAAGTTCGGGCTGCATCCTCCAAGTAAAAGAAAACATGCCGGAAGGTTTCTTCATCGTCCCACCTGTTGAAGATCCGCACGCGCTCCAGCTTCTCCATCCATTCCTCTGGATCTTCAGCGGGGGCTCCCCGGAACGATGGCGGTTCCCGGGGCTGCTGCAGCATGATTGGCGACGTTGTTTCTTGTACCATGGTGTTGGTTGCAGCGTTCCTTCTCTTGGGCCCTTCTGGCATCAAACCGAACTCGGGTGGTAAATCTTGCAGGCGGAGGCTGGCTCTTGTTGGACTGGCTTGGCGGCTTCTCGAGGTTGCAGTGGGCATGAAGGGTGCGTACCCAGCACCTCCACCAGATGTCACGAAGCCAAGGACGACGCAGTTGTCTTGCAGGAGAAACAAGTTTATTGGAGCGAACTTGTGCTCCCCTAACAACTCAAAAGAATACAGAGGCGGCGAAGCAGCGGTCAACAAAGTGACTTGCGTCAGCGAGCGTCGCAGAATCGAATGCCCCGGCGTCTGCTCTGCAGGCTTTTTATCTTTCGGCGCGCGTGGTTCTGGAACCGTCAATTCGCATCGAGAACATTGTAGATGCAAGAAGATTATTCCGGGATGTTCACGTTAGATCGGAATGCTCTCCCTATCAGAACAGATAACACATGCGGCACAGAAAGAAAGAATGGAACACGCGCTTCCCTTGGCACGGAGATAACACAGACCGGCGCAGCCGGGCGATAAAAGCAAAACACAAATAAACAAACCCAATGCATGGTTCGCGGCAATATGTTGTTTCTGATTAACTATCACTGAAGTTCTGTAGTTACTGAATGGTGCTATTACCAACCTTTTCGTTGGCCACCCGCTTTTGTTGGACAGTAGCGTTTCTCAATTTTTACTATTCCTTGTTAGGAAACATGCCAGTTTTGAAAAAAAAAAAACCGCCAATACAGTGCATTTCACGGTGTTGTGCAAGCAAGGACAAACATTGCGTTAAGACTATTCAACGAAAAAAAAAACTAGCATTCTTTGCCTTAGCGGCCTAATTTCTTGCTGCCCTTGCTGGCCACCATTTGTTCTGAAACCAGTCTCCGGGAACGTTCCCGACTTAAAGCTGTTCGTTGAGAGCTGATTTTATGACGTTGTACAAGCGCTAGTGTGCATTATGGCGAGATTCCTTATTTGACTTTCAACTTCACAAAAGGAAGTGTCCGGCGATTATTCGTTTAAAATACAGGTTTATGTAATTTGTGGGATACTGAAAGACCGGGTGGGGTTGAGTCCTGAGCGATAAACTCTGCTCTATGCACAGGCGGCGGGTATAGACGGTCATTAGAAGCCCACTTTGTACATAAAACCCCTGGTGGTGCATTAGCGGCGATGCCGATGTACAACTCAGAGAGAGCCAAGTAGAGTTGCGGAGCGCATAGATTAACGTTGTATAGTAAGCTGCATTATGCCGGGTAGACTGGTTTATTCGCCCCTCATTTAGCACAAAAAACGGCGCGGCAAAATGTTTTCTCAACACAACAGGGCCCCATGGGTTAGTTGTCGTCTATGAACATCAGAGGGCACTACATCAATGGCTGACAGTAAGAAGATGGACAGCCTGCGTTGCGTGCTAAATTTGATTGGATCTAACTAATTTTGATTGGATTGGATTTGATTGGATATCGGATATCGGAGGGCACTACATCAATGGCTGACAGTAAGAAGCTGGACAGCCTGCATTGCGTGTTAAACTTTATTGGATTGAACGAATGACAATGAACACAAAAATTGATGGTTGTAAATGGTACTGTCCAGGCATGTGATAAAGGAAAATATTGTCACGAGAAGACGAAGAAGGGCGCAGTAGGGTATACCGGTGTGAGCCCGACGATCAGCGGCGAAGAAGGTGTGTGTCGGGCGTGCAGCCTACACTCTGTTATGGCTGCCTCGTAAATATTGTAAATAGGTCATCTCGTCCTGTAAAAAGATCGCTTGGTCATCAATCAAGTCATCTGTTCTACCACCACCTAACAATATTAACGAGAGGGAGTAGTCAAACTCGAACCGCTTCATTTATTAACAAACATTTTAGCAGTGTGGTTTCGTATTGAAAACAACAATTTCTGCCTCTCTGAACTAACTTGAAAAACACCGCCCAGTTTGTTGTCAGCCCGAATGGTGAAACACTGCCGTGCCTCTTAAAGCTAGTTACCGCAGCGGTAATTCGCTAGTCTTCCAGTATAGTGAGGCCACTTCTTGATGATCTCGTACAGCATGGTACCAGGGCACTCGGTGCACATGGCGTCCTTGTGGCCATGAAGCTGGTAGTCCGGCTTGATGTGACCCTGGGGAAAAGGAAGAGCAGGAAAATTGTTTTTAAGCTACAAAAGAAATTCTGCGCTCTCCTTGAGCTCCCAAGAAAGGAAAATAATTGATGGAATAAATGTGCGGGCAACCAAGAAGGAAAATAGTCAGAAGGAATTGTTACACATGATCGAATATGTTGTTTATGGTTTTATGAAGCTGAAACTTCCATCTGCGGTGTTGGCTGTGGCAAGTTCACTTGGAACTTCCCCGGACAGGCCGCCTTACGGAGCTCATGTGTGTCTCACCATGAGCTTCTACCGTTTTTTACAGTTATTTGGACGCAAAAGGTCTCTTATAAAGTGTATTTTGTAAAGCGAAAGGTCGAAGACAACATGCGTGTGAATGAACTTTTGATGTGAGACATCGCAGCCAAGACGACGACGACGAACGAGTGCTTCCCAGAACTCATCATAATCTCAAACTCTAGTGCGAGTGACTCGCTGCCGCAGCTCGAATGCTTCTCGGTCAAGAGCGTTCTAAGTAAAGCTTAAGGTCACCACCAAAACAGGATCTGCTCGAATACAGGGTTCAGGTGATGCTTTATTAACACAAATTTAAGCGACGAATCACCCCACAGCTGGGTTGATTCTGTACCACAAGAAATGTAAATGAAAGGGAGGAAGTGAAGTGACATGTCCACTGCGGCACAGAGTGTAGCGGGCACCTGCCGAGCACGAGATCGGCATAATATATTGACGCAGCATTTAAACTTCGGAGAGTTGTCCTCGTCATAGAGGGACTGTGTTCCGAGAAGGCCTTTGCCGCCTTAGCGAAGCATTTTGACACCTTTTCGGAAGAACCAAAATGAGTCTAAAAAAATGGAAGAAATATTTTTTGCAAGAATGTAACTTAGAACGCCTGTCTAGGTTCGTGTCAAAGCCAGAGGGGCTTCACCTGGAGTTTTCTGTTTGATATGCGCTCAAAAATCCGACCAATCTTTCTTAAAGGGACAGACAACCGATTTTTGTCGCGTATATGTTCTCTAGCTCATATGAAAGCCAGCGTTTTATATAGCCCGGTAACCACAAGCAATTTCTAAACAAACTGGCGGAAATAATTTTAATTTGGCAGCAAACTTTCTGAAAACAGAAGGGTGGCGGTTCGTAGTGTCGAAACTTGGAACTACAATATGTGTCCCTGTCACGTGACCTGCAAACCTAGCAGCTACTGTAACTGCTGAAACGTTTATTTACGTATTGAAAACCTTTTAACACAAGTATTTGTATAAGGTTAAATTGTATATGTATTTTTTAGCATTATTTTGAAATTTTTTTAGACACGCCGCCCGCCGCCGCTGGGTTGCTCTCAGTGTGGCTAACTGAGCCTCCATGCCCAGAATCAACGGCAGCGTTCAGTAAACAGACCCAGTGAAGGAGCTTTGACAATTCTGCCTGAGGCAGAGGCGTTTGTTCTGCCAAAATATTTGATTTGTTTCCAAATACGCCAACGGCAGCTTAAAAAAAAAAAAAACGTCGCGCCCGGGGAGAATCGAAATTCCCGCCTCCACAACGTGAAGCCTGATTCTACCTATCGTCTATCCCAACAGATGGCGCATTCGTGCAAAATAGACTGTTGCATTAAAAAAACATATACAGGAACAAGAAAGCCTGCGATTCAAACTTTTCTAGCTGGGAACAAGTTTTAAAGCAAAGCTTTTTCCCTCTACCCCCCAAGGGTTCTTTCGCGACCGTTGGTGTCACCAGAAAACTCCAGCGAACAAATAAAAGAATTTACTGGCACCGGCGGGAATCGAACCTGGATCTAATAGACTAACAAAGCGAGAGCCCGTTGTCTTACCGATTTAGCTACGAGCCCACGCGAAGGCGGGGAAGACAGGTGGTGTACTCACGAAGCACATCTACGGGTTTACCCCCTGCGTTCTCGCTGAATGCCACGTGAAAGCGTCACGCGACCACTCACGCCCGTCTAGCGGTCCTGTGCGCGCCTTGCTCATGTGATGAGAGTTACAAAAATTAAAGGAAGCTCACACCAATGCATGGCATCTCACTTCTAGTACGCCAATGTGCTAAACCCTGTGGCCTCTAGTGTTTACGTAAAAAATCAGAGCTCCTTGTCGTCCGCCCTCACGCCAAATCAAGGAATACATTCAAATACTCCTTGATGACCAGGCCATCACTCCAAGCCCCAGCATCAAGATCCTGGGCCTACATCTCGAGGCTAACACCAAGAGTGACGTCTCTTTGCAACGCCTCAAAAACAGCATTAATCAAATCACACACATGATCAGGCGAGTTGCCACCAAGAAGCGAGCCGTAAAGGAATCCGGTACATGTCGATTAATTGAAGCTTTTGTCCGTTCAAGAATCACTTACGTCAACCCCTGCCTTCTCGGAAAGGAGGACATAAAGATACTTTATATAATGATCAGAAAGGCGGTCGAGCAGGCCATTGGTATTCTCATGAGTGCATCAACAAAGAATCTGCTTAGCACGGGGCTCCACAACACGGTGGAAGACCTGAAAGAAGGCCATATTTATAACCAGAAGGTCCGACTAAGCACTGCGGTGGGTAACCGTATGCTTCACCAGATTGGCTGGGCAGCCCAGAATGTCACTCCGCTTGACATACTCCCAGACTGTTGGCGACTAAAACTAAAGATGCGCCCTTTGGTTAGAAATATGAACCCCTCACATGATGAGGGTCACCGAAAAGCACGGGCTCAAGCGCTAAACACCACCCTCGGTGGGGATCATGCAGTTACCTATACAGACGCCTCCGAACATCTAGGGGGAGCAATACGCCATCATCGTGGCTACCTCCAGAACCAACCTCCTTGCGTGTACCTCGCTTAGGACCCAAGAAATGACGGCAGCAAAAGAGGCAGCCATCACCTTGACTCTCGCTCAACCAGGGGTTCGGAGGGTAGTCATCGATTCCTAGCAAGCCTACTGGAATTACCAGTCGAGTTGGGTGTCCTGACCTGCATTGCGCGTGCTAAAAAACCACTCCCCAAACGGTTCCATTCAGCTCATCTGGACACCCCCTCACGCTTCAATGGAGGGCAACAAATACGCCCACCCAACAAGCCTGCGCTTTTACCTCCCGTGCTATGGAGCTGCACGAGGACAGTCACCCGCTTGTCACGTTCAGGGAGATAACCCAGCATTTTCGCCTTCTGAGACAGACCGTACCTTCGCCTTAGCCTGACCTTTCCAGAAAACAACAAACTACCCTACTACTCATACAATCCAGGCTCCTTCCCACAGCCTACGCGTATACACTTACTGCATCCGAATCGCTACGACGCTGAATGTTAATTTTGCTCCGAAGTAGGAACACTCCGCCCCGTAATAGGGGTGCGCGACTTTAGCCCCGAGCACCCTCCTCTCTTTCCGTCAACTACCAAACGAGAGCAATGGGAGATGCTGCTGTCCAGGCCCTCTCTACCTACACAGTTTCAGCGGGTGGACAGAACACAGGCCGCGCGGACTGCATATGGGCCCACAGAAGAAGGAATCACTCCCCAGGGCTACACTCTGGGCCGTTCAGAAATCTGAACAGAAGTATTTCTTCCTCCTGCTCCTCCTTCTCTGCCGCAAATCTCGTCGCCTCCGTCCGCGCGCAGAGGCGGAGAAGTCAGATCGTCTAACACCGGGTTGGAGCTTACTTTAATTTTATAAAAAAAAGTTTCCACTCTTGTGCTACCCTAATACAACTCAACCAAACACCTTCCATGCTTCATGAATTGATTTAACCTTAACAAGAATATCTCTTTGAAGTAATAAATGGTGTGTTTAAGTACATTTCACTTCTCTCTGGTTTTGCTATTTGTAAAGCGATGTGAGTGAATTTAAGTGACGTCGCATGGGTAATCGTTATGGGTGCCGTTTACAGCTTTGCTTTCCAACCACATTCACGGGGTGGATTGGCGCGAATTTTTTTTAAATATTGTTTTTAATTTCGCATACAGACAAAAGTATGTTGCCGAGCTACTCTATGTCATGGTTGCCAGCATTAGTTTTGGGAGGGACACATACGGCTCGTAGATAAAAAAATTCGATTTAAAAAGTTCTAGGGCGTTATCAGCAAAACCGTTTCTCGTCAAGGTGCTTTAAGTGATACCCTTTTATTTGGGATAGAGAATATATACTCGACAAAAATCGGTTGTCTGTCCCTTTAACAATTGTTTCTGATGGGAACATGTGGCCGCTGGTAACTCCAGCCTTTTTGAAGGCTCAGAGTTGAGGATGCATTCAAAATAAAGAACTCAGAGAACTATAAGCATTCGAGGTATGAAAAGTATGGAGCGCGCACTGCATTTATTGGAGATGTTGCAGACTTATATTATTCTCTTCTGCAGCTGGAACTATCGAAGCGTGTAAAGGAGTGAATAACAGAAACCAAAGACGACTTAAAATTCTAAAGGCGGTTATGGAGCGATTGATGTTTTATTTGAAACCGACCTTAACCGGGTTAGAGGAAAATGTGCTGCTACGTCATGCCGAAAGCTTGCATTAGCTTCAGGGTCACACTTGCTCTCAGTGATATGTTCTTAGGGGAAGTTTATTAGCCTGAGAAAAAATATGCTTGAAGGCAAGGTGGTTCATATCGTCACATACGTAGACGATTATATGGTTGTCGTGCCCGAATTCGAAGCTTCACCCAATGTAGAAAGAATCCTGAAGACTTTTGAAAACAACTAAATGGGGCTTACGTTCCCCAGCAAGCTTCCTCAGGAAGGCAGTTTACGGTTCCTGTACCTTATGATGACATTTGCAACAAACCACCTTTGTTCGAGGTACAGCAAAAGGTAAGTACAACAATTTCTTAATAACCAATTGCGACATTGAAAAAAAATAGTCAAGAAGGGCATGTCCACTCTTGTACCCTGTGCCAAAAAGTCCCGTGAACAACTTGCCGAAGGAAGCTTATCCGAGCCGGTTAGAACTTTTGGAAGTTTCTTTACTTAGAACTGGGACTAATGAGATCATAATGCAAGCACCACTGAAAGTTACACCCGGCTCCTAGAAATTCTCTGGGACCTTAACTTAGCTATCAGGGGGCTCGGTGAGCTAACGTACTCAATGTATCCAAAACTTGTGATGCAGAAGTTGTCCGGGCCGCCTTGAACGCAGTGCAAACGTGGGTGCCAGATTCAGTATTCGAGGAAACAGCGGTGAATGTTGATATTCGCGGCACAAGCGGGGTTGTACTAGCTGCTTTCATAAACTAGAAGTAGAGTTATCGGCTAAAAAGAGATGCCCTACTTGATAGCCGTGATGATGGCATCAAGGAAGCCCATAAGACACTTAGTGCTCAAACTTCCTTCACCCTTGCTTTATCCAAAGCATGAGCAACCGTTTCTCTGTCTAGGCTCTGTTATGTTGGTGTTTTACCAAGTTTTTACGAAACATATCGCAAGTCATGAAAACTCCACTTTCTTTTAGTTTGAGCGAAGATTCGCGGCACCTGAGTTCGTTCTCCGGCGCATTCAGCTGCGTAGTATCCATGAGCTTAGAAAAACTAACGGTGACACGTTCTGTAATAAAGATGTTTAATTCACCCTCCTCCTATTACAGGTTGCATAGTAATTGCGGTGTGCTGAGATGGCGTACCGAAGGACGTTTGATGAATCAGAAGAAAGAATATGGCCACCGAATCTTCAAGCAGTTACAATCGCACGGTTGGTGTGCTGACAACGCAGAAATAACGCGAGAAGAATATCGGTAGTCGAGAGAGAACCGCGGCTGCAACTGTGAACAATAACCGTAATAATTATCGGTGACTTTCAGTCTATGCTTGCCCTAATCACATGACTAAATTGATTCCAAGCGAATTTGAAACTACGTTGAGTCTTTGGATTGCATGTCTGTGACTTCGATGTTGGGAGATATGGCAGTAGCGTTAAGGTAAAGGACTGGGCATATAGATGAGTGCGGCTAGCTCAGCTAACCTTGTATATGCAAAGCAAAAGCTTGGTTTAGTCTGTTTGAGACTTGGCTTCGCTTTCTTAACCTTTGATGTAGCTGTATTGCCGACCACGGCTCAAACGCGGTTCGGTCCTCTGCAACGCTCACAAAAGGAGGTTCGCGTTGCTTTCATTCGCGGCGACTGCGGTGTTCCTCTTCGCCGGGTGCAAGATGAGTCACGTAGCCCGAGATGGCCCAGCAGCGCATGTGTGGGAGGCGGCTGAATTGGTCGGATGACGATCAGCTGAGCACTCGCGACCGCGCGCTGCTCAGCTGATCAGTTGAGCAGAACGACTGAACACGTACGGCGCATTGTGCGCAGCGCCGAAAGTGGGTCCGACAAATCACGCGATGCGCTTTGACGGGCGTGTCGCAGGGGGTGTGTCTGCGGTAAAAAGATGAACTTGCGCATCCGTGGCGAAACCACTGGACGAAAGTAGTAAAGGTTTGCTATAAAAACAAAGTGCATTGGCTGGTTCCTTGCGGAGCCTAATTGGCCCTTGTTTTTTTCACGTAAATCCCCCAGTTACCGACTGAACGCGTGAGCATAAAAGCCTACCTCTCGGACGCCGCACTCGATGAGCCTTCGTGCTGCGGACAGCATCTTGGGGCTTGGCGTCACGTTCCTGAAGTCCCCTGTGAGGGCTATGCCAAGGCCGTCACGGTTGTGGCCGAGCGTGTGGGCGCCTTCCACTCCGAAACCGCAGCCTTGGTAAACTCGACCGTCGCCGCCGACAACAAAGTTGTATCCAATGTCCCACCACGCTGCGAAGGCGTTTGCATCGGCATGTTTGAGGTCGCTTGAATTGGGGACCACGTAAAAGCCTGTAATGCCAATACGCGCATAGAGTGACGAATGCGTACAATTTTCAGTGAGCAGGTCGTTTGTGCTGCAAAGCTGTATATGTCTCGGTTTCTTCGTAAAGCGTGCATGAACGGAAGTCGCAGCGACAGAGAACCGCACGGGCTCGCTCTAAGGCTAGTGTGAAATGCTTTGTAGCTCTCAATCTGATGTAGGTATCATAAAACAAATTCAGAAAGAGGTCGCTAGTATGAATGTATTGTTACACCGAGTTTCATTTATTTATCGTAATCGGTTAATTTACAGTAAATTTGTAAACGTGGCCGTTCATGGCCGTCAACATAGTATGTCTATTGATGACGGTTGTAATTCTTGCCTGCTCGAAACACATCCCGAAACAAATATACGATAATACGCGGCTAAGACAACTGTATTATTACAACGAGTTTTGTTTATCTGTAATGAATAGATCACAGTGAAGACGTAAATTTCTGGAATTCGCGTCTGCCGTCAATACATGGGCTTTTATGGTAGGCGAAGAGACAGCCTCTTGTTTGTCAGTTAGAATAAAGGTCGAGTCGTTCCAAGTTTCATTCTGCTAATTAACTAAGCAGTATGCTCAATCGCAAGTAGTAACAAACGTGTTGTCTTTCTTGCGCTACTTGGACTGCGCCCAGCCTAGCTGGTCATACTTCTGAGTGGAAGGACACTGACTTTTTGTGAGAGTTTGCATAAGTGCGTACTGCAAACAACCTTGGGCTCATGCAGAAGGGGTGGTACACATGCATTTTTGTAAATCATGGGCTTTTCTTGCCTGCATGCAGATAAATAAACTCAGACCAATTTTATAAATAAATCATTAATTAAAGGCCAGTGTGAAAATGCTAAAATCACTTGGTTGTTCTACCCCTTAACAGCACGGGAAAGGGTAAGCACAAGTTTAAAAAGCACCCCTATAAAAATCTGTGGCTGCAAGCGAAGTCTGCCGTAACTAATTCTGTTCAGAGATGATTCCATGCACAAAAAATAAAAAAAAGTCACGGTGCATTTGCCCGGGCTTCGAAGTACTGAACAGGAAACATTTTCGCATTGCTTTGGGTTAATAATAGGCTGTTTGGCCCTTTCCTCCTTTGGCTCCTCTCCTTCCACTTATCTTCCCCACCTCACTTACAATTTTTTCTTTCTCCCCCTTGTTCCAGAACTATCTCCCGCTCATCCTTCCCCCCACCTGTGGTGTCATGTGAAAAGCTGGAACATGATTTGTCACGCTAAAGGCAAAATGTCGAATCGGCTTTAGACATTTCGGAAAACTTCCTCATCAAGTTTTACTCTACGCCGATATGCCGTAAAAACACCGCGAGCACCATTTCGCTCCCAATGATCATCACTTTGTGACGCTGGCGGTAGTCCAAGTCACGCTTTCCGCAATGCGCGTAAAGTTTGTGGGTGGCTGTTCATGCAGAGCTCCAAATTTCATGCGTCAAACACTTCACGCATGCGCTGACGTAATTCTGTCGTCTGGATCAACTTCTGGTCTGAGCCAGCGAATGCAGTTAAGCTCACAGTTTCACACATGATCAACAATACTCACTGTTCTTGTCCATGTGGTAGTCCTGATAACTCCTCATCCGATCTTCACAGGTTGAGGCGTTATAGCAGTTGCGACCTGCTGTGTGGTGAATGAAGACATGCTGTGCTTGCCTGCTGGGCCGCATGAACCTCCGTTGACGCCATGGCCGAGCGCGCCACTCACTTCGGGACACTATAGGAATGCAGGGGACCTCTGCGCGTGGTAAACATCGGAGTGTCAGACAAGCAGCCGATACAAGATACTCACTGGGGAAGCACAATACAGTGCGTGATTTTTTTGTCTATTTCGTTTCTTGGTCAACGACATTTACGCAACAGTTTTCACGATTAATTTATTTTGTTTCACCTGCAAAACAAAATACATTTCCGGCATCTGTCCCAAGAATATAGGGAGCACATTTTGGCGGGGTCACAAGGGATCAATGTGTTTGAGGATCAATGTATCTGTATTGAGTGCTTAAACTACTTAATTGTAATGTGTCGACGCTTGAAGTTACCTACTCGTTTCGTTGCGAGGTGGACAGATGCGGTCCTCGAATCTCCCGCCATAGTGTGGCCATTGACCAATGTGCGTGTAGAGGGCGTCACCGGGACAAGTGGTTCCGCAGTTGGCGTCTCGGTGGCCGTGCAGAGTGAAGCTTGGATGGATCTTGCCCTGGGAAGGTGTCGAAGTGCACGCGGATTTTTTATCACAGTGTAATGGTTAGGCGAACTTATAAAACTGATACAGTGACATTGGAAAGCTTGAAAATTACTTTGACAGTTTGTAACAGTAAACTGTTTTACACACGCCCGAAATATGTACCATATACTGATACAAATTCGTCGCCGTGGAGGGCGAATTTTAGGTAGGTTTTAATACGGAAGACTTCGGGACAGCCCCGGTGAAATTTCGTAGCATTGACCCAATTCTTTCTATGTATGTATGTATGTATGTATGTATGTATGTATGTATGTATGTATGTATGTATGTATGTATGTATGTATGTATGTATGTATGTATGTATGTATGTATGTATGTATGAATGTATGCAGCAGTGTTGTACACGTTCCTCTAAAATTGGAACGAAAGCTCGTTCCTGGTTCCTTCCCAATTTTGAAATGAGTTCCCGTTAAAGTTCCTTTACTGCGAAAGGAACGCGTTCCAGTTCCACTTCGAAAATTGGAACGTGTCGTTACATTAACGTTACAATTAGGTTTCTAAATTAAAATATAGTGTCGGATAATCCTGGGGCAGAATTAAGTGAGAAATTTAAAACTCACATCGAACAACGTATATCATACGAATATTAACACCACCGGCAGCAGATTATCTGGAAATAAAAACAATCAAAAGAAACGCCCCTAGCTAGGCGAATTTTTTCAGGGAGCACCGGACAAACTCCAGATGGGTCTAGGACATTTCGGTGCAGGTTGTTTCGGTGTGGACATAACGGTGTACGGACATATCGGTGTACGGGCGTTGCGGTGCACGAATATTTCGGTGCACGGACATTTCGGTGGGCAAACTTTTCGGCGACCAAATTATGCGCTGCTTGCCTGTTTGCGACAGCCGTTATATTTTTATTTCGGCTTAACATGGGTTATGGACAACAATCTGGAGCAGTGAATTCATTTTTTGATTCATGCCATGTTTGATTTTTGGCAGGTATTTTTAGAAATTCTACATTTCTATAATTTTGTTTAATACCTCTTCCTTGGGAAACCTGTTATGCAGCCGATTGAATTCTTTAGCACACGTTTTTTTTTCATTTACGACAGGTTGTTAATTTACATTTGCTCATTTTTAGCTAAGAAAATTAACCGGTGTTTACGATGGTCTGAAAACTTTTTGTATTTTTTTTAAATTACACACCCTCAAATTACATAAATCACATGCACATGCACTCTCAATACCCAAAACATAACAAACATAGCTAGCCCCCCAGAATGTATAAAACCTTATGAAGAGCATTACGTAGGCTGGGCTGCCTTGCTAAAATGAATTTGCGAACACTGGTCTAGGATATTGTCGTGGAGGAAGAACGGGTCTTTTTGAAAACAGCCGCAGCTTCTATATGTCCTAAATGATGATTCAGGGCGTACGGGTTGTTAATACTAATTCCACCCGTCCTGTTCGGGAAAACCAACCTTGGTTTTATATTTACATGCCTACATTCACCACATTTTAATTCTTTGTCCTAGCGCCCCCCACCCCCTGCCTCTACGCTTGAATCTCGACCGGATTCGTTTTCAGTCATGTTATTTTCGGTTTCCCCTGAAAATCCTACAGGCGTGGCGGAGTTCACAGTCTCCGAAGCGTCACCGCGGTGATACAGGAAAAAGTTTTACATTCACCATGAGCTCACGAAACCTCTATAATATGCAACAAAAAGCCACCCAAAAAGCCGCTGAGAACACATTGGCCACTATCGTTTGCTGGCTACGCCCTTAAGCGCGTCGCGGTCATACCGACGGCGCCCCCACTCCAGGGGTGGTATTCCCGTGTTCTGTCCTTTTTGCGTCCCTTTCAAACGTGTCCCTTTTGGCGAGCCCTGATTGGCTAAAAGCAAACAATCGGAAGTGACGTAACGCAAACGCGGCAAACCTACTGCCAACGCCCACTGCTTAACTGGAAGTACTTCACGATGAAAGGAATGCAAAAGGGTCGTTTTTAAAAGGGACAGTTACGAGAATACCGCCACAGGAATCGCTCTTTCTTCGCCTTCAGTCTCCCCATTGGGAATTAACTCTTCCAGTCGGGCATATCATGGATACCCCAGGCATACATCACTTTTTCCCATTACAAGGCGCAAAAAATTGACTAGGCTATAGTGTGACGAGAGCCGCAACAGTCGTCTTCAACTGCTGACGAGAGAGCGCTCGTCAGCAGTAATTTGAATGAGTCAACGATATAAGGCGCGTTCGTAGCGTCCCATTCTGTGTCGGCTTTGTGGCGCAGTGGGTAGAGCACCATGTACATTGCGTTCCGCCCGCAGGGTCGAGGGATCGAAACCGGGCGCCGGATAGTATTTTCTTTTATATAGTGTAGGGGGAGGGGTGCGGACAACGACCGTGCGGACTACGACGGGACAACGCGGGTGACATCGTGAGTTACTGGAATGCTCTGCATATAAAATGTCTGCGCCAAGACGTCGCGCGCCGAAATGTCCGTGCACAGAAATGACCGCACCAAAACGTCTTGCACGTAAATGTCCGACACCGAAATCTCCGGATCCCGTATTAGACAATCTTTTCCCGCCAGAGAACAATTCTATCGGCCAAACGCGCATCCTGGCCTCCCCAGACAAACGATGAAAGGCGAAAAGCATTCTCGCGGCTACGCTATTCACCCGTCGAACGCCGCGTGAGCTCAATCAGCATGAAAGCAAGCACAAGGTCCGGCCTGCTGCGTGGTTATTCTTCTGCCTTTTACCTTCGAGGAAGCACGTACGGCTGAAGGGCGGGCAAATTGACCAGGAAGAGAAACGCAGTAGCGACTTGGGGATTTTTGTACTCGAGCCATGGCATCAAAAATAGCCAGATCCTAGCGATGTAACGGCAGGAACGCCGTTCCGGCCGTTCCTTCAAAAATATAACGAGTTACCGTTACAGTTCCACCGACTCTTAATGGAACGGTGGCGTTCCTCCGTTCCTCCAAAAAGGAACTAGTTCCAGGAACGCCGTTCCTTGTAACGCCGTTCCGTACAACACTGGTATGTAGGCATGCATGTATGCAGGCATGCATGTATGCGGGCATGTATGTATCCATGTATGCATGTATGTAGGCATGTATGCATGTATGCATGTATGTAGGCATGTATGTAGGCATGTATGCATGTATGTATGTATGCATGCATGGACGGCACTGGAGAATTGGATATCCATAGACCTTACGTACCGCACTGCGTGAGTAAATAAACTTTAACTGTAAGCTATTAGCAACAACAAGATTGCAACGCATACCAGGAGAAAAGCTCAGGAACATTACCCGCAGTGCAAAACTCCAAGGAGCGCATCAAGGCGTTCAATTGTACAGAGGGCAACACCCTTGTCTATGACACAGGTTTCGTACTTATAGCCTTATCTTGCCTCGGCCGAAAAACATTCGAAGAAAACCATTGTGTCATTCTAAAGTCTTGACCATAAATTTTGATTTCATCGTCTTTTGTGACAAGTTTTAGTCCGCAGTTTTGAGAGGCAAGCTGTTCAAGTTGAACTCAGTGTTATAGACAAGGGTGTTGCGCACTGTACATCATTGGTTTCACAAAACTCATAACCAGTACTTTGATGTCCTCAAGGCTCATGCTCTCATATTCGCTGGATCATAAAGGAGAAAAAAATTACACCTTAGTAATGCAAGCACTCTGCCATGGCGTCGTGCTTGGATAGTTCACAAGCTACATGCGTTTATTATAGTTTTTCTTGACCTTTCTTGGAAGTGGCCACACGCGTCAGCAGCCCCAATGTGCCCACGATTTTATACCGGTATGGCTGGCGAAGAGAGAGCCACAGGATATAAAATTACTCTGACATCTAATTAAAACAAATTATGTAAAGGTTGGATCTGCTGTAGAAAGCGTTCTCTCCTATAAATATCACATTTTGACGAAAGCGTTGCGATTATTTTCTGATAGTAATAAAGTTTTTGGTTAGATTGTTTTAAGTGCCCAAGTTAGCGATTTCGTATGACGTGGGTCAACTGTTCTCGCCAGCCAAAGTTAGTACTGAAGGTAAAAGCATTTGGTCTCTTAGACCGTGGACTAGGCTGTTAAAATGTAGATCCTCGTTTCAACGTTACCTGGATAAAGCTGCTTGAATGCACAAAGTTAAACAAATTGTGGTGCTTAGCACTGGAGGCACACGTAATAAGCCCCGTACTTGTGCCAGACCACATTGAATGAGCCTGTACAAACTCCACAGGGCTGCTCGAGACGGCAGGCGTCGCGAGAAGTCTCCCATAAAAGACACGGCGAGGGCCACGTTGTTGTAGCCGAACGTGTGCCGTCCACTGCGGTCCCAACCACGGGAGACGTAGACGCGCCCGTCTCCACCAATCAGAAAGCTGTAGCCGAGATCGTCCCAACCTGAGCACAGAGAATTGAAGAGGTATACGTCGCTTCTATAAATTCCCAATCAATCAATCAATCAATCAATCAATCAATCAATCAATCAATCAATCAATCAATCAATCAATCAATCAATCAATCAATCAATCAATCAATCAATCAATCAATCAATCAATCTGTTGACTACTAACCTAATATTGCGCAAAGAGAGCGCTAGAACAGTGTGTACATGCGATAAGTATAATGTAGCTTACTGGGGACTTTCAAATGAAAAAAATGAAGGAAGCTCACACTAACGCTAAGGCTTGAAGGTACCGATGTTTTACGCAACCTGTGCGACCATCACGAAGGTTTAAGCCTACGATTATAGCCGATTTGCTTCTTCGCTGCCGCAAAACCTTTACTCCATCATTGTTGCTATAACTGTGAGCTTCTTTTATTTTTTAGAAGGGATAATCATTAGACTTCACCTTGGGGGAGCGTACGCTGTGATTCGTCTTTGTCGTTCCGACAAAGTGTTGCCTCGATTACGGCGACGCTAGAGTTTTTGTTTTTCCCATCTTGGCCAATCTGCCTAATTGGGTATTCTTGGCTTGACAAACGTGCGCAGGGGACGCTGGGAGGTCGTCGCGAGGCACGCACACACGTGGGAGCGCTCGGCAATCTGTTGGTATTTTTAATACCATTGGCTAAACAGCTTCGCTGTAAATTATCTGGAGTACCGCCGGGTTTTAGATCATCAAACGTGCAAGGCCGCTCGATGAAGTCGAGCGGCCGGGATCAAACAGCCTTTACCACCGCTGGTGACGAGTCCGCTTCTTGGTATTGAGGTCTCTCGGCATACCACCCCTCTCACTTTAGTGCGCAGCACTTAAGCGTCCACCCCTGTGACCGAGCGAACGAAGGGAACTCCGAAGAAGGAAAGAAAACGGGGGAGGAAAGTGTGGCGAAAGTGTCAGGGGGAGGGTGGTATGCCGAGAGGCGGCGTCAGAGAATCCCAGCACGCGCTGTGTGGTGCACGTACGCGGTTTCTATTACGTCCTCATCCTTGCTCTTTTCTCTTTTAATAAAGAAACTCTCCCTCTCATCGTTGCGTGGCTCATTCGAATCACGTGACATTTTCGCGGAAAGTTCAAACGTGATTTATAAAACATGCTCGGCGGCGGCGACGCGCTGCGTGATAACGGCAGATTAGCGCGCGCAGCCGCGCGTTCGCTGATCACGCGATCACTTCCTCAGACGCAGCAGCTATGCGCCTTGACCGAGAAGACTGCAGTTCGCGCTGTGCCCAAATTTCGCATTAGTGTGTATAGTGATTGTCAGCCATTACTTTTCGAAAACTACTTTCGAGTTCGTTATTTGCGAGGTTTTTTTTCTGTTTAGTGTTATTATCTATTTATGCATCATTTAATTTTAATAATGTGTTTATTTTAGCACCTGAAATGGCTAGACGGCATTACATGAGGGGAGAGCTCTCAAAATAAGAAAAAGAAGATTCACAGGTGAAAAGTGCGCTAGGTACTAACCAAGAACGTGACAAACAATCGATTTTAGAAGGAATAAGAAAGGTAGGAAGGTGCGTGCACGCCAAAAGAGGAAATAAACAGCGGAGGGAATGGCCAAAAAGTAAATAAAGTTATCAAGCGAGCAAATGTAGGATCGAAAGAATTTTAAAGACATGCAGGTGCTCAAAAACGCGCAGGATATCGTAATACAATAAAGCGTCAATCCAACAATGGGAGAAAAGTAAGTTGGGTTTATTATATGTTTGATCATGATTTTTGGAATTGCACCCAGCCTCTGATTAGAACCAGTTTTTGCGAAAGATCGTTCCAATCTTTGCCACTGGCATACAGTCAGCAAAAGGCTTGTCTATAACGCTCGAGTGGCGTGCTCCGGATTGCACGGGATACACCTAGTGATAATGCCTGGTTTGAGATATAGGTAGAATATGCGCAAGCGCGGCCTGTATCGGCGCGATGGCTGTGTTCCTCCTCGCTGTGCAGGTCGCCATGGCTTCCACACCTTCTTTGACCGCAATAAGCGCTGAATGCCTGCGCTGCCGGGCCGGGAAACAAAAGTGGAGATTACCCGCCTTAGCGCGCACTGTGCGAGTTTTTCTTCTGCATTATCTTTGGCACACAGCTGTTCATTGCGTCATCGTACTGCCAATACGTTGCATGAGTACCGCGAGCACCACTATCCGGTTTCTGCGCTCGGCTTTGCACATTACTGCTGACGGGTTAACGCCACAATGCCTAATGCTGTGTGTTAGCGATCACGGACCGAAATCTAGTCACCCTAAAACAGCGGCAGCGATGCGTTTTCGGCGCGTTTTCGACGGTTGTTCGTTTGCTCACATACAGAAAAAAAAAAACGCCACTCTAAATTGCGTCGGCACTGCGAAAACTAAGTGTTGCGCGTAAATAAACGCAGCCAATGCTGTACTAACAATCGCCAATCTTCGTTGTTGTTTCCGGCCCGGCAGCGCAGCGAGCACTTTTCACGGCGAAAGAGTTAAGGTACGGCAGCCAAGAATTAAGGCACGGCACAGCGACAAGGGAAGCAGCCATCGCGCTGATGAGGGTCGCGCATGCTCAGATTCTACCGGTCTGAAACGGGGCGTCATCACTATAGGTCTCCCACGCAGTCCGGACCACGCCGCCCGCGCGTTATAGCAAGCGTTTGGCCGACTGTACGTGGCGGCATTAACTAACGGCTTCATAATACGTTAGTTTCTGCATCATACATCATACTACATTATGTTACATTGATAAATCTAAAGTAATGATTAATAAACATGTCGGAAGCATTCTGTTCAGCATATGTAACGAAGCGCTAGAAAAAGTAGGAGAATATAACTACCTCGTACAGGTGGTCTTTGCTGACCCCAACAACGAAAAAGGAATCCGGCGCAGAATAGGTAGGGGCTGGGGTGCACTCGGCAAACATTCCCAAATAATGAAAAGCAAGCTACCTCTATCACTGAAAATAAGAATATACACCAACGCGTCACGCCGGTGATGACACATGTGGTGGGAACTTGCTGCCTTACTGAACAACTTGAACGCAAACATAAGTCACAAAATTACGTTTCCGGAAGTGGGGGCCGACGACCTAATCCACCTCAAAGAAGCATGAGTGGGTGATTAAAATGGGACATCCAGTTAAGTCCGATCGTATCGCTTCCATGGTAACGTGCACTTAACAAACTATAGCTGTGTTTCAGGGCTGGTCCCTATTAATTTATTCTTGGCCGTATTCCGCTAGAGTTAAAATAGTGAGTTTTTATTTTTTTGCATTAAAAAAAAAAACGTCTTTCCAGGCTTGAATAAAGCTGAGTGATTTACGAAGGGTTGGTTCCGTCAACTTAACGACGTTGTATTTTATCTTCATGGCTCCTTTAAGTTTTTTTCCTCCCCTACCTCTGGTGTTCATATGGAAGTCCTGCCAGTATCTCATCTTGGCCGAGCAGCTGGCAAAGTCGAGGCACTCGTCTTCCGTCGTGTGGTGCACGAACAGCAGCCTCACTGGCTGCACCCTGAGCCGCTTGGGAGGGTCACGAGGAGGCCGAGCACCCCACTCCTGTCTCGTCACGAACGGAATACCCGAGCAGGTCAGAAAGACTCGGTAGAAATGGTCCCAGGGGGGCCACACTGACTGTAGTGGACTCAGGAGGGGCCATTGCAGGTTCAGCTGCCACTCAATGGCCGAAACTGCGGACACGTGAAGAGGACCTTTGCTTCATGTTCTAGTGACCGATATCTTGTGTCCGCGTTATTCCTAATTTGAAGCATTCACCAACATTATGGTTTCTTGTTTTTTTAACCATTTTAGCGAAGCACGGAAGAAGGAACTGGAAAGAGCAATTGAAGAAGAATTATCTGCTACGCGAACCACAGTAATAAACACTGTGAAATCACGTTGATTTCGTGAAGAACGCGTAGCGTTGCAAAATGGCTAAAAGACATTACTATAGCGCACTTAGCAGGTCAATGTGCAATATGCGGGTGTTCCATAGATAAATTTTATAACCTTTCGTACCCTCATCAGCAGACACGTGAAACCCGCGTGAAAAGTAGCACACCAAAGAATGAAAACATTTGCGTGATCGATATTTCTTTGTCCCTATGCTCTAAACAGTTCCTTTTCACACAACAGTCCGTGAATCAGCTCGGTGATTAACTTCTGACTGTGCCGCCGTATCTTCCTTTCCAGGATCTCCACACAACTTAAGTTATGCATCTATTTTCACACAATTTCTTCAGAGCCTAAATTCTTGGTAGAGTGGATATAAAATGTAAAACAGCAAAATTGTGTAAGCATAAAACACAGGACTTACCGTTCTCAGTAAGTACCAGAGAGAAGAGAAGGCCAGCAACGGTCCACTGCATGTTTCTCATCTCGAACAATCTCCTCAGCCGATTTACGCTGTTTCTATTGGTCACCACGGGGATGATGACGTGCTCTTCGCGGGATAATGTCCCTACGCAGTGTCGGGTGGAAAGCAATAAAAAAGTGCGGCATAGACTATATTCGCCGTTATTCGGGACTGCATGGTATAGAGAGAATAAATCACGCGTTGGGGAAGTGTAAAACGGAGAAAAATTGTGGAATGTTGGAACGCGGTTGATAACGGTCGACAATGCGGTTGAAAACGGCTGCGGTTGACAGGGGTTTATAGCTGCGTTTTCAATCTGAGAGCTTGCTGTGAAGAAGCACTGAAACTCTGCACGGAGCAGTCGGCGCTGTAAGCACGAA
The DNA here is from genome assembly GCF_048455015.1 of Haemaphysalis longicornis. Classification (NCBI taxonomy): domain Eukaryota; kingdom Metazoa; phylum Arthropoda; class Arachnida; order Ixodida; family Ixodidae; genus Haemaphysalis; species Haemaphysalis longicornis. The sequence goes on from NW_027526445.1 coordinate 140,128,952, forward strand.
CGCGGTTTGCTTAGGTGCACCCAGCGCCAGCTTTAATCAATCTGGTGGCACGCGCAGTTACGCTCCTACATAGCCTTCTCTTTGTCCATCCCCATCCCTTGGAACGAGCGAGTCATTAGACGCTTTCACTCCGCAACCGCATGAGGCGCTGGATTGTTCATGGCTGAGGTTGAAAGTCACATGACGCCTTTAGGATCGAGCCACACTGCGTAAAACGTTGTAAAGGCTTTCATAGATTCTCTATGCTATTGTTACCATGTGTAATAAGAAATTGCTCCTTTTAATTAGATCTTGGGACATACTCGCATAAACTCAGTAGCCAAACCACACTTCAGGGAGGTTACCTATGTAAGGTTTGAAGCAACGTTTCGGTCCCCGTATGATCACCGCAGCAATACTATGTTTCCCATGCAGACCAATTGTAGGAATTGTCTACTTAAGCGAGCGAAAAAATTGCTGAGCTACCCGTGGGAAAACTTTGCGACACAATTCGACAAATTTAGAGCGCTAGTATAAATTCCTCCTTTGGTCATGCAGTGAAGAACGAGGAAGGGTTGTTGTTGAGATTACGCTTATTCAAGCGGACTCGTGCTGCGCTAAAAGCAAGAAGAAAATACAAGCGGCGAAGCACCATTTAAGAAACTGTGGATCATGCACAGTCGAGCTTCGGCGAGTTGAATGCCGCGTCGTTTCTCCTGCGAGCATTCATTTCTCATCACTATTATTTCCGGAGACATCGAATTAGACCGAGAAGATTGTCGATCACAGAAGAACAGTGTAGGCTAGTGACAACTGGATGAAACCGCCTCCCTATCAAACAAGGTCCGGAGTGGCACAAGACGAAATGAGCGAACGCAGGCTCAGCTCGAAAAGAATGGAATAGCCGGGCGCAGCTAGGCGCTGGTAATAAAACAGGAAAAAGAAACATGTTAGCGGCAATACATAAAAAAATTATTTCACGAAATCAAGAACGCAATTCTGAACGACGGGCCGGATCAGAAACTGCACTGTATATTAATTCTTCTAACTGCGCATGCCACAAGTATAAAGAAGCCCTAACTCATTGAAATGACTTACTCCGAGCAACTCATAACCAACTTTTCGTATATGACCCAAGCAGAAGTTGAATGAAAATAAAATATTTTCAATGTACCAAGGAAAGCGACTACTAGCGATACTTACGTTCCAGCCGGTTCAGGCTCACATGAGACGAGCCGTGAACATCAGATCAGTTGGATCACGCAAAAAATTCTGCGTCTCATTATGGGACACTTGCAGTCGTAGCACGAGCAGTTCCATCGTCTGGATATCTGGACGTTTGACGTAAATCGCATTTAAAATGTCAACTTTAAACCAATTTTACTCGTTTGGGTTTGCGGGAGCGCGTCTTCGTACATTTGCCGGTCAGTACCCATTGATCTTATTTTTCGTCTCTTTGTTATGGCTGGACAATGCTAGCGGGTTTTGACAAGCCTGACGCCAGCGCTGCATGTGGCCTTCGCATTGTGATCAATGTTCACAACGCTGTTTTAGAGCCCACACGTGCGCATGCAGAAGACAAGAATATACTGATACCCTACGTTTGCGCGAACCTAAGTTTGCACGAACTCCACAAATCTGGCTATTTGTGAGCCTTCAGTGTACACTGCATTACTGCGTAATACTGTGCGTTCCGTTGCAGGCGAACAGCAGTAATGGACCCCCCAAGCCTTTCTTCCGGAATGTTTCGAACCCCGCAACTAGCCGTGTATGGGTTATTCCAACCTCGGAACGATTGATACCCTAGGAGTCTAACTTTAGGACCTGCTTCATGGAGGGCAAGTACCGAGGGAGCACCCGCTTCTGTAGCACCAGCATTTGCACATCGGAGCGTTTCCTGCCAAAACCTCTGCAATTTCACTACCACACCCTAGGATGTTCTTGTGTTTGACCTTTGGTCTTATCATGTATTGGTTGTGGGCTGCTCCAGTGCTACAGGGGCGTTAACAATGGCTGCCATTTTCCGAAAGTAATTGTGCATTGCATTTCAGAGTGCCTCGATGCTACAGCTTCATTAGTTACGAGGGGTTGATGGAGATGAATAAACTAGGGCCTTTACTCGAATAGAGCTTGTCTACAGGGGCGTCTGAAGGAGGAAACCGTTCCTTCATGTTGGAAAGTTCTTTTTGGGCTGACAGTAGCGTCAGCTGTTGCCCTCCCTTTGGGCGGCAGTGGTGTGGAGTTTTCAGGGGAGTCTACCTGAGGGAGGTTGCTTTATTAGTCGGTTTTCATGGTTTTAAGTACAGCGTTTTCTTACCGCAATAAGTTTATCTCGGCGCCAATCGATTGCAACTCCTTTATGAATCTGTAGTGTTGCAAAAGGGAAGGGCGGTGGGGGGGGGGGGAGAGAGAAGGATATTGTAGTGTTCTGCTGGGAAGTGCATGTGGGCAACTCGCCTGTGTGTTACGGGGGTCGTCTTTTTGATAAGACGAACTTGTGTTTTTCTTGATAACCCTTTTTCAGGGACAGATGTGAAGTGCATAATTGTCTGTTTGAAAGGCTGGTGCGGCGGCGAGGGGGCGGGATACGCGGAGCCTAGCGACACCTGGTGGTGTTGTAAGAAACCCAGAGCTGCATGCGAGCGAGACCACAGAAGCCACCGCAGCGCCCGGAGCGTCGAGAGAAGAGTCAAAGAAAGCTTCGCTTTAATACGGCAGCAGACCCCTGGCATCAGCTGCCAAAGTTGCTGCGGCATGTTCCGTGACATGCGTGGGAATTAGATACCTTCCCAAAGCAACATGTAGGCATACCGCTCACCCTTTCGGCCCCTTTCCACTTCGTTAACGCCGTGCCCGACGAGCACTCGTTCCTTTCTGGTAAACCATTTTAGTTGAACGTTCGCTGGAGAGGCATACACCCAACACTATTTTTGTTGAAGCGCTATGCTGCCTGCGCCACTTGTTCAACTCAATTCCGAATGCCCAGGTAGCAAGAAAAGCTGCCATTTATACCCGATTGTCCAAGCTAAGCCAATGTGTCTCCTACCCACCGTCTGGCAGGTGAGTTCTTTATTTAAAGCGAAGATTTCTACGCCTCACTTATGGCGTCCGTGTTCACCACATAACGCACTGCGCAAAGCCAACTTTCTGTTATGATGGTGATGATAGTGGGCGAAGTTAAGGGTAGTTGAAACACGAAGCTTTCTCTGGTCGAAAGCCAATTCTCCGAAATCCGAAGCCCAAAATCGAAATTGTTGCGCCCAAAGAGCGCTGCAGGAAAGCCGACTTGCACTTTGAGTTTCCACAAAGGTACATCAAGTGCCTGAAGAAAAAAGAACTATGCACCGCTCCGTCTAACGACGATGATGGTTGAACGGGAAGCTTTCTTCGCGCGAAATCAAATTATGAAGTGTCAAAGTGAAAGCTCAACGAGTCAAAGTCCAAACTTACGGCGATTTAAAGTCCAAACTCAGACGACAACCATGGAATACCTCACGAGAAAGCTTCGCGTTCGACCGTCGTCGTCGTTGGACGGAAGGGGACAGAATATTTTGAAACAAACTCCTTAGCTGGGGCTTCCACTGTAAAGTTTAGGAAAGTATATGCAAAAGAGACCCCATTTTCTCGATTCCGTCAGTCTTAGGAGGTACCATATTTTCGTAGGGATAATTTTGCCAAACCAAACCTTGTTCTGCGGCAAAAGGTAGTTTAGCATGCCCATTTTAATCGCCGTCGAAATAACCACGAGACAGATGGTGAGCATGGAATTTGACGCTCAAAATTAAACAGCACAAAGCCTGTCACAGTGTTTAAGGCAATCACTTGAGTCGGATGTTGCAACTCAGCGAATAATACAAAACATCCCTATTGCTCACTTCCTCTTATTCTGGCGTCCACCTACAAACAAATGGTGTGTCCTCTGGCTGGGGCCACGTTTCAAGGCTGCATTGAGCAGGTGAAAATTTTCCAATGCTCTGATGGGGGTGTCTTCCCTGACAAACTGAACATCACAATTCAGTGCCGTTACACGCACGCGTGTACTACCGTCTGCTTTACAAGCCATCCGGGTTGACCTTATTCGCTCGTTTCTGGCGTTTGGGCCTGTTGGAATAAGGATAATAATAAGAAGAACAATAATAAGGCAACCATGACCCTCAGCCGGAGCAGCTGCCATGTTGAATGCTGGCTTCTGGCCACGCCAAGATTTCGCTAGAGGGGCCCGCATGCGCCCTTGGAAACACACGATCCCAGCTGTCGTGCTCTTACGCATGCATCACCAAGGTTATTGTACTGCGTAGGAGTATTAGTTGCCAGCATCCCTAATGTGTACAAGTTTTGAAGCTGTAACGGTGATATATGGGCTGTCCGTGAAGTCACAGCATGTTACACGGAACCACGGCTTTCTAGGTTGAGTACTGAGCCAGACAGACTAAATTTTCCTTTGCACATATAGCCGTGAACTTCAGCACGACAACAAAAAACAACAGGAGTGTCCAAAATAAAACGAACAGAACAGTGGAGTGCGCGCTGCGCAGTTTGAGTACACGGGCCAACACAAAATACAACGCACAAAATACAATACAAAATAATACAACACGGGTCAACACAAAGAATATAAAAAACCACCAACTAAGAGCCTTTTCCCCTTAAATTGTAAGACAAAACTAACAATCGCAAAAGGAAACAGCTTTCAGGAAGCGAAAAACGCTCACAGGTGGGCCCACGCACTGTCACTAGATAAGGTTACAGAGTATGGGCACCCTTTTCTCCTATTGTTCCGTGCCGCCGCCAGGATCATTGGTCAGTTCGCATAACATGACATTTGTTTACACTGCGACGGTTCATGGGCACCGCCATTTTGTTGTTTATGCCTTTTCTGTCGGTCAACTGTGGTTATCTCATGTTGTGCTCCCCGCTCTGCGGCTGCGTGCGACTCGCGTCGTTCCGAACGCGAATCAAAGCTAACGCGTTTCGCAGCGTTTAATCTGCAGAAGTGTGTCCGAAGATGCCATGTTGCTGCGTCTTCGGCAGTATTGTTCTTATTTATTTATTTATTTACTCTATTTATTAAGCTTGCTACATTCGTCCAGAGAAAATTTTTGTAGGCGATACATAAAAAGTGTTCAGCAGAAACGGAATCACGAATCTCGTAATATACAAAACTAAAAATCAACAAAAGCATCTTTTAAAAGCTAGCAGAAAGGAGCATTCTACAACATCACATGACAACAGAGCCGATGGCAAAAAAATAAGGGAGAAAAGGAAGACATCACGAAAGGCGAACTAAAAAAAAAGGACATTCTATAAAACGGGTCACAGCGGTCATCCAACAGTGCAGTGGGCAGCAACACGCAGCAGCAATAAAGAATAAAAAAACGAAAAAGAAATAATTGACAGGACCAAGGTCACGGCAATTCAAGAAACACCGTTTTCAATGTCGCCACGCAGGTAACACTTTAGAGCGATGTCAAATCTAACACCAGATGCGCAAACGAAGTTTTCCGGAAGCTTATCCCAATCGGCAATCGTGCGTGGGAAAAAAGAGGATATAAAAAGCGAGGTGCGGCAATGAATTTCTCTGACCCTTTTGCTATTGTATCTCGTTTTTGATTCGTAAGCAGGTGGTTTTAACTAAGTCTGGCGGTTAATAGCTGTTTTTTTGTTAGCTATCTGGTTAAAAAATAGTAGGCGACATACTGTGCGGCGAGGTTGTAAGCAGTCACAAGACAGTTCCTTTTTTATTGCGGAAACACTGGTATTCTTGCCGAACGAACCAGTGACAAAGCGGGCAGCACGGTTTTGAATAGCTTCTAGTTTGTTAATGAGTACCTTGGTGTTCGGATCCCAGGCAGCAGCAGCGTATTCTAGTATTGGGCGCACATTAGTCACGTACAAAGTATCCTTTACGTACTGTGGCAAATTTTTAAAATTTCTTCTATTAAAATTAAGTACGCGGTCAGCCTTCATCGCTACGTTTCAGTGTGTTTGGTCCAGGTCAGGTTTGATGAGAATATGAGGCCCAGGTCATTAACATGCTCTGAAAATGCAATGATTTGTGTCTTTAAAAAGTAAGTAGTTACAGTATTTGACCGTCTTCGGCTCAAACGCATGCAGTTGCATTTTGAGACGTTGAATTTCATATTCCATCACACAAATTAAGAATACTGTTTAGGTCCAACTGTAATCGAGCGGCTTCATTTGGATTGTTAATGTCCCTATACAGTAAGAAATTATCAGTGTATAGCCATAGTTTTGATGAAACGTTTACACCTATACCATTAAAAAAAACGAAAAACAACAGGGGGCCGAGGACGGACCCCTGCGGGACTCCTTAGGTGACGGGGCCGGGTTCGGATTCAAAGCCATTAATGAGAACCTCTTGGGAACGATTCGAAAGAGACGTGCGCACCCAACAAAGCTCGTTGCCAGGGAGACCAAGAGAATTTATGAAGCAAGTGATAGTGAGACACTACATCAAATGCCTTTCGGAAGTCTAAAAATACACAGTCTACTTGAGTACCTGAATCGAATGAAGAAGAAATGTCATGACAGAATTCTGCTAATTGGGTTGTGCATGAATCCCCAGCTCGTCAACCATGCTGGTAGTTCATAAAGCAATTATTTACCTGCAAATGATCGAATATGTTCGAGTAAATAATGAGCTCAAGGTTTTTGCAACACACGCTCGTCAACGATATGGGTCTGTAATTGGGCGCCCGGCAAATAACATCGCAAAAGTTAGTGGTGAACCCTCAGAAGAGGCAATCTGGCAACACTGATAAACACCAAAATGGCCGCCGTTGCTCACTTGCGCGCCTAAGTGTCCGCACTGTATCTTATCTAGTGAGACTAGGCCCACTGTCACAAAGCGGCTCAGCAAGGCACAAAGACCGAATTCCTGCCCTTGTTGATACGGCGTCATTCGTCGAAGCGCACCCGAGTGTCGCACACGTGGACTGCAGAGAACTCCTACTGGAGACGGGGTGGCGTGGATTCGCTCGAATGACTGGGCTAAGCTGGCCGCATACATGAGATGCCGGTTTCTCATCGTCTCATCCATTCTAAGTCTCGTTTCAGGTGAGCAAGACGACATATCGTTTTCGTTCTTGTGCACCTAGAGTGACTGATTAGAACGAAATAGATTTCTCTAATGTCCCCTTATACGAATTCCTCTTATGCCTTTCAGCTGAAACAGTGTTCTTCCTAGAATCCATTGGTACCGCAGGGTTCCACAGGGTAGCCTATGGCTACTGCCGTGGCCACCTCCCGAGTCTGGGATTCCTAAGTGGATTGCGTGCGCCAAATATTATCTTCGTGCCTCTCCCGCAAGGGGAAAGCCGGTTCTCAAAGAAGCGGGAACGCCTTAGAGAGCAACCCTTGCAGCTAGTCTTCGTGTACCCCACATAGTGTCCGGAGAGTTACGCGGATTCATCTTGTCAGGCTTGGTGAGGTTCTGGCAGGACTTCCACATGGACACGATAGGTAGAAAGAATAAATCTTTATTCATGAGCATAACTGCTTATGATGGCAGGACGCTTGTTCGGCGGGGGGAAATCTTTAGTCCGGGACACCCGTGCTTTGAAATTTTATTGTAGTCGTGAAAAAAAAAATTGTACAGGAAGTTTGACAGTTCCTACCAAAAAATATCGGTCGAAAGAGTCACTCAGTCTTCCTTGTTACAAGTTGTCGGGTGCTCCATTACGGGAATGTGCAACACTGTGGGTCTGCAACACTTTGCTATAGGCTTATAGTCCTTTTTGTTGAGCGTTGTCCAATGCTCCAGATCGGGTATGTCTACAGTGTGGGTCTGCAACACTTTTCTAGGCTTCGGAGCACGCATGCAGAATTCAGAGTACGGACATGGATTTCCTGTGGCCGGTCTTTGTAGACTCTGGTATAAAAACAACAAAGTGATTGATTCAATGATTTATTGGTGCATGGCAGTGTGCCCTAATTTTATGAAGCGCTGATCGATACCCCACTGCTGGTGTGAAGTACTCTATGCGGATGTATCACCTTGCTAGACTAACAGATGAAACGGTCACATGAAGGAGCAGGCTAGCCGCTACACAAGGCACGCATTGAATATGCATAACGTTTTGCGTTCCGGAAGTTAGTATCAGGAAACTCTCTAGGGTATTCCGGTTTCATTTTTTGGGTAAGATAGAGAACGTTCCGGAGCGCCCGTTTTGGGATAATCTATATCGGGAGTTTGTAGAATTTCATTTTAAGGGGTCAGGGGGAGGATAGTGGGAAATTCATAAAACAAAAATAAAAGGAATTTATTTATTTATTCATTTATTGAATTTATTTATTCATAGTACTTAAGCGCCGAAAAGCATTACATAAGTTCGGGGACATACAGTAATAAATACAAACAGATAGTTTCCAACAAAACAAGCGTGCAGGGCATAACAGGATGACCAGCCGGACATTGAAAATATAGAGCACAGACCACAACAAAGACATGGAAGTAAGCACATGTTAATTGACCAGATTTAGGTGATATCTCCAAGGTGGAGTAAATTCCTTCGATGGAGAGTTTGACATCCAGCTCAATGCAGCCATACGGCTACAAATGAAAGCTATACAGCTTTCGCAGAAACTTCGCAGTTGCAGAAACATTCGTCCTGGTCCAGGATTCGAACCCAGGACGGCCGCTTAACCGGAGCAGTCACTCTACCAACTGAGCTGACCAGGAGGCTAGTCGTTTGTAGCACGAGAACGAATTGATCAACTATTCAATTAACTCCATGCCATCACTTCGAGTTGTTGATCAATTCACTTAGGAAAGGTTGACAATGGCAGGAAGTGTCGGTTTCCAGGAAAGCAAGTATTGCATAGTGGTATTGTAAGTAATGCAAGGTGGAACGATTGATCTACCCTGGGGACAGCTTGGTAGAAAACCGAAAGGAAGATGGTGAAGGGCGACAAAGTGCCGACAGTGGACGTGAGGTGTACGCGCGGATTTAATGCACAAAGCGACAACCGAAAAGAGTCCACAGCTGTGCACTGTCTGTGTGCATCTATTACGCCGGTCGGCGAGGCTGGCTTCCCGAGTTGCATAAAAACAAACTAGCACAGTTGTGTCTTCTAAAGGGCAATCACTGCAGATTTTTTGTTTTCAATTTACGTGCTAAACCCAAATTCATGCTTTATAGAAAAGGTTATCGTATAATGTCGTAGGAATGCGGCACGGTATGGAGGTATCCGTAATATGCGCAATATTTTCCAACTTTTGTGGAAGATGCCTGCGTTAGTGCATATGGTTGCGCGGCACGTTCGATTTGGCTTTTGCATAGAAACTGTGGCAATGTCTCCCGATGTTCCCGTGCAAACGTAACACCACGCCTCCAGCACAAATATGTCCACGCAAGGAGCTCACAATAAGAACTGGCGAGGTTACAAAATGGCGAACTTAAGTTAGGTGCGTGAAATACGCTTCGCCTCCGGCACAATACTACCGCGGGACCCACTGCATTCGCATCAGCCTACGCACAAGCTAGCTAGATACATGTTGGAAAAAAACTACTAAAACCTGTGGATCTCAATTAAAAAGAAGTGCAAACAGAGGCGAGGCAGCAGGAAAGAAAAACTACCGGGCTATCTCCACCAACGTGAAACCTGGGGAGGGGGCGAAGCATGCAGTGTATACATGAATTCTTGGCGCCTTGCCGTTTTTGCCCGCGGAGATGGCACCATTACGGGGTAGAGGCATACAGCTTTGCTGTCAGTCTCGTGTCTTTGAAGAAAGAAGCGTCATAGCGCGACCGATTGGAAAACGAGTGCCCCGGAGCGTTCTTACAGTACGCGTTCCGTTCTAGCGCGAGGCGTTGTAAAAAGCGAGTGTCCCGGGGTTTAGTACCCAGACTATATGATTCTACGACGACATGAGATGACGACGACATGAGACGCCGACAGCTCGTGCCCCTAAGGTTTTTCGCCCCTAATACCACTGACTGTCGTGCGCCGCCCTAAAGAACAGCGCCGCGTCATGGACGTGGGAGCCGCGCAGCGGGAACATTGTGCAGGCACAACTGTGCACAACCTCCGTTGGTGCACTTTGTTCAACACATATTGTGTTTCCACGCTAACCTAATTTAAATACAGATGTAATTATGGGATTAAATATATGCTAGCAGAGTATTCATCTTACTAAAACTCTAGAAAGCAAACTTAGGTTGCCGCAACGTGCCATGGAATGAATAATGTCAGGAGTAACACTTACGGACAGGAGACGAGCTACCTGGATCAGGGAAAGACTAGAGTAGATGATATCATAGTTCAAGTAAAGAAGAAGAAATGGACTTGGGCTGGCCATGTAGTGAGACGAACCGACAACAGGTGGACAATTAGGGTAACAGAGTGGATACCATGATATGGGTCTAGAAGATCGGGAAGGCCAGTAATGTGATGGAGAGGTGAAATATGAAACCTCGGGGGTGAACTCTGCACTCTAGCAGCTCAGGCCAGGAGAAATTGGAGGTCAATGGGAGATTCCTTCGTTCTGCAGTGGACCTAAATAGGCTGATGACGACGACCAGCAGAGTATTGGAGGCCAGGGAAGAGGCTGCAGATAGTTTCCATGCGGAATAAAGTTTTGTCGCCGAATATCGGCCAAAATTATCTAGACTGTACTAACGAAAACCTTCATTAAGCGTCCTATTTCTAAAGATTTCTAAAAGAAGTCTGCAGAAATTCAGAGAATGATCCACTAATGCGCAGCATTCTTATGCCACTAGTCCAGAGTGTGAGTTTCTCGCAGCAACATTTGCCTGTGAGCAACCAAGAACGTTGGTTATTTTATAGTTTTAAGTTTTATTTGGTTTATTTTCACCAATGAATTAAATTTTTACCATTATAGCGAGTAAGTGCCTTCACTTCGCAAATTCTTTATTTTTTCCCAGATGAAAGGCCTTGTGCAGGATTCGTTTGTTTTTTGATATTTTATTAAGTATTTACAACGTTATTTCGCGGGATTCTTTCACTTAGTCTTGGGTTTTTGGAGATGTATAAGATGCATATAATTAATTTCGTCAGGCTTATTTTTTATGTTTTGCTTATTTCTTAGTTTCTCAAAATTCTCTTCGTCTAATTTACTCCATGTACGCTATTATAGCGATTACATGTGTTAATGCAACCACTTATGCATTTTTGTGGAAATATCGGGCGTTACATGGTTTGCTCATTCTCGATACTTGTTATTCATTCGTATTTGGAACGTTCTTTCGTGGTACCTCCAATCAAGGGTGGTACCTCTGAAAAACCGTGAACGGCATCCTCCTTTTGCAAGGAGAGATACAACCGAACTACATGCTTCACGGGCACTGGGACACCTACTGCCTGGAGTGTCCTGCACCGTAGCGCACCGAAGGGGTACGTGTGGTCTTGTTTAGCAAGTAGCAATAAACGCAATGAAATGCCATAAGTACTTCGCATTTTTATATCGGTTAATGTGGCTTTTGGGAAGATGTGTTATTCTGCATTGCTTTATTCTGCAAGGGGCCTCGGTGTGCAACAGTCAAGCACGCAGCGCAGTAACTTGGTCCTTGTGAAGTTGGATTTCCCACAGCGTTTTCATGCACTACGGAGTTTCACGACAGCAACTACTTCCTTTCAAGAAATACTAGGAGTAATCAGTGTAACTGCGAAGGATAAGGTTAGACTGCTTTCACAGTACGATAATACTTCTCATTGGAGGTTTCTTAATTTTTTGCTGATTGCCTTGCATAGCTTACAGAGAAAGCTTATATTGGAAACACACGATATGCTAATGGTTTTTTTTTAAAACACATCTGTGAAATGATCATTACGATCAGAGATGTGTATAACCGAAATGACTCTCACCCAGGTTGGTACACCCTGCTTAAATGACGTTCAAGGTTGCTCGTCTTTCAAACCACTTGCATATTGTCACGGAGCGCTCACAAACACTCATTAAAGAACACTGGCAATAGGAGATAGTTGCATGTAGCTTGCATTAATGAGGAAGAAGCCATAAAGACTGGTGTGAGGGGCGATGACAAAGAGGAAGAACTGTCCCCGGGTAAATTTTATGGAGACTGGCGCTGTACTTATTCATTCTCTAAATGTTGTAAATACTCTTAATATGACAATTTTCTGGTTACAGTATATTTATTGAATATGTTCAGTTTAGTTTCGTCCTTTGAGCTTATATTCAACCAATACATTTGTGTATATGTCTGTAAATAGTTCTGGTGTTGTAGTGCAGTTAATACCATGTCTGAAAGCGAGGCATCTATAGCCTCTCGCGGGGCCTCCATAGTCATAGAGCATTTCCTACTTGGAATCTTGACTGTAGATTGCGCAATCAACCAGAAACCATTGAGGACTGCGTTTTTCTTTTGTGTCGGGGTTCTGTGTCTTTATCGGACGTTTCACAGCTGACGCCATACTACAGTAAGGTCCTTCAGTAAATGGTGAAGCAGGAGGTTTATTCGGCAGTGCAGCTGTCTCCGCAGTGACGTATTACGGAGGAGGATGAGAGAGATGTTGATGAGGATGGTCATGCTATGCAGAGGATGAAATTCGGGAGAATTTCCAGAATGTACAACAGCGATATTCCGTATCAAGACAGGTGCCAGGCAATTTCGGTGAAATTCCAAAATGTTAAAACGGGTCGGTTTGCTGTGCCCCACTGCTAAACCGACCTTAAAGGTACCAATCCCCCTTTATTTACGAAATGGATGCGTAGAATTGAGCTAAGAGAACATTTTAGAATAAAAAATCATGCACCCCTCCGTCTAACGACGACAATGGTTTAACGCGAAGCTTTCTCTTGACGGATTCTCTGGTTCGTCAATCCCACACTGCGAGTACATGCTGCTATGGAGGTACGCGCCTCGTTCCTATAGAACACTTACGGCAACTCTCGGGTGTGCACTCCGTAGGCCTAACTTTTGCATTTGGGGTGTACGGCGCGAATCGGTATCTGCTGCTTGGCGTTCTCTTCGACCATGTCGAAATAAAGCCATCGGATAGACGCCGGCTTAGTAACGTGAGGGAGCCAGGTTGGATTTAGGCCACGGGAAGCGTTTTTGCAAAGCAAGCTACACTACGCTACCTCGGGTAGTTTTCGCAGGGTGACCAGTTTTGCCCTTGAGCGCTAGAGGTCAAACCACACTCCCTTCGCAAGCGCCCGTTACCGAGCAGCGTCCCGATAAAGGGGAGAGGTAGGCGGCAGGGGAGAGATAGGTGCTGAGGGAAAGGAGACGTGCGCGGGACCCTTGCGCTGGACGTGGCGGAGGAAGGCGATAAGCGCGCCACACAAAGAAAGGCCACGAAGCCACGTGCGGGGCAGAATCGCGGGTGATAAAGGAAGACGAACGTCCAGTTTTGGTCCCTCGTAAAGCGGCAAGGCTTAAAAACGACGCCGTGAGGCCAAAAAAGAGAAAAAAAAAACGCTACTGTTGCGTACAGCTTCGGTACCTTCAAGCCTTACGCAATAGTGAGAGCTTCCTTCATTTTTTTCTTTCTCTTCACCCGCGATCATTCATCCTCATCATCGTCAGAGAAAGTTGGCTTTCCTGCAGGGCGTATTGGCGAACAACGGCATCAGTGAGGACACTGAAGCTTCGCTTTAACAGAAACTGGTCTTGGGAAAACATAGTGCCATTGCTGGGGATCCAACCTGGGGCGTTTGCTGTAAAACGCACAATCCTAGCGCTAGTCCACTAAGGCAAAAGAGCGCAGCTCTCCTAGCACTTGCATAAAAGAAAAGGAATGTTTCAAGAGAAGCCGCAGATGTCCCCGGGTGCGTGCAGAAAATTCCGGGCTTGCACACATAAACGGAATCTCGCTTTCCTGCAAGTGGTCGTCGATGTCCAGGGCGTGGTCGCGCGAAATACACGCTCACAACATATAACCACCCCGATATATATTCGATGCGTGCCTGTGACGAAACAATAGTCTGGGTAAAAATAGTTCCGTGTTTCTATGATTATTTAGTCGGTGGAAGTGTCCCATGGCCGGCCACAATGCGGAGGAACCTCGCGTGCTTAGCCAGTTTTGCGCGAACAAGGTGCGCTTGGCAATATCGTCCATGCGGCTTAATCGCAGCCTCCAAGCTAGTCGCATCTTCATGAAGCGCGCGTGTGTCCCGTTGATTTCTGAGGTATGCAGTGTAACCGTAGATAGTGAGTGATTTTAAAGCTTCCAAGAATAGTTTTATGATAAAATTAAGAAGCAAGAGTGTACGTCGCTTAGAGAGATAAAGTTCTGGTTGTGACGCCAACCAGCAACTTTGAGGACAGCAGTTCTAACCATTTACAATATGTCGCATGAATTTTTTTTGTAAGAGTGTTTTCCAAGGTCAAGTATAGACATTGTCTTTTAAATGAGGTTAGTTTAATACAGGCCTACAAACACCCTCTTGATATATTCTATACATTGTTTTCATTGCAAAATGGGAAGATGTAGTTGATGAAACAAAGGGGTTCCGATGGCACAATTCCGGCAGATTTTCACCATCCATTATGGACATGTCATATGACCAAGGACATTCGAAGAAAATACGTGATGGTGGGAAGCCTCGGTGTCTTCTCCACTGTCCTGCCTACAGTGCCTTGCTAGACTATATCCGTGATGCTAAAATCGCTTCCTGGATATAGCTTGAACTCGCTTAATATCCACTTAGCATTGCGGCCATGAAATAAACGCCAACACAACTACAAACAAAACGTTTATTCCAGGCTGACAGCCTACCCAGTTCCAGAATGCTTGGTTGGAACACGGCGCCTTTGCTTGTGCAGCTCGTGAAGCATGTAGAGGGCAGAGAGAAAAACACGAATGGCTTAATCTAATTCAGTGGGCACTCATTGTTTGGATCACATGTCGAGGATCGCGTCTTACAATCAACAGCGTGAACGTGGCCTGTTATGACGTAGGTTTGGTGGTACTTGTCGTGGTCTGCTCACATATGTACCTCTGCAGCTTTCCCCCGAAGTGCTTCCACCTGGAGATTTCCGAGTACAGGGCGTCTCCGGGACAATCTCGGCAGTTCGCGTCCCGATGTCCGTGAAGCGTGTAGTTTTGGTGGATCTTACCCTGCAGAGGCCGACGTCATGCACTGGTTTTACAAATGCCCAAATCACTCCTGCACAAGATAGCAACAAATCTGCAGTATTAGGAGTTGCTGCGAATCGCGGAGGAACAAAATTCGTATGTTTCATAAGCTTAGGCACGACAAGCAAATACTTACCAGACAGCTCGTCAAGCGTTTTGCATAATGCCCAGTGGTGTGGGTACTACAGAGATGCCTTCTCCAAATGCGACATTGAGCAAGAGCTTCAGAAAAAAAACAGAAAGAAATCGAAGAAGGTTCATTGAAATCCTTAATGAAATCAAGAGTACCACGGAATCCCGTCCGGTCGGGACAACACCTAAATATTGACTCCGACCATGAAAGCTAAGAAAAAAAACTAAAGGCATTTGGCTTCCCTGTTGAACTCTTGTTCACAATTATGAGGGCACAAGGCTCCCGTACGGGAGCCGAATTGTCTTTGGTTTGCATGAACGTTCATGGTCGGAGCCAGTTATTAATTATTGTCCGAGTCCTGTATCAGTGAAAGGAAGGATGGATCTCCGAACAAGCTGCTGTATCAAAAATGCGGAAGAACATAGAAAAAATGTTAGGCAACTTTAGGCCTGTGAAGAACAGGGGGAAACAAGAAAAAAGAAACAGCCGTCATTCCGTATTCATGGTGTATCCCACAAAATTAAGAAAGCGGCGAGCAAACCTGGTGTCAGAGTGGCCTTTTCACTGCGGAAAAAAGTACACAACGATGACCATAGCCTTCCGTGCTGTGACAAGAAGCATAGGACCTTTACACAACCTGCGGGAAATCGGTTACGTACGAAATACCTGTATCCAGCGGCTGGCCGAACGTAGGCCAGGCGGATGATCGCCTGTCCGAGCATGTCAATTATCTCAAAATATTCCAAGGAAGCGGCATAGACATCTATTGCGGAAACATGGCGGCAAGTAAAATTTTGGCTGCACTTCAATTGTAAACAGATACCTGGCCAACGCACTTGTGAAATTTTGGAGGCGTTCACAGTTTATAATTAGGGAGCATGTAGTGAGCGTGACGCCCATCACCCTACATGAAAAAGAAAAAATAAAATGGTCGCTCTCCCTGTCATGGTGCATACCACTGTTTTCCAAACATAATCCTATCCCGCTCTTTTGAGTTTTCACTATGGTTTGGTGTTCCCATGTGGATGCTTATACGCATCCGTTATTTCGCAATAAAATTTGTTAGTCGGCCAGTGACCGTCCTCGCACAATTCTTTCGTCCTGTCTCTTCCACTGCTTTTACCACTTGTAACCTGAGCTAGATTCAGCAGCACAGGGCCTTACCCACTGAAGCACTGCTGTTGGTAAACGGAAGTACACATCGCTGAGAAATTGACAAATTAACGGACGCAGAACGAATGGAGTTTGCCTGCGAAGTTATACAGCAGTCTAACGCCGTTTTTGCTAAGATTAGAAAATATTTTTTCCCTAGCGCATTGCAACCAACAAAAACGTGTTTCCCGAATACTCTTTCAGCATTCTTCATTCACAGAACACAGCAACAGAACTGAAAGAAGTGTGGCGCAGACACAGCGCTACAGCACTTTTTAAAGCTGCACAGCGTTAAAGATTTATATATCTTACTGGTGGGGTTCGATGTCGCGCCAAGACGCACTGCAGGAGAAAGCGATAGATAGATAGATAGATAGATAGATAGATAGATAGATAGATAGATAGATAGATAGATAGATAGATAGATAGATAGATAGATAGATAGATAGATAGATAGATAGATAGATAGATAGATAGATAGATAGATAGATAGATAGATAGATAGAGAGTGCGAGAAATTTATTCAACGGAAAGAAAACATACAGAGGTCGGCCTGATTCTTTTGTCTCTGACCTGCTACTCTGTGTGCGGGTGGGGGAAGGTGGAAAAGAGCATAAATAGAGGGGAAAACGTATGATGATTGACATAGAGGTGATAGTATAAGTATATGCAAAATGCCTATACATGTTCAATAGTTCACCACAACACCATTTCCCTACAACTAGCTGCAAAAGCGCCGCTTTTTAAAAATGTCAGCACTGTCTTGAACTCCTTGCTTAAACACTGCGTGTCTGGTCAGGGTTCCAACAGGACGTCCTCTGACAATGCCCGATAGTCAAACCGGGCCAACGACGTGGCTAACTTTACACCTTGCTGCGCGTAGCAGGGACAGTTGCACAGGACATGTTCAATAGTCTCCGGTATGTGACACGATTCAGAGCCAAGAAAGCCAACTTTACACAATGGGTTTCACAAAATGATGATGGCGGTCAGCGAAGACACATCAAGCGCCTCAAATGATAATGATGAAAAAAAATGCTTCCCGGGAGGTTACGCTCTGAAAATATAACAAATAAAGTTTTTTTTACTATCTCTCCCGCGGTCAGAATCGAACCTAGGTTCCTTGCGTTGTGACGCCGACCCCTATCCAATTATGCCATCCGAAGGTCGAAGCAGCTTGAATTTCGGAGTTTGACTTTGGCTTAAGTCGCATGGGCGCAACTTGGAGTTTCAACCATCGTTCTTTTAGGCAAGGGGCTTCGATTTTTTTTTGTGCACACTGGCGTACCAGAGCTATACCACACTGCACGAGTCTCTTTAACGTCCTCATGGCCCAGGGAGGAGGCAGGTGGCGCCCGTAGTGGCCAATGAACGCCACAGCCAAGGAGACGTCATTGTAGCCCTTAGTATGTGCGCCACTCCGGTCCCAGCCTCGGGATGTGTAGACGCGCCCGTCGCCACCAATCAGGAAGCTGTAGCCCAGGTCGTCCCAGCCTGCACAGTCAAACAAGGCGGCTTACTGAAAAAGATTACCCCCAAGGACTGTCATCAACAACTGAACAGGCCCGCCCACCCGAGGTCGCGAGCTGAATAAGCAAGGTTGACGCGACGATTAAAGCATACTCGGGGGTAGGCTTCCAGTTACGGAACCGCTTAGGTGCTCCCAGAGTACCTAATAATTTTAATAACAAGGTGCATACCGAAGGTCTTGGCCTCCGCATTGTGTGGTTGTTGAATGGTAGCATGAATATTACTATTTTAAACCTCAGGAGGTGTAGGAGGGGGAGTATGCGGCGGGAGTAAGCTATTCTTAGCAAAACGGTCCGGAGGCTGCAGCTGCTCCCCTCCTGAGGGAAGTATGCCTTAGACGAGGTAATCATATGGTTCGGCCGCAATGCGGGCTCTACAGACCAGAGTAGTCTACTTTTGCAGCCGGCAGCGGGTCAGTGCGACCTTTCGCTGCTCAAGGGCAAGAAAAAGTTGTAGGGGGAATGGTATGCTTATGATTGGCTATGTCATGTGGTACAAGGGGAGTAGATGGATGTAGAATGATGTAATTAATGGGGGGGGGGGGCATGCTGTGGAGGCGTGGTCTTTGGGGGAAAGCATTTGTATGCATACGGCGTAAGGTGGTGTCTTCCTCAAGCATATTGGATGAGTGAGGGGTAGTGCACGAATAGGGAGGTGGTGATAGCACACAGTGTTGTTGTAGGGTGAAATGATGGGTTGTAGCACTTGGTTAGGGTCGATCAGAGAATGTGTGATGTATGAGCGCACGGGCTTCAGCCGCCTCATTTCCCCCAAAAGACTACTGTAAGCAGGCAGCTGCTAATGGCCACCTCTTCTTCCTTTCTGATTTTTCCAACATCCTCCCGGCCACGCGATAAATGGTCCTGTTCAGGAGTTTCAGAAAATGTATATTTCTGGGAAAGGGTGATTAAGGGTGATTAATATTAAAGGTGCGGCATGCGGGTTGGGATATGTGGTCTTAAAAGATGGCGGTACGCGGTTTGGCAGTCGATCGATAACTGAGGGGTATTCCGTGGTTGTATCTGCTGCTATGGCATAATTGTCATTTCTCCTGTAGCTGCACCTGAGGTGGGTAGAGCAAGCGAGGAGGCAAGCAATGTGGTAGGGTAACAGGTGGCGTTGGTGCAGCGTGTGTCAGTCCTAGCGTGGAATTCTGCGCGGAGGGCCTCGACTATTGCGATGCGCTCGTTGTAGATTGTCTGTCTGTCGATTCTCCGTTGTGCTGGGCAGATAGCCAGTCGCTGTCGTAGTAAAGGGAGAGGGATAAGTAGAAACGTGCTCCCACGCGCTATATCCTGTGCTAGAAAAGCCGCAACACACGTTGTTGTCCACTTTGAGCCATGGAAAAGTTTCTAGGTGTAGCTGATGCATAATGGAATGGAAAAATGCTGTTCTCTTCATAGATAAGCCACGCAATGCTGCTCTGGCCAAATTTCGCTTGTCAGTACAGCTACTTTGATGCTTTTTCTTCTTAGGCTAATTAAAGCTAGAGATTTTGCAAAAGTACGTGCGCCGCCCAAGTGACGTCATCAAATGAGGCGTGCGTTCAGAAAATCGTGACCACGCCTACAAGATTTTTCTCGGTGGCTGTGCAGCCCAATCTATAGAGTTACATCCTAACATGAATGATTGTGAGTTATTCACGAAGGGAAAATTCTATATCCGGCCCTAATATCCAGTCTTGCTTCCTGATTGAGGAGCCGTTATCGCTCTGAAGCGTGCATATCCGACGTCGGTCACTCGTATAACAGTTCGCACCTTTGCGCACAATTATTACTGGATGTTCACGTAAGCAGTGGGAACAGTAGGAATGCAAAAGTAACGTGTCACACTAACATGCGGTCTAACATGAGCGAATCGTACAAGCCTTGTGAATGCGAACGAGTATTTCACGGAAACCTGCACGCAGTGCCGCATTAGTGCGCCATTGTAGAAGCTGATTTCTTCTTGAAAAGATAGTGTCGCCTAATGTCGCCTAATTACGTTCATTCATTCTTACTGACCTTCTTTCACAGTGAAGCTATTGGAATACCAATAAAAACTACATTAAATTGCATGATAAATGAGCTTTGAATTGCAATATGGTAGTACGTTATTTACGAGCGTATTGACCGGGGCGGACGTCAACGAGCACGAGAAACAGAAATTGGTTGGTTCTAACTAGCGATTCAGCATGCCCCTATATTAATTTCCGTATTAAAACTTGAAACAACCGCAGTATTTTCTAGGAGACAAATATGCAGATGTCCGTTTCACGGCGGCTTTGCTATGCGTCTGTAATGGCGGTCTCGAGTTATTTGTATGAAAACTAAACGTGATAGTTATCGATGATACCCGCGGAGATGATATTTACCACGAATAGGTAGTTGTTTCAGCAGACCGACGTGATATAATATTCCTGTCACACGGTAAATGTAATGCCATTCAAAGTGAATGACATTAGCTGTCAATGACATTCGGTTTGGCCGTGCGGGTCCACGCGGCAAAACAAATGTCATTGAGAGTGATAGAGGTGACGAATAGCGGGCTAGCAAAACCGAAAAATGGCATTTCAAGTGCATCTGCAATGTATTCATACATAATATCTTCTTAAAACATAACAAAGTATAATTTTTAAAAAATAAAATAAGACAATAACCTGTTTAGGTGACATTAGTAGACATCAAAAGCCGAGACAAGTCCGCGAAAAATCCGTATTAGGGTAGCGCGCGCATAGGGGACGAGATTTTCTTTTGTTGTTAGTGCTTGTTTGTAGTTCTTTATTTGAAAAACAACATTAAGGGGAAAATATGAGTTTACTAACAGTGTTTAGAAACGGCATTCACCGGTTTATTACCGAACTTTCTTCTCCCGTGATGCGCCACTGCTTTCGAGGCTACTCATTTGGCTGCTAAATGAGATCCCGAACTTCAGTTAGCCGCCAAACGTCATTCGGCTCTAATGCCATCCGGTATTCTCGTGTAGCGCCGAATTAATGCCATTTAGTACGGATGACATTTGCTCTAAATGTCATTAGATCGGCCGTGAGACAGGGGTATAACTTATTTCGTGATAGTTTCGACAAAACACGAGTGACTGCCATTTTCTGTAACCACATTTCTCTAACAAAGCAAATTTTTCGACAAAGAACGGTTATTACAAATTGTTTAAAACTCCAAAGAGATCAAATTAGGGAACGTAAATAAGACTCGGCGTTATGATAGAGTCCCCTTCACGGCCAATTGCCATACATTTCCCCCCAAAATCCCTACATAACATTGAGATCGACAAAGCATCAGCCAGAAAGTTGGCTCAAGGAGTGACTCCTACACAGCTTCGCTTTAAAACCAGTACGCAGTTGCTGCCTTAGAGCGCAGAGCTGAGCCGGTATGTTTTTATTCTCGACAGGAACCCCGCTACTATGAAAGTATATATTATATGCACCCAGTTAGTGCTCGGACCTGTGTTCTGTTCGTCTATCACCCGCTGTTTTTAGCCCACGGAGATCCATCAACTTCCTTGACAGCGGTTTCTCCACGTGCGTTACACTGTCTCCCTCGTTTTCTATCGCGATGTTGCCACTGCCAACAAAAAATGAAATCTTTTGAAGTTGTAACATACGTTTCAGTGTTTATCCAAGAACGGACCCTCGGAAGCGTGCGGAACCTTCTGACAAGAAGTAAAACCGAATGCCTGTTCGAATATCGCGATATAAAATTTCGGAACTCATGCCCTAGTGCTTTTCCGATACGTGTGCTTCTTGGCGATTTGGCTACTCCTTTATGCCATTAGGCGTTTTGATTTGAAGTCGAAGACGGCTTGACTGAAAGTCATTCGAAAAGAATTTAGAAAGCAAATTCGAAAGCGAAAACGCTGTTGGCCCGCACATTTCGCGTTGAGGGAATTGAGTAAAAGTTAAGCGATATGATTTTTTATCTGGCCTCTCCCCCTTTCCCTCCCCCCCCCCCAATATACATTTGCCTGCTATATTCCAAGGTGTAACGTCACTCCTAATAGCTTCGTACATGGGTACCACTCTGAGACCACCATATCTTCACTGGTTCGGTGCCTTGCAGTCTATTCATTGCAGCTCAGATAAAACCTTCCCGTATAGTAAATGTACAGCCGCGACCAATTCGAAGGTGAGCACTCGCGTGGCAAATAAGGAAGCAGCAGCAGCATGTTACGGGTTGTATCATGGTTGTATCATGCAAGAACTACGAAGGGAAGATGGCAGCGCTATCTTTGTCTCCGAAGTTCTGAAACCGACCGTTATACAGCTCGAAAGTCCTGACGACCGACGCTCCCGTAATTACTTTGAAATTGGTGGTCACTACACTCCCCCGTGTATTATGCTGTGCGAATTAAAGTGGATGGCCACGTCTTCACAACACTTCATCCATCATTTCCTATCATTCTTGCGGTTGGCTAAAACAAGGCACTTATACATTTGTCTTCCTCTGCTAAAATCCCCGCGTAATGTTACCTTACTCCCGTTGGCACTGTAATTCCCCTCGTATGTCTCTCGAAGTTATCTAAACCTGCGTTTTATCTTACTTGCTTCCAGCAGAAAAGTCCGACACCGCGTGAGCACATCTGACGAGCTTTTAATGCGAAGCATTAATGTCAGTTAAACACAGCAGCGTGGTATTCGTCGCACACAGCTTGGTGGCTCGCGGGTGACTACTGTGCCTCTAGGCGAGGCAAGCGGCGGCCGGATGATTACGGGAGTTAGAACGTTAGAAGTTCAATGCAATCAAACCAGGTTAACCAAACGGCTTCCACCCTCAGCTTTCTCACGTGGCTCTACGCGTGCACCGCGCTCTTTTTATCTGGGCTTTATAGCCGCGCGCTACCTTTCTTTCCGTCTTACTTGTGTAGCACACATTATGAAACGGGTCGCAGCGAACAGGCGTTGAAGAGCTGCAGGTAATC
This sequence comes from Haemaphysalis longicornis, assembly GCF_048455015.1. Classification (NCBI taxonomy): domain Eukaryota; kingdom Metazoa; phylum Arthropoda; class Arachnida; order Ixodida; family Ixodidae; genus Haemaphysalis; species Haemaphysalis longicornis. The sequence continues at coordinate 140,151,744 of NW_027526445.1, forward strand.
CCTCTTGCGGGTAGCCCCGTACAAGACTGCTAACTCTCTGCGTCTTTCACTTCCGACTGCACGGTGGTGTGTGGTGGCCGTAATCAAGAGATCCCGAGCTGCCTTTTTAGCGACACCTAGTTCTGATAAACGTAACCATGTAAGTGCAGGCAGGTTTTAGGTAAAGGGGTGTGTTTAAGGCTTAACAGAAAGCTAAAGAAAACGGGAATCATGAACACAAAACTGGGAAGATAAAACACAGCAAGAAATGGCCGTGTATCTTCAAACTTCGCTGCAAATGCCCTTGAAAGACGATAGCCCTGCCGCGCCTGCCACGTAAATGCCTCTCTTCTCTTCCCCCATTTTACGCTTTCCCCCTCCCGCCTTACTCCTCCCTCGATAAACAAGTTGGAGGTCTGCCCAATCCAATTCAATTTTCCCGCGTCCATTCCTCGCGCGGCATCTTCTGGAACTTTTTGTTAATTTTGGTATTCTTGGAATGCCGCCACGAATCTAGGGCCGCGCGTGAGCGCTTCGTGTATATTTGGGTCTCAACATTGTTGTCAACGAGTATTTTTGTTTTCTATCTCAAAAATAAAGCATCCGTCTATTTTGTAATCTAAAGAATGTAATCTAAAGAAAAACACCACTTATGTATTAATTTTTTGCCTTGTGTTTTCTTCGTGCAGAACAATGTTCACAAGTATGAAGTGTGTTTCCGGATATAGTGTTTTAGAAAAGTCTTGCCTGTACAAAGCCATCGATGAAGAATTCATTTTTACTATTGGTTGGGTGGCCAAGTTGGGAGACGGACAGACCGAAAGACAAACCATAGTTTTCGCCTTTAAGTGTCGTCTTTAGTAACGGTCGAAAATTTCAGGAAACCAGACACATGAACACTGAATGTTGCGAGTCCCTTGCACCCTTGTGCTAGATTAGAACTTAGAACTTTTAGAACTTAGAACTTAGAACTTTAGAATATTAGAACTTTTATGTTGCGAACGAAATAGGTCGCAGCGGTTTGACAATAGTGGCATTTATAATGTCGGGAACGACGGCGCGGATTGTTTCCCGTAAATCTTCCGACGAGAATCCAGGGGCGTTGACGGGGTTCGCCGAAAACTCTTTGGATGGTCGATCGTACTGCCTCAATCGCTTGTCCACGGTTTTCTGGATCATCGAATTCCTCAGTCACGAATTCAGCGACGGTTGTCGGGGGGTTGCGAATGAGTCTAGCAAAGAGCTTTTGTGTCACTCCCCGCATCAGAAAGCGCACCTTCTTCTCCTCTGTCACTGCGGGGTCAGCTCGTCGGAACAGCATCTTCAGCTCCTCAACGAACACTACAGCGCCTTCGTTGGGGTGTTGGATTCACATCTACAGCAATAGCACAGCGCGTTCTATACGCACGACAGTTGTGAACGTTTTCAAAAATTCTGTTTTGAACATGCTCCATGATGTTAGCGAGGTCTCGTGATTTTCGAACCAGACTCAAGCGGAGTCTTTGAGGTAGAAAAACACCTGCCTCAGGGTTTCTTCGTCATCCCACCGGTTGAAAATTCGAACGCGCTGCAGCTTCTCTAGCCACTGTTCCAGGTCTTCACCAGGGGATCCTCGGAGTGCAGGGGGCTCCCGAAGTTGCAGCAGAACGACGGGCGGATTGGCTTGGTTGACCATGGTGCTGGTGGCGACGTCTTCCTTCTTCACTTTCTCCGGGAGTAGTCCGAGCTTGGGTGGCAGGCCTTGCTGTCGGTGGCTGGTACGAGTGAGGCTTGCTTGGCGACTTGCACAGGGTTTAGTGTGCATGTACCCCGCAACCCCACCAGATGTTACGTAGCGAAAGACGGCACAGTTGTCTTAGGGGGATTGGCCAAGAAGAGGTTTTTGTTCTTATGAGAGTGTATCAGATAAGGCAAAGTAGTAGAGCAGAAGAAAGGAATGTTGTATGTAGATTCAATACAGGTAGGAAAAAAAGAAAGAAAGAGGAACGAGAATGCAAAATCAAAGTCAGCCTGATCGGAATAATTTTAGCACGGCAGACGAGCAGTATCCGAAATGAATGAATGTATGGTGAAACGAGCATCCTCATGGCAGTGGCCCAGCTTCTTGCTCCAAAAACATAGTGTGGTGTAGTGGCGCCCTCTAGTGGAGCGCCCGCTCACTGTGGGCGCTTGGTTGTGTTAATTGTAACTAGATGTCGTTGCTGTGGTCGCACGTGACGGGTCACGTGCGTATGCGTCTAGGTGTCGTCTTGTCGAACAATAAACGTTCTCTTTGGGCTCTGGTCTTGGTGCGAGCAGGCCGCACTCTTTCTTCTTGGGCTTGTGCGTGGGCCCGGCGCGCTGAGCCTTCGCTCCCGTCGCCGCCGAGGCCGCTCGCCGTCGCCCACGACACAACATCTTTTTGGCGACGAGGATGGGATGCTTTTCTTCTGCTGCGACGACATCGTCGACGGGTCCGGCAGAATGAAAACGTGAGTGCGTTTGACCTCGCTCGAGTGTGACTGTCCGGCGCGTCTGGCGTCGCGAGGCCTAGCGTTCTTTGTGCTGACGCTTGTCGAACCGTCGTTAGGCCTCGCCCTACTTCGTTCTTCTGCTTCTGCTCCTGCATCTCTCTCCTTCCTGCTTGGCAGCATGGGCCTCTTCGATAACCTGCCCGTTTTCCTCGAATTGCCGGGGCCGCCTCCGATTCCGTGGCATAACTGGAAAAAATTGTTTCAGGCCCATCTCGAGGCGGCTGGCGGCAGCGACTGGAATGACGGACGACGCGCGTCGGCGCTCGTCAGTGTTTTGGGTAGGGAGGGGCAACGAAGGTATTTTGCTGAGGCGGAGCAGGACGAAGCAAGGAGGGACGCCGCCAGTAACGTGACCGACGCTCATGTAACCAGCCCTATCGTGACCGACTCCGCGACCGACTGTAGTGTGACCGCATCCTCGGCTCCGGCCATTTCGAAATTCGACCAACTTTTGGAGCAGCTGGACCGGCTCTTCGCTGCGTCCACAAATACGCTTGTTGAACGACATGAGTTCACAAGCCGTCGTCAATTTCGGGGGGAAAGTTTTTTAGAATACGTGACCGCTCTAAAGGAGAAAGCCGTACGTTGCAAGTTCGGGCTGACGTACGCGGAGCGCGTCCGAGATCAAATCATACATGGAACGTCTAACCCCCAGGTTAGAGAAAAGCTGCTCGCACATGGCGAAAGGTTGTCTTTGGAGAAAGCTGAAGAGATTGGTCGGAGTTTTGAATCTTTGTCGTTGGCGAACCAAGCCTTCGGTTCGCATCAAGTACAAGCAGTAGGTCGACGAGGAGAAGGTGGCGTCGCGGAAGATGACAGTCGGGGAAGCCGGCGCGCTCAAGATGGCGGCGTGGAGAATCAAGATGGCTTGGGCCGCCGGGGAGGCCGGCGCGCTCAAGATGGCGGCACAGGAATTCAAGATGGCCTGGCCAGCCGGGGAGGCCGTGACGTCATTCCACCGGGTTCGGGAAGGCAAGATGGTGGCCTCCAAGATGGACGTTTCCATCCGCAGTCAGCTGTAGAGTTCCGCGGTACAGTTCAGCAGAAGTTTGCAGGCAAGCTTCAGTCGTGCGAACGATGCGGAAATAAATGGCATAATTCAGCATTTCAAAATTGTCCAGCCAGAAATCGGCGCTGCAACTCTTGTAATAAGTGGGGACATTTCGCATCGATGTGCCGCAAGCCGGCACCAGTGCATCGGGTTTCTTCGAAGGAAGCTACGGGATCCGCTTCGACACCGGAACCTGTAGAGCATCCAGCATCCACGGAGATCAACGCACCCGCAAGATCTTCCGTCTTAACAGTCAGCACTTCTTCTAGAAAGGACTTAGTCGTCCAAGCTGAAGTCAGCGTCAACAATCCTCCAAGAAAGGACTTAGTCGTTCAAGCCGAAGTCAGCGGAGTGACCATGCAACTCTTAGTCGATACCGGAGCATCCGTGTCGTTGATGACTGTCGAAGATTTCAAGCGTCACTTCAGTAAACAGCATGCGCTGTCCAAGGCTTCCGTCAACTTGTGGAATTTTTCCAAACAACGTATCGGCATCCGCGGCTCATTCCAAGCTCCTGTTCAAGTCTTGCAACGGTCTTGCTCCGTCACATTCTACGTCACCGACAAAGGGACATCTCTTTTGGGGCTCGACGCCATCCAGCAACTGGGCATTCAGATCGACGGTGCGTCTCTTACGTGTCGACTAGCATCGGTGTGTGCAGTGCAGTGTCCTGTGAACGTGCCCCCGGGTTTCGAACATCTCTTCAACGGCGAGTTGGGTCTTGTCAAGGACGTCTCGCATAATATCCAACGGCGGCCAGGTGTGACTCCAGTTGCATCTAAGCTACGAAGATTGCCTCTTGCTCTCCGTGATCCAGTGTCCAGCGAGCTGCGACGCCTCGAGGACAATGATGTCATTGAGCGTGTCGACGCCTCGGAGTGGGTTTCGCCACTCGTCGTCGTCCGGAAAAAGAACGGGGACATTCGGCTGTGTGTGGACCTCCGGGAACCGAATAAGGCAATTATCATTGATGGGTATCCTTTACCGCATGTTGAAGAGCTGTTGCAGATGTTTCATGGTGCTGTTTGTTTTTCTAAGCTTGACTTGGCGTCGGCTTATCATCAGTTGTTGCTGGAAGAGGGCAGTAGGGACTTAACTACTTTCGTGACTCATGAAGGTTTATTCAGGTTTAAGAGGGTGTGTTTTGGTCTGGCGTCGGCGCCTGCGGTTTTTCAAAAAATGATGTCTCAGATCTTAAAAAATTGCAGAAATGTTGTTTGCTATCTTGATGATATTCTTGTGTGGGGAAAGACTCAAGCTGAGCATGACGCGAGCCTGGTTGAAGTCTTAACATGTATAGCAAACAGTGGCATGAAGTTGAACGACAAATGTCTTTTTTCGGTCAAGGAACTTGATTTTTTGGGTCACAAGATTTCGGCTGAGGGCATCTCACCTTTGGAGAGCAAAGTAAAAGCTATAGTTCATGCTCCCGCTCCTACGGACATAAAGTCACTGCAATCATTTTTAGGTCTTGCAGGATACTATGCTAAGTTCATAAAGAACTATGCAGAGATAGTTGAACCACTTCGCCTCATGCTCAGGAAGGGTCAGACGTTTTGTTGGTCTGATGATGCTCAGCGCAGTTTCGATCAGTTGAAAGCGTGCCTCACATGTTCTCCGGTTGTGAAGGTTTTTAATCCTGACTTGCCTGTAGTAGTTACTACCGACGCATCTGATGTGGGAATTGGCGCGGTACTACAGCAGCGGTATGGTTCTCGGCTTGAAACCATAGCCTTTGCTTCTAGAACTTTGTCGGAGACTGAGAGAAAATACTCTGTGGGAGAGCGCGAAGCGCTGGCTTGTTTGTTCGCCTGCGAAAAGTGGCACATTTTTCTTTGGGGCAGACGGTTCACACTTAGAACTGACCATCAGGCTGTAGTTGCTTTGTTAGCCGCAGGAGACTCAGGTCGGAGACCTTTAAGAATTTCACGGTGGTCAGCGCGTCTGCTGTACTACAATTTTGACATCGAGTATTGCAAAGGGTCAGAAAATCTGGTGGCTGATGCTCTGTCAAGATTACCCATTCAGACCGGTCAGGAACTTCAGGAAGAAGAGATAGTGTCGCTGGTAACATCAGTAGTCGATAAAGAAACCGTGCAGCTGGCAACGAAGGCCGATGTAACGTTGCAGAAGGTAGCAGAGTATGTGTCAAAGGGTTGGCCTGATAAGAAAAAGGTACACAGTGACTTAACAGCTTACTTTCATGTAAGGGATGAACTTTCTGTTGTGGACGGATTACTCATGCGTGATGACCGTGTAGTCATTCCTGGTGTACTGGTACCTACGTTTCTCGAGTTGGCACATGAAAATCATCAAGGAATAGTACGAACGAAGCAACTTCTCCGGGAACGTTACTGGTGGCCTCAAATGGATCGCAATGTTGAAGAACATGTAAAGCATTGTCACGTTTGTCAGCTGGCAGACAAGTCTGCTAAGCCTCATGTAGCTCCGTTGCAGCCAGTGGAATGGCCTGAAGGGCCTTGGCAAAAGTTGGGAATGGACATCGTCGGTCCGTTAGATGTGTCGTACCCCCGATTTCTTGTTACACTAGTCGATTACTACTCTAAGTGGCCTGAGGTTCTGGGCACAAATTCCATTTCAACTGAGGATGTCATTAAGTTGTTGGACTCTTCTTTCAGTCGGGAAGGGCTCCCTGAGTTTTTAGTGACGGATAATGGACCCCAGTTTGTCTCCAAACAAATGCAAGAGTATCTAAAGGAAAAAGGTATCCGCCACGTGTTCTCGTCGAATTATTACCCCCAGGCTAATGGCCAGATTGAACGGTTTAACAGAGTTCTCAAAGAACATTTACAGGTAGCCAGACTGGAAGGCAAGGATGCTTCGAAAAGCATTACACAATTTCTTGGGTCGTATAGGGTCACACCACATTCAGTGACAGGTCTTTCTCCAGCTTTTTTGCTGCATGGACGTCAGCCTCGTTCCAAAGTGGATATTAGCAACTTCAGGATACGTAAAAAGGCAGCAGAATCGGACAATTTCCTGCCTCATGTTCGGAATCAGGTCTTCACGAAGCAGCATAAAGCTAAACAGTACTTTGACAGAAGGAAAGGTGCGCAGCCGACGCGCATAAAGGTGGGAGATGTCGTGAAGGTAAAATTCCGTAAGCAAGGATTTCTGAAGTATAGTAAGCCGTTGACAGTGCAAGCTCAGGTTGCACCTTTCACCTTTAAGCTCAGTGATGGAAAGATCTGGAACGCTTCGAAACTCACAGTCGTTCCGAAAGGAATTGTGATTGGCTCGGCACCGTATTCCTTTGACAATATTGAACTCTCGTCGAGGCATAAAGAGTTTTTGTACTCTTTGTCTAACTTGGACATTTGTGACAGTCAGTCCCCTAGTCTACAGTTGTCAGAAGGGACAAGCCCCAGTGTTCAGACAGACCCTGATCTGTCGGAGGTCTCCACCAGTGCAAGGTCTGAATCCATTGTCCCTCGGGAACCATTAGAATGTCAGGAAGAAAATAGTGAACAAACAGATCCAAATAGCCATGTAGACAACACAAGGGAAAATGAGGGGGTTTCTGGATCGTCAAATAATGCAAGTTCAACGTCTACGCGTCCGCGCCGTAAGACTAAGCAGCCTCAGTGGCTTCGCGAATATGTGCAGTAAGGGGTATACGTACGGTTCATGCTTTGCGTCATGTTGAACGTGTCATGTCTGTGTTGAATCGTATATCATCATTGAAAGTGTTTTGGACGGGTTTTTTTTTGGGACTTATAGAACTGTCGTGAGCGACTGATAGCCTGTTGTGTGAGTCAAGTGAAAGGTAGATGCAGACATTCTTCAAAGCACGGGAGAATGCTGTGGAGTGTGCATGTAAGATGCTGTATGTATTTCGCCGAGTGTGCGAACTTCTTTTGCACGGGAAGATGATGTGGTGTAGTGGCGTATTTCGCAGAGTGTGCGAACTTCTTTTGCACGGGAAGATGATGTGGTGTAGTGGCGCCCTCTAGTGGAGCGCCCGCTCACTGTGGGCGCTTGGTTGTGTTAATTGTAACTAGATGTCGTTGCTGTGGTCGCACGTGACGGGTCACGTGCGTATGCGTCTAGGTGTCGTCTTGTCGAACAATAAACGTTCTCTTTGGGCTCTGGTCTTGGTGCGAGCAGGCCGCACTCTTTCTTCTTGGGCTTGTGCGTGGGCCCGGCGCGCTGAGCCTTCGCTCCCGTCGCCGCCGAGGCCGCTCGCCGTCGCCCACGACACAACACATAGAAGCCCCGGGAGAGTCAATGACAGTCCAAGGCGTCGAAGGGGAGTCTCCACCGACCTTCTTTGATGATTAGAAAATCCGCGCCAAAAAACGCAGAAATGTTTACTACACACGCGTGACCGCCAGCGTCCTCTTCATCTACCTTCCGTGATGATGATCCCTTTTCGGCACAACGCGTCTAGCGTCCTCTTTATAGCGAATGCATCATATGTCTCGTAAAAATATGGCAAGGGTGACGCAGTGTGGGCCATCAATAAATCATACTAGCTTTCAGTGTGTTAACTGCACGTTGGAATTCAGGTTATACGATCAAAGAAAACTAGAGGTCCCACTGCAGTCGCCCGGTCATGTTTAAGGACAGTGGCTTTGGTCGGAGGCTTCCAAACGCGGACTCAAGGTTCAAGGACGACAGAGAGCAATCGCTGGGAAGTGACTAGGGATTCGCGACTGCTACATCTGCTTCCGTTAAGGGGCACTCCCCTGTTAAATTCCTATGGGACTTACGACTTCACGAACAACGGACTGGAAAACCATCGTGCACCAAAAAGACAGGTGTTAAAATACATATCAACATTCACAATGGCCTCAAGTTTGCTCATTTTAGAGATGTGTCCTTTCTGTACTGAAATAAACAACATAAAACTCTTGCTTGCTAGACAGCTAGCGCCATCTAGGTAGAATGAGATTAAATAAAACGCGTTTCTTGTTTATTTTTATTTCCGTAAAGTGGCCTAATTTTAATAGAAGCAAACTAGGCCATTGGGAACATTTCTATGAGTTTGTAAAACTTTTCGTATCGGTACACAATACTTTTTACGCCCATGGTTTAAGAATTCGAAAGCACCTTAGGAATGTGACCAGTTGAGACCCCATTAATTTCTCGATTATTCGGTTGAAGTTCACTGTAAAATTGACATCATTGATATCAGGACAAAGCAGACATTTTAACGAACGCCCCTTTTCTCTTATCTTCTGGCCCCTTTGATACCTCTCTGCAATTTATAGCAGAGAACGGCAGAAATACGCCACCAGTATACGCAAGAGGCTTGCTACCGTGTGGGAGCCAAAACGTTAATCTTTCGATGTAGCTAAATTTGTTGCCGGCGTACTCGCCTTTTATTCTTCAACGTGCATCCCGACCAGACGGGCTTCCGTGATAGCGTTGACCTAAATATGAAGTACAGTAGCCTCGCGATAATTCAATCTAGAATTGAACCCAGGATTTTGTTTCTTGGAATTATCAGAATCTTGAGTTATCCCAAGCTACCATAAGTATGATTCGGTGCAACAAACCAAGTTCTGTTGTGATGATACATTTACATACACAGTAATCCCTTTTTCATTGGAACTCGGATATCTCGAAATATCGGTAAAGTCTAAACTATTTTTCGCCGTGCCTGCCATAGGCGCCATGTATTTGCCCCCATTTAACTCAAAACACCGCTTATCTCGAAATTTTAGCGGATTTTATGACTTCGAGTTAACGAGTGAGAACTGTCTTTATACATACAAAATTAGCACGCAATATTGAAGCACTATCACACTTTGAAAAAAAAAACACAAATGGATGACTGCTTTGTCTTTGCATGAGAGTTCAAAACAATGTTTTCGATGCCAGTAAGATCAGCCAGTTCGTTGCGAGAAGTTTCTGCACTGATCAAGAACTTGCGGATGCAGATAGTTGGCTTTATTTGTGACTACACGGTTAGCGATATTATAAGGCTGCAAATGTGCAGCTAGAAGCGGCAGATGCCGCAGATATTTTCTAACAAGGGCAAGAAAAGGCACGAATTAAGCGAGCTTACCACACGTAGCAGGTTAAATTTAGCGGCTTTAAAATACATTCTAAACATAGCGGGCCAACCAAAATTTTGAAATTTTTTTGAAAAAACGAAAAGTTTGAATCATCGGACTTTGAATTATCGCGAGTCTACTGTAGTTTCTGTAGAGATACCGAGTGTATTAGGCCAATTTGTTACCATTTTTACGAATCTTTAGCAGGTGTAATCACAGTTTCGGCACCTACTTGGCAGTCTCCGCGGCTCTATGTACCTCTGGTATCCATGTGAAAGTTTTGCCAGTAGCGCATCAGCCGCGAGCAGCTCCAATGGGTGTAGCACTCTGGGCCTTCCGTGTGGTGCACGAAGAGTAGCCGGACGGGTTGCTGTTTAAGACGCTCCTGGTTCTTTGGGTACCGGGCTCCCCATTGTGGGCGAGACACGAAGCTGATGCTTGAGCACGCAAGCCACGTTCGAATCCACGACTTCGGAGGTTGCCACTGCAGTGGCCACGAGCCAGCGACACCTGTGCAACCAAGAGAAGACATGTTTCAAGCTGATATACATCATAGAAGCTGTTATGAAGGTTTATTCCTGGCGTAAAGGTGATACCAGTGCGATTCAGCGAGTTTCTGTACCACTATACCTCAGCTACAACCAGGGTGATGTTACGTGTGGTGATTACGTGCTTCAGCCTTGGTTTCACTTTGAAGGCTTCAGCCTTCACTAAGCTTTTGAAGGCTTTGAAGGCATTACTAAGGCTTCAGCCTTAGTTTCACTTTGACTACTATTTATACCCCAGTTTTTTCTACTTTGGCCATAGCGGTTTTGCCATATCCCAATTACACGCAAATGTTTCGCCTATGCCATTAGATACGCTTTTACGAGCTTCCGTTTTTTATGGAAGACAACATTTCATCGGACATTGATTTAGTGACGGCAGTCTGGCGGAACAGGACTCGTACATTAATTAACAGCCTGTTCAGTGCATATATGTTTAAGGCGCAGACTTAGGTCAACCTGAAATCGTCAATGCTTCCCCCTTTATAAGTCGGAAGGTGTAAAACATACTTTCACACAAAATTTTGACGCCTTTTACCGCTGCTTGAAGACAGCGCTGTGTGTAGAATACCGAAGCATTAAACGAACCCTGCAATACTGTTCTTATGTTTCTCCTAAGATCTGAATTTTTTTCAGAACGTAGACCCTAGCCGCATTTGGTAGGTAAGTACCAAAAAAGGGTCCCAAAGTACTTCAGCCAAACAATACTGCGATGGATATTTCAGAGTGTGTGATGGTATGTATTATGAGTAAGTCCAAGTTTAATCTTTCCGCCTGATTCCTCTCAGTGCTTATCATGCGTGCTTTTCTCCGGTTTTCCTCGCGGCTCGTGAGTTCTGCGAGTTCGGCGAGGCCGTTTGACGTCACAAGATATGAACTTCAAACGTCCCCAGCTTCTTCATTGGATATCACTTCACCATCTTCACCAGCTGCTCTTTCCGTTTGTCATAATTGACCACAAAACTCGTCTGATTGAATTGAAAAGGTTTAAGGTACTCGGTACAAAAAGTATCATTGCAGGTCAGATCTTTCAAGTGCACCTGGACGGGGACCGCGTCTTCTGCTGTGATCGTTATACACTTGAGCATTTCCAAGCGATCCACGGCAGCCAACCTCAGAAGTCACGCAGTGATGGATTTTCACTTCAGGCTAGCCGTGAACCCGCGAAATCCTTCGGTGTCGGTGCAGAAGACTTGCTTGCAAAACTGGGTTCAGAATGACTGCAAGTATTTTTGGTATTAGAGCCTTAGTTGTGGCCTTGTGCCGGAATGATTCGGGAGTCAGATCGACTGTGTGGTCCATGTTCTCGCAGAAACGCTATTCGCGGGAACCATTAGTGCATGATCCTTTTACCGAATCTCCTGCGGGGCGCTTTTGGACATCGGGAATGGTTGTTGGCGTGGATTACGAAGCGGATATTGACGCAGATGGAATGTCTTCCAACTTGTTCACTGGCGATGTCTGGTTCTTCGCCGCGCAGTGCGATGCGACTTGCGTTTCATTCCGAATCACGGGTTGAGTGTCTGTAGGCATGGTAGGCTCAGAGACCGAGCCACTCACCGACCGCTGTGCATAAGATGTCGGCGCCGTTCCTGCAGCATCGGCACTCTGTTAAGGTGCAGCTGGAGCATCCGTAGCTAGTGTGGTTGCCGTTGTAAGAGTAGACCGCAGAGGCGAGGGCGATCCCGCCAACGCAACGCTGGGCCAGCTAGGGCTATCTGGTTCAGTGTTCGTTCGTTTGTTTTGCTTTTGATAATCAATCTAGAAAGCTCGGCTAACTGATTGTTATCCGCAGTAGTCAACAGTTTTATGTTTCCATGAGTGAAACTTAAGCGCAAAATTTTTCACAGGGACGAGAAAGGGAACGACACAGGCGCTTGTGTCGTTCCCTTTCTCGTCCCTGTGAAAAATTTTGCGCTTAAGTTTCACTCATGGAAATTGCGAACCAACTAGCTCGTCTCTCCATTTTGCTTCAGTTTTATGTTGTTGCGTTTCGCAATTAGTTATTTAATTTTTTGTGTTAGTTCTGCAGTTTGTTTCCTACAGGCTACTTTTCCCACAGTTGCTGCGGATTCTATGATGCTTATTCTATGATAGGATGATTCACAATAACATTTTGAAAGAAAACGCCACACCCGAGTTCCTCACAACCAAGATATGCAACAATAAAAAGGCTTCGAGTTCCGCCAATTTCACCATTGCGTGAAATCTGGCAATTTTTTTCGTGAAGTTATTCGTGGGAGAGCACTGGATTAAGACTACATTGGTCCCTACGCAACTGTGTTTTAGTTATTTATTTTTAGTATTTTGGTTTCCTGCATTTTAACGATGATTGCAGGTCCTGCTATCAATAGCCATATTTTGTGCCGGTTGGTTTTGTTTGGAAATGTATCGTGCATTTTGTTGCTTTCGTTTTTTTTAACTGCTAACATTTACAGTAATATGACAAGTGTGCCAACTTCCCCGTGACGTGTTTTTGAGCCCATGCAAGGTATTTCACGTACTGCGCGGGAGACAGAGAGAGAGAGGAAAGGTTTTATTCTCCCTGAATTGGGCTCTTTACAAAGAAAGCTTCCGCGAAGAACGCTTCCGCGAAGAACGCTTCCGCAATGAGAAATCATACGGCGTACCAACGCCAGATGTTCCACCGCAGCGAAGCGTCAGCAGCAACAGACCAACAATCTAACGAGTTGCCCCGCGGAAGCGCAGCTGTTCCGTCACCTGGGCATTGCGATTTCTCATCTCTACGACACTTGTGTGCGCGTGAGCTCCAACATTCCGCTCACATGCAGAGATAATAAAAACAATCAATCTTCCCACTTCCCGCACAACGCAACTGTGCTGCTTTCCCTTCACAGCAATTTTGCGAAGTTCATACATTTTATCAGCCCTTTAAGCGACGCAGCTGCGTTCGTGGCCGTGCATTCCGGCGTGTGAGCTGTTCACAGTATTGGTGAACTGGGCCCGTTGTTGAAGCAAGTTAACGGAAAGAGAATGTTCATGTTGTTGGTATGCTTCACGAAAAATATGTCCAGCCATCATTTAACGTTATCTAAAGGACGCTTCCGCCTTCTTGTTCATTATATAAAAATTCTAACCTATCCACATTTAGTGTAAAGTAAATGAAGACAAGGTCGCTGCCATGTTTACTTCGCGTATCATTAAAGGCATCTTTCCTCCTTCTTGTACTCCTCCTCCTCACAGTAATGCTGTGTTTGGCTGCTTAGTCAAGTAGATAATGGGAACAACTGGCGTAAGAGCTTCTAGGATGGTTTCAGTCTGTTCGTCCACAGGATCCACTCATTCCATAACCAGCGGTGCTTCATTCTACCGCACGTACGTTACGGGTGGTGACAACACGTTAAGTGCTCAGAATCGATATCAGTGAGGCCATTTCTGAGATCATTGACGCAGCCACTTTCGGATGTGACGTCGCATTTTTAAGGACCGTAGTCGTTCTTGGGCTATATAAGCGTGAAATGTTCGGTCTGCCTGAATGTTCCCACTAATATGAATCTATGCTCCAGTAGACCCCTCAGTCAAGGAGATCTTTAAAAGCGATTTTGGCATGTAAAGGCATTGCGATGTCTTCCGCTCACCCGAGACAAGGAAACACAAGGAGCAAAGAACAGGCTCACAGGGCGGCCATGTCTTACAGAACATGATACTGTAGCGCCCTTTGGTCGGCGCCCTTAGCCGGGGCCTTGGCGCCGGCCATGAAAGACGAGGAGAATAAAGAAACGAGCTGCGGGTGCTTGGTGCGTCAGCACGGCACGGGCAGTTCTATTCAGAAAGCCTGCCACGCTGGCACTCTTTCTCTTGCGCTGCGCTGCGACCCCGAGGTCCCCGTCAGTGGTGAATCCGGAGTAAGACATGACCGACCACAGCAACCTTGCGCCCTCAGGCCCTCTCTTGCCTAACGCTTCCTCGCGGCCGCCGGACGTCGCAGTCATACAGCTCCATCTGCCCACCTAATGGCGCAAGATCCCGACGGTTTCGTTCACTCAGGTCGAAGCCGTCTTCGATCTGCACCGCGTCATCAGGGAGATTACTCGGTTTCGCCACTTGCTTTGCAACCTGCCTCCTGAGGTGGATAATGAAGCGGCCGACGTCATCGGTGCACCTTTGGGCGATGCTCCATACCAGCGGCTCAAGCAGAGTATTCTGGACCGAACCACGGCGTCCGAGAGCGCGCGCCTCCGGCACGTGCTCTTCCACGAAGAGCTTGGAGATCGCCGCCCTTCCCAGCTGCTCAACACCATGCGACAGCTCGTGGGCGCGAGCAACGTGGACTCGAACGGTGCGCTTTTAAGGAGCTCTTTCTGCAGCGCTTGCCACAGTCCACTCGCATCGTTTTAGCTGCTGCAGGGGACTTGATCCTAGACCGCGCCGCCGAGCTTGCTGATAGAGTTCACGACGCGAATTTTCCCTCAGTCGCCAGCCTCGCTTCGACAAGAGAGTCTTCGGCCGTGTCCCGCTTAGAGACTCGGATCGATCAACTCGCCGCTTCTATTGAAGCGCTTCGGACGTCCTCTGATCGCCAATGCGGCTCCTCCCCACGTCCTAGCCGTCGTTCGTCTTCCCCGGGCGGTTGTTGCTCGTGCCGCCCTCGAAGCCCGTCTATCTGCTGGTACCATTGCACTTTCCAGCACCGAGCCCGTCACTACACTTCCCCATGGAGCTGGTCGGGAAACGCGACGCGAGATCACTGATGGCGGCATGTGACCTCGCCTTACAACCTGGCCACCTTTTCCTTGTCATGGATCGCATTTCTGGTTTGCGCTTCGTTGTAGACACGTGTGCTGAGGTCAATGTATTACCAGCCACCGAGGATGAGCGTACTTCTAAGTACCCTGGACCTACGCTGTGTGCAGCGAACTCTACCTCTATCGCCACGTATGGTCTGCGGTCCCTCACCCTCGACCTTGGTTTGCGGCGCACATTCCGGTGGCTCTTCATAGTAGCCGACGTCAATCAGCCCATCCTCGGCTCCGATTTCCTGGCCCATTTTGACCTAGCCGTCAGCATGCGTCACCATCGACTGATTGACAGCAAGACGGGCCTTTCCATCCTGGGCGTACTTTCTACTGTCACTCCAACTGCCATCCGCACGCTTATTCCCTCATTCCCGTACGCAAGAATCCTCGAAGACTTCCCTGAGGTTTCGATACCCTGCAACTTAAAGCAGCCGTCCAAGCACAGCGTTACCCACCACATCGTCACGCGTGGTCCAACAGTCGCATCTCGGCCGCGGCGCCTCTTCGGTGAGCGTCTGGCGACTGCTAAACGTGAATTCGAGCCCATGCAGGAACTCGGTATTATCCACCCATCGTCCAGCAACCACGCGTCTTCACTGCATATGGTTCCCAAGAAAAGTGGAGACCGGCGTCCGTGCGGTGATTACCGGGCGCTCAACGCTCAGACTGTCCACGACAGCTATCCCCTACCCCACATCCAGGATTTTACAAGCCACTTGGAAGGGTACAAAATCTTTAGCAAAGTTGACCTTGTCATGGCGTATCATCAAATCCCCGTCGAGCCTGCCGATATCCCGAAGACGGTCATCACTACACCCTTCGGCTTGTTTGAGTATGTGCGCATGCCCTTTGGGCTACGCAACGCAGCTCAAACATTTCAAAGGTTCATTGCCGAGGTGACGCGAGGCCTTCCGGCTGTATTTGCGTACATTGACGACATCCTCGTCGCGAGTCCTACTCCACAAGATCACGAGCGTGACCTCCGAGAACTCTTTCAACACCTTCAACAATTTGGCCTGGTTTTCAACGCCCAGAAATGCGTCTTCGGATCTCCCGAGCTCGAGTTCCTGCGCCATCACATCTTGGCGCAGGGAATTCGCCCTTTGCCCTCTCACGTTCAAGCCGTGAAGGACTTCCCAGAGCCTACCAGCCTCCGCCAGTAGGCTCTGGGAAGGGCTACGTGAGAGGGCTGCCCTTTGCCCTCTCACGTTCAAGCCGTGAAGGACTTCCCAGAGCCTACCAGCCTCCGCCAGCTTCGTCAGTTCCTGGGCCTGGTGAATTTCTTGCGACACTTTATACCCCACTGCGCCGAGCTTCTCCATCCACTGACTGAGCTTCTTCGCACAACCAAGAGCTCCTCATCCGCGATTTCCTGGTCTCCCAAAGCTCAAGTCGCTTTCAATGCTGCTAAACAAGCCGTCGCCGATTGGGTGCTTCTCATCCACCCTAGAACCGATGTGCCCACTCGCATCAAGGTGGATGCTTCCAGCGTTGCAATCGCTGATGTTCTCCAGCAGAGAACGGACTCCGAGTGGCACCCGCTGGGTTTCTTCTCTCGGAAGCTCTAACCTGCCGAGACGCGTTACGGCGTTTTGGGTCGTGAGCTGCTCGCCATTTACGCCACCATCCAGCACTTCCGGCACTTTTTGGAGGGCCAGTCATTTCACGTTCTTACGGACCATAAGCCTCTGGCGTGCGTTTTCCGTACGAACTCCTCCAAGTACGTCGCTCGTGCAGTCCGTCAGCTCGCCTATGTTTCGGAATTAACGACGGACATTCGGCACATCAAAGGTACCGACAACGAGGCTGCTGACGCGCTTTCACGCATTACCTCCATCAGCAGTGCTGCATCTGCTGTGGACTGGGAACGCCTAGCCCAGGCGCAGGTTTGCGAGCTGCAAGCACTGCGGGACCACCCGGGTTCCATCCGTCTACAACTTGTGCCTCATCCGTTCGTGCCTGGCTCACTGTGGTGTGACGTGTCAGTGGCGGCGCCTCGACCCTTCTTTCCGGCTGCCTTTCGTCGTGCTGTTTTTCAATCGCTCCACGACATCTGCCACCCCAGCATCCGAGCCACTCAGCGCCTCGTTACACAGCGGTACGTCTGGCCGAGCATTAACACTGATGTCCGCCAGTGGGCCCGTTCGTGCCTCGCTTGTCAGACAGCCAAGGTGACCCGCCACATGAAGACTACCACGCAGCCTTTTTTGCAACCTAGCTGTCGCTTTGACCACGTGTATATTGATTTGGTCGGACCACTTCCTCCCTCCCATGACTGCCGGTACGTTCTAACAATGATTGATCGCTTCACCCGTTGGCCCGAAGCCGTGCCCATACCGGACATCAAGACAGAAACGGTCGCAGAAACCTTCATTTCGGCATGGGTTTGCCGTTTCGGCTGCCCCGGCATTGTTACCACGGATCGAGGCAGGCAGTTTGTATGTACTCTGTTCACTTCCCTCAGCCGCCTGCTTGGCAGTAAACACTGGCGCACCACGGCATACCATTCCTGTGCCAACGGCATCGTTGAGCGGCTCCATAGCCCACTAAAAAGTTATCTCACTGCGCGCCTGGTTCGAGAGCACTGGCACTTGGTCGATCACCTTCCTGTAGTGCTTCTCGGCCTGCGTGCCGTCCTTCGTCGCGACCTCGGCTTTTCAACAGCTGAACTTGTCTACAGTGCCCCCCTGCGGCTTCCTGATGACTTGTTCGTCCCTTCGGCCTCCTCGCCCCAGCCGCTTGAGTACCTGCAATGCCTACAGGACTGCACGCAGCACCTGCGACCGGTCCCGCTTCAATCTCCTGACCACCGCATCTTTGTGAATACCGACCTTGCGTCTTCGACACACGTTTTCTTCAGGCGAGACGCCGTAAAGGCGCCTCTTACTCCCTCATACGATGGGCCGTACAGTGTCCTTAACAAGACTCAGAAGTCCGTCGCCATCCTGTTGAATGGCCGCGAAGAAGTCGTCTCATTGGACCGACTCAAACCGGCCTACCTCGAGACGCCACCCCACGAAGTCTGCTCAGACATCGCAGGCCTAAACACTCAACTGCTCGCCCAACGCCCATCTGCCTCGCCGTCGCGTGAACTTCGACATTCCTCTGGGCGGGGGGCACTGTAGCGCCCTTTGGCCGGCTATGACAGACGAGGAGAATAAAGAAACGAGCTGCGCGTGCTTGGTGCTTCAAAGCCTGCCACGCTGGTATTCTTTCTCTTGCGCTGCGCTGCGACCTCGCGGTCCCCGACAATACAATTCATCTTATATATATATATATATATATATATATATATATATATATATATATATATATATATATATATATATATGCATATATATATATATAGGACAGAAAATAAGGGTTGGCAGTCAAGAAAACCTCGGATAGCAAAGGGGAGGTTGTGGTGGGTCATAGAAAGAGATGAAGAATTTTTTGAGTCGAAAAGAAAGTGGTGAAAAAATGCCGGGTGGGATCGTGGGTTCGGATCCCACCCGGCGGGCATTTTTTCACCACTTTCTTTTCGACTCAAAAAATTCTTCATCTCTTTCTATGACCCACCACAACCTCCCCTTTGCTATCCGAGGTTTTCTTGACTGCCAACCCTTATTTTCTGTCTTATTTCACGGAGCCCCTCATTTCCCAATTTCTGATTCGCTACATGCTTAGCGAGGGCCTCTGTTCTGGCAGTCTTGGTGCCAAAGGGAGCTTAAGAGGGTTCAACGCTGGTCGACCACTCTCGACATGTCGTAGACACTCGAGTCACGGCCCGGGGGTTAAAAAGAAGGTCCCCTTCACCCCCCAGTAGTCCGAGTGGCGCTGGCTACCACCCCCAAGTGCAGGAAACAAATATACCTTAACATAAATACCCGAGAAAGTGCTGGGGAAACAGCCCCGCTGGTAGCGTAGTGGTTATCGCACCAGGCCGGTATTCTGGAGGTCGTGGGTTCGGATCCCACCCGGCGGACATTTCTTCACCACTTTCTTTTCGACTCAAAAAATTCTTCATCTCTTTCTATGACCCACCACAACCTCCCCTTTGCTATCCGAGGTTTTCTTGACTGCCAACCCTTATTTTCTGTCTTATTTCACGGAGCCCCTCATTTCCCAATTTCTGATTCGCTATATATATATATATATATATATATATATATATATATATATATATATATATATATATATATATATATATATATATATATGGGTGGACCTGTTCCAACGTCCTGGCGCGGCTGGCGTTGCTCGTTCTTTTGCCCATTATTTGGCTCAAAGAAAACCTCAGCACCATTTGACGCAAACTATGAGTACTTCAGCAGTAGTTCCCGCGTCCCTTTAGTTAGGAATACAGGTTGGGTGATTTTTAAGATTGCGAGTATTAAAAACAACACGTTAAAAATGGACCAGAAAAGCACCAGCATGTGTGAGATGCAAGCGCAAGTATTTGTGTTTGCGCATGTGTGCAAGCGCAAACACAAAAAGATCAGAAAGAGCGGGAAGAACAGAAAGCAAGAGATAATAAAAAGGATGCACACTTTCCCAAAAGATGGCGTGCGAGCAGAGCGAATGCGGAAAAATTTAATTGCATTTCACAAACTTCCAGGAGCGAGATGGGACAAGTAGTGAGAGCATGAGGGGTGGGGGGGCAGAGCGAAGAAGGAGTTGCGTGGCTGGAAAGAAAGAAGACTATTGTCTCTCGACGACATTTGCATCAAGCAGATACGCGCCAATCTTTTGTTAAAATTTTCCACGAATACTTTACTCATGATGTGTACTTTGTTCAGCAACTTTGCAGCGCCGTTTAGGTTGCGGTGAACTAAAAACTTCATCGGCAATTCTTCGTCTCGTCACGTGACGCACGAGCAAGAATATCCCGGTCGGATCACTTATACCGCGTTATTGGCTTTGTGTCCTAACTCGCAATAACTGTAAGGTTTTGTTTGCGGAAAAGAACGCTATACTACAGTCATGTCTCGTTAATATGGACCCCGTTAATATGGACACCCTGCAATATAGACGAAGTTTTCGGCGACGGGTCCCTCGCCATGCAATTCTTCCCCGTTGCATTTCTACCCCGTTGCAGCCCAAGGATGCATTTATCTCGGAACCCTCTTCCTTGTAGTACCAGCGAGTAAGATTGAGAACATTAGTGATCACCGAACAACACTTTACGGTAGGGACAACAGTGTTGACACCCTTTCTCTATCAAACAAGATTGCCCGCCGCGGAATACGCCGGAAAGAAAAAGTCCTGTGGCTCAGGATAGGATACCACGACGATAATGGTTCGTGCCAGCATTCCCTGCACATAAAAGAAGGGGCTGTAGGCTTCTCTGGTCAGTTCGACGGAGGCGATGGCTGGTGTTCAAGTGCTTCGAATAGTCGACGTGGTGCGCTTTCTGAACATTACAGTAGGATTGAAGACATCAGTTCAAACCAACATCTCGCTTTCTGTCTGAATGAACAGTGCTCTTTTCTGGAACAATTATTCCTAATGTTTGTGTTTTTGACCTCGATTCGTTAACATGGACGACGTACATTATGGCCAGTTTTTCTGTAGACCGGAGGAGTCTATATTAACGAGACATGACTGTATTGGCTTCCATGTTCAGCGTTTTGGTTAATGGAGTTCAAGCGCAAGATTGAGCTTAATAATTCTAAAACAATTTCACCGTGAAGCCCCTATTCTCCAATTTAACTTCTCAATGGACTTGGCACGTCTCATGCAAGGAATCCGCTCCAGGAAAGTTGTAAGCGAGCCTTTAGTTCGCTGACATCAGTCTGACATATAAGGGATGCTCTGCTGAGAAAAACTTGGGTCTTGATGGCGCCAAGTTCTGTCTCGCATGCCCTAAAAATGCTTCTGTGACCGGCATAAAACCAGGGACCCGTAATTTCCGTAACATGTGATTTCTAGATTCAGCTTCCCTGCATTCTTCCGTGCCAACTTGCATTGGTTCTAAGCTGACCTAAACTGGGATCAAAGATTAACGTTGAAGGCACTGCACGAAGGAACAGTAAGAAAAAGCTGTGGACGCAGATGGTCAACTACGGGACGGGTCTCGCCTACTTAGGGGCGTCTCCTCTCATTTAGAATAGCTTGACAGAGCTCGGCAAGACGCCAAGACGAAGCAGCTCAAGCTCCTGCAAAGCTACGGGCACCCTAGCGGCGAACTTGCCGTGGCGCCGCGCCAACCGAGCTGCCGTAGCAGCACATGGTTACCCAGTTCTGCGCGCGCGATCGCAACCAAGATCTCCCCCCACCGTCCCAGGCGAAATGTATACTGGTCAGGATGGCCCGTGCTCGCGGAAACGGCGGTGGGGAAATGTCAACAGGTTGGCGCGACACGTCACCAGCGCGCCGTCATAGCGGCCATCCCACATTGATCGTTGCACACTGCGGAACGGCGAAAA
This sequence comes from Haemaphysalis longicornis, assembly GCF_048455015.1. Taxonomy (NCBI): domain Eukaryota; kingdom Metazoa; phylum Arthropoda; class Arachnida; order Ixodida; family Ixodidae; genus Haemaphysalis; species Haemaphysalis longicornis. Next base: position 140,173,022 of record NW_027526445.1, read on the forward strand.
TGGATCTCGGTTTCATTCACTCTGCGGCAAGGAAAACGCGCCGTTCTCAGAGAGAACACGTTTCCTGCGGCTGCCGACGTCTGCAAGCGGCGTGTGGCGCGGCACGGTGCCGCTATGTGCACGTACAGTCGGGTGTACGTTTCATATCAGTTGTGATACCGGTTCCTGCGGCGCACCTTCAGAGCCACCGACACGCAAATTTTTAATGGCTCTGAAGCTTAAATCAGGAATGTTGGTAGTTCGTGATCTTCAACCCCCCCTTTTTTTACTGCTACAATGTGATCCTTGAAGGTTCGCTGAAATAGGCAAGCTTAAGTCAGGATTTGTTTTGTCCACACAGTGCGAAAATAATTGCGGATGCTTTCTACATTCAGCTGAACCCTTGGCTCGTGATACAAGCCCCAGTGAAGAATTTCCTAATTATTTATCCTACGCGCAACCCTTAACTGGTACCAAAGCATATAGGGAGTATTAGAGTGCCTTATGCTTTATAGGGATATGAATACGGCTGCAGTCACCGGAAAATGTTTTATATGACATTACATCTTGGAAAACAACAATATGCAATTGCGGGGGACGTGTGAATGTGCATTTATTTATTTGTTTATTTATTTATTTATTTATTTATTTATTTATTTATTTGTTTATTTATATATTTATTTATTTATTTATTGAGCGAATGACTGACTGAGGGAGTGTCAAGCGAAGCTTATTGGAAGAATCGCTGGACGACTGCGTGATGAACCCTTCGGGAACGGGAAATTGTGTGTGATGCGGGTCAAAGCTAGGTTTGGGTGAGAAAAATTGTGAACCATTGGGTGAGAAAAATTGTGAAGACACTTAAACACTACTTAGGACATAAAAATGCGCAAACGTTCGGGTCCACTTGGCGAAGGTGTCCTCTCGTTAAGCCGAATGCTCTGTTCTTTTTCTCTGCGCCTTTCCTGCCCCCCGGTACTAAGAGTCGGTTCATACCCGCGTTGTCATCGCCATGCAAAAAGGCCATTCAGCAGGAATTACTTTTCTACTCGCCTAACTGACACTTCATGTACGCCAATTATTTATGCCGGTCACGCTAACTATTTTGTAGGCTTCGATACATATATTTTCCACCTTTTGTTAGCATGAGTCGTTGAGTTGGATGCCTGCTTGTCACGTATAGCGGATGCACCGAATACGAATCCCACCCGAGCCAAATTTACCCCGTTTTCTTTTCAACAACACCATCACATTTCTTTGTTTACTGGAGCTTCCCTGATACACTTGGGGTAACCGGAGCCTTGTTTCGCCTGTATTAAGGAGAAAGCCTTAAATCTTTGCTTCAAGCACGCGTTGTGAAGTTTAGAAAATTGGTGGTACAAAAAAATTCACAGCATATCCACGGGGTGAATGATGATGAGTGGGCGAAGCTCCTGAGGGGAAATCATCGGTAAAACCTTGATTCTTCAGTGAAAGTTCGCCCACTACATCTGTGTCCGAACGTAACGTCTAGAAAGTCTCGCTTAAACCGCGCGTCGGCACCTTGGGGCTGAGCTCGCCTGATGCGTTTTGCAGACGCCTCACGAGCTCTCACTGCATCGGGGTCTGCCTGCCGATACGCGCGCTTTCTCGCCGCTTCCCGTTCTCTGACGTTTTGGAGATCCTCTTCGCGCCGCAGCCGTGCCGCTTCGCGTACGGCAGGGTCCTCGCGCCGTTGCCGTGACGCTTGGGCCTCTCGTTCTCGAACGCTGGGATCTTGGCGGCGTCGTCGCGCAGCCAGACGACACGCTTCGGCCTCCCGCTCTCGTACGGCAGGATCTTGGCGGTGGCGTCGCGCAGCTTCACGGAGCGCTTCTGCCTCGCGGGCTCGCACATCTGCAGCCTTATCCATCGGGCGACTCCGAGCGCGCGCCAACAGCGAACGGATTTTATTACAACGCTCCCCGCCATCTAGTAAACAATCCAAGAACTAAACTAGAGGTAGCCAAGCCATCTAGTAAACAATCCAAGCGCATCTTTTCATCATATACAAGTACCGCCATCTAGTAAACAATCCAAGAACTAAACTAGAGGTAGCCACGCCATCTAGTAAACAATCCAAGAACTAAGCTAGAGGTGGCTACATACATACGTCGAGGATGGACAGACCCACGCCCTAAGGAGCTTCGCCCCTAAAAAAAGCTGAACTTGCGCGAGCCGGGTCGCATAAGCAGGGGTCGCGCGCCAGGAAACGAAAACACTAGTGCTGGAGAAATGTCCGAGTGTTCTTAAGCCACGAGCGTTCCAAACGGAACGTGGATCCCATTTAACGGAAGATTTCGTTGCTATTGCCGTTTGATTTCTTAAATGCTGCCAGGAGGTAGCGCTGGCAACAGCAGGCGACGGTTTTGTGCCGATGATGTAGTATTTCATTTGCTATCATAAAAACCAAGCATTCATGAACTTTTTAATAAAGGAACACTGCTAATACCTTTTGTGCATAGATTTGCTCCTCATATTTGCGTAATGAATTGTTCTTGTTCAACAATGTTGACAAATATGAACACTGACACCGCACTTAGACGTTTAGATTTGATATTTACTACTATTGCGCAGTCTTTACTTCACTTTGGCCGGGTGGCTCAATCGAGTCACAGACAGACAGACAGACAGACAGGCAGACAGAAGAAAATTTGTGCGCTTAAGTAGCCCAAGAAAGACTGAAAAAAAAAGAAACTGACAAAATCCAGAGGGGCGAGAAAACGCCCAGCTCACGTGAGCGCATGCCTCACGGGTACTGCCGAGTCTTCGGCTCACGCAGTGGTTTTAGCAAGAACCTTTCGTAGTTGCAGGGGGGAGGAGGTGAAGTGCGGGAAGTAAAACCTAAAGCCCGCTACCCCAACACTACAGAAGAAGTGAAGAGGGAGATGGAGAAGCATTTTGAGAAGTTGGCTGCAACAAGGGTCGCATTCCGTATCGAACAACATTTCGTCTTGACCACCGTAGTTTTGTCCAGCTAGTGATGGGAGGTGTCTCGGAGGAGAGTGCAGTTTTCCATCGTTTTAAATAAAAATTGAGACATTACGGAAAGTTGAGCTGAGAGTGACAAGCGCCGCGCCCTTACAATGCTGCTGCTTTTTTTTCCAGGTCGGCTGTACAACATGCGCCTGCATTTGTTGCTATAGATTTAAAGAGCTCCGTTATGCCTGTAATGCCGGTACTTCTGTGGCTTTGTGGGCAACATGCCAGGAGGCGGCGGCAAAGTCAGTGTTTGGGAAGAAAGTGCTAGCGAACAGCGTATTTATCAATGCCTGCTTGACTTCAGTATTTGCAAATGGCTTACAGTATTTTTCGATGGAGAGAGTTGGAATAAATAAAGTTCTTACCAAGGAACCTTTTACGTGTTTTTCATGTTCAGCGTTTTTATACTTTGATGTTAATTACTGGTTCAAAAGCATTTTTGTGCATGCAGTTGCTATGCAATAAATTTTCTGTGTGCAGAATAACAAACCTTTCACGTTTTGCCATAAATATGTTAGAAAAAATACTAGAAATTACGCCCAATACGGCTCCACTATACACCTAATATAAAATAACATACGGGCTGTGAGCCTTACAACTCCCAAATACAGTCTTAAATGACCCTACAGGGCTTCTATAAAACACTTAAAACATCAAAAATACTTCGAATGCTGCTGAAGAGTACTCCGAACGCGCCTCCTGAAAACTCATATTGCAGAGAATAACATACTCCCGACGCTGCCCTTAAAAGCTGTGATTTTAGTGGCAGTAAAAATTTACTCCTATATACCACTAAATAAACCACGGAAATGCTTGGAGTGAGGCGATACTCCCACTGGAAGGAGTATTGTATACTCCGATTTGGGGATGAGGTGTGCGACAAGCCATTCACACCCATTTCGGATTATTTGTGCTTTGTGTAGAAACCGAACCCCAACACGACGAATTAAGCCCCTTCGATCCCCCACCCTCCACACGTTGACGAAGGCCACCCTCCAAGGCTCCGTTTTCTCGCTATTGTTGTTTAATATTGCCCCCCGTCACCTTCCTACTTACCTACAAGCTATCCCCGGCCAACAGTACATTTTTTACGCGGACGATCTGACCATTTGGACAATGCAGGGATCCAGCTGCGCGCAACAAGAAGCTCTCCAACAAGCGATCGACACAACTGTCGGCTATCTCTTGCCCAAAGATTTCACATGCAAGCCCAACAGCTCGGCCCTCCCAGTCCTTCGCGTCCGCACCCGAGGTCAGCCAGCCGTGGCTACTCCTAATCCGCGAGTTACCATCCAGGGCTCCCCCGTTCCCAAAGTCTCCAACCTCCGTATATTGGGTGTTTCTGTCCACTACAATGGTTCCGTCGCCATCCTCCTGCCTTAGCTACACAAAACGGTCCCACAGCTCACTCCCCTCATACGACGAACACGGGGATTGACTCATGGCCTCAAAAAACCGCAACCTGGTCCAAGCACTACCTGGTCAGCACCATAACCTACTGAACTGCTCTTGTGAAGCTAAAACCACAGGAAGCCAACAGGCTCGATGCTCTAATGCTTAAAACTTACACAGCCGCTCTTGTACTCCCAACGTACACTTCCAATGAGCGTCTATTTCACCTCGGCCTGCAAAAACACGCTTAGTGAGCTACTACAAGCACAGCGCACGTCCCACCTCCATCACGTAGCCTCACTTCCTTAGGTAGACGTATTCTCCAAAACATCGTCCAGCCCACCCTTCCCATCAACACAAACTCCAACGTATCCCACTGTCGGTTCGTCAACGCCTGAAGGTTAGCGTGGTACCTAAACACATGCACCCTTTTCTCAATCGGGGACGTCACGAAACCCAGGTGAGGATGCTCGACAAACGCTACGGCACCAACTCCCAAGCACGATATACAGTCATAGCTTAAACTCCCAACCACACGTGCACTACCCTAGTTATGGTGGGCTCGAACAGACATATCGCCACAGCCGTCACCTATCGAAATCTGCCCGTCACCACAGCCGAAGCGCTTGCCATCGTACATGCCGCTACCACGCGCCAGCATCAACCATACTTGACCATCAAAAGGGACTGCCAAAAAGCCTGTCGTCTGTACCAAGCTGGTCTTGCAACACCCCAGGCCCTCCCTGTGCTGAAAAACCTTCCCGAGGACATTGACATTTCGATCATCTACCCCAGGCCAAACTGGCCTTTCAGGAAGGAGGCCGCTCATGCCGCAGCCCGCTATCTACTTACACGGGCACTCCCGTACTCAAGGAACGACACCACCGAGCCCCTAATCTGTGACCATCAAGTTCCACCTCCACTGGATTCTACCTACAGTTCCCTCCTGGCGCACTACACCCGCACACACGCACACGCACACGCACACGCACGCACACACACACACACCCACACACACACACACGCACACACGCACACACACGCACGCACGCACGCACGCACGCATGCACACACGCACACACACACACACACACACACACACACACACACACACACACACACACACACACACACACACACACACACTACATTCTCTCCAACCCCCAGCGCACATGTACCGCCGTCTACACACAGAAACCCTCTACAACCACACTATCCTCTCCCACATATCTCCGTCCCTTTTCCCGCACAACTGCCCACAATGTGACACTCCCTCACAACCTTGCGTATTCGTGTCCCCACCACCCCCACCTCAACCACTCCCTTTTCCTCGAGGCATCTGTGCTGACCAGCTCGGCGCCGGAGCATCAACTCGCCCTGGTGCTACGAGCCCTGTATTCTGCTCAGGCTCGCAGCCTCCTGGACACAGGAGGCTGACCACATCCCTTTCCACTCCCTTGGTTGCTGAAAAAAGCTGATTTTACCCACACCAACGGTAATGCTAAAGATGAAAGGACACCCTGCTTGGGAGAGGTCACCACAACAGCCGTATTCTTTAGAAGCCATTATGGATAACTGGAGATATGGCTATGAGTTTGCCAATCCTTCCCGAGACGACTTGCAGATACCTCCACCTTGGCCTCGAGATGACGAAAAGGTGGTGGAAGTCTACAATGCTGAGGATGACTTTGCATGCACAACTCGCCGCGACGAAGAAGACGACCTCTTTGATGCATATGACGACTACTAGCACTGAAACTATGCAAATAAACAATGATACTGAAATTTAACTAGGTGAAGGGAAATGGTCACCGACAAGTTCTTCGCCATTCAAGTACTGCGCGTGAGTGCAAGCGTCCGTGAATTTTTTTAGTCGTCGTGTTATTTCTGATCTACCCTTTAGCCCTTATGTGTTCCACATGCTGGTCACGACGAGACGACGCCATACTTGCAAACTAGCGAATTAAGTAACGAATTCGCAATAATTGGGCAGTTTGGTAGAATACAAAGAATGTGTTAACAACTACAAGTTGTTATAACAACTATGAGTTGTTATTACACGCTGAGCGTGTAACTACGCCACAGAGTTGGAAAGTATCCGCGAGGAAGTCGGCGAGGAATTGAGCAATGGTGAGGCCGAGAACGTGCGTGAGTGAGCTGAGTGCTGCTGTTCTGGTAGTGAAAGTGATAAGTGCGATAGGCAACGGAGGTCACCATGTAATTAGCGGCGACTGCGACATCAAGAGCTATTTGAACGTGAGGGGAAATTCCCGCGTGAATAAAGCTAATGTTTTATAGAGCTGGACAACAAGAGTTGGATTAAAGAAATTTGGGAACAGCGTTCAATATATTTACGTCAGTAAGAGCGGGAAAAAAAAAGCTCCGATCGATTTCATTGGTGATCTAGTTGTGAACATGAATGTCTTAGCCTGTGTGGGAACAAACCAGCAAGCGTTGTGAACTAGACGCAAATATTACATGAACACGCATAAGCTGAAAACACCGGTAGCAAACACAAAGAAAGTCCGCAATAAAAACAAGAAAGTTCTCAAAATGACACGAGGACACAACAAAGAGAGCTGGCTAGGTAACTATCACTCGCTCCAATCGCACATGGTCCATACATTCTGTCTCCATCCTCACCTGAAACCACATTTCCAAGCGTGGCTGCTGTGAACAAGAGGGCGAGGATAAGACTGTAGCTCATGTATGTGTCGTGCTTATTCCCAAGTAAATCGCACCAATCCCTGCTGTGTCGCCTCTGGTGGAAGTTCTTCTCCTTTCCAGTGCACATGCGCAACACTCTGGCGCCGGATGATGAATGGCTTCGTAACAGCGAAGGCAACAATGCGGTCGGCGCGCCTTGTCGAATAGTATTTGTGTCAGTGGGACCAGCTGCGAGAGTTTCTCTCTCCCGGTTAAGCGAAGAACTGTTTCCTTTTCCGAATAGCTTGTTTTTGTCTGTTAATTTAAAGCGGAGAGCCTCTCGGCTGGTTGTTTCAAAAATGCTGTCGCGCACGCCCCCGTTGTGTTGCGTTATCTTCCGGAGATCCAAGGTTGTGCGCAAGCGAAAAATTCTTCTGTCTCACTCAGCCCGCACTCGAGACAGCCGTGGGCCCGTGCATCAGACCGGACGAAAAGGTGGTATTTTCACAGAGAGAACAAAAGATATCGAAAGTGTGAAACAGGTGCTCTTCAATGTCAAAAGAGAAACCCAGATGCATTTTGACCTTGCAACCAACTCGAAGCGGCACCTACTAATAAAGGTGCCTGGGGGGCGTTGAAGCGGAAAAAAGATACCGAAAGAGTGAGCGCTATGCTTCATGCACGCGCAACGGCCCGTAACCCGCGGCGGCAACTTCGACGTTCAATGTTTTCCGCCTGTGGATGTATTTTTCAATCCATCTGTCTCTTTGGTGTTGTCCCCGATGACGCGTTTCGCAAGGTTTCGTTACGCTTGAAAGCGGTTCTTCCCACTGCTTTGTCACACAGGACATGTCTAATTTTCCCTTCAAGCTGAGTTCGCATTTCTCTTTTTTAAAAGCGCACGTATTATGGGGCTTGTATGCCTTATGGGGTCGCAACATAACTTCAGCGTTCTAGTTGCAAACAGCAAGAAAGTAAAGACAGTTAAGAAGTCTTGGTATTTATTTAAATACCATACACGGAATCAGCTTGCGCCTCTTCACGAAGGCATTTTACAGTGCGATGATATGACCTACTGGGTAAGAACTATTCACAGTAAAAGACCTAACATACTCGTCTTGAAAAGGCAAGAACGAAGAAAAGGAAGCAAAAACCCGAAGTCGAGTGAGTTTTTTTTTACATCAGCACGTGTGGTCACGGGGGAAATACCGTGTGGTAGGGCTACACATATCAACAATGGGATCAGTCGGTGCATTGGAAACGAACTTCTGGAAGGAGACACGTACGGCTCGCTCAGGGAGCTTTCACAATGGCATTTGCGAAAGCTATTGGCCTAAATTACAAGAAAAAAGGGCCCCGGTGAAATTCTGGATGAATCTCGAAAGTTGCACTGTACCTGCCTGAACTGTTGAGACACATGGCATTTGACTCAAAACGAGTCAATTGATTCTTCTTAGCTAGTGTCACCGAACTTCAGTTTACTCATTCCGAAAGATGATAACATGACACACGGTCTAATATATTGTTATAGAGTTAGCATAATAGTGCGACGGGGAAAAGTGTATGCATCTGAGTCCTCTTTTAAAATTGAAGAGAAGGACTCCAAGTGCCAGCAGCCACCCTAAAGTCTTCAAGCGAAGCTTTATATGGATAGGCGAAAGGAAAACTCGGTGGTCCCTAGTACGCAGGGAACGCTTCCCGCGCAACCTGATGTGGATGCGCGAAAAAAGCATATTGGAGAGGAGTTAGAGGTAAGACGAGAGGGCTCGCCTGAATTTATAGGTCATGTACCTACCGTTACTCACCTACGGGGCCGAAACTCGGGGGCTCACTAAAAGGTTCCAACTTAAATTGAGTATGAATCATCGAGCAACGGAATGGAAGATGGAAGGTGTAACATTAAGGGACAAGAAGAGAGCGGAGGGGTTCAGGGAACAAACGCGTGTTAAGGACAACTTAGAAGAAATTAAGATGAAGAATTGGGCAGGGCATGTAATGAGAAGTCCAGACAACGGTTGGTCATTAAGGGTAACAGAGCGTATCCCAAGAGAAGGCAAGCGTGGCAGGAGGAGGCAGAAAGTTAGGTGGGAAGATGAGACCAAGAAGTTTGTGGGGGCAAATTGGTCGGAATTAGCACAGGGCCGGGGTAATTGGAGATCTGTAGGAGAGGCCTTTGCCTTGCAGTGGGCGTAGACAGGCTAATGATGACGAACTGAACTTACTACCGACCCCTGTAAGTGGGAACGGCGCATAGAAGAGAACAAAAAAAGACTCTATCGAGCAGCGATCTACTCTTAAAGCGCTGATCAAGCGACAACGGCGAGCAGGGGTATGGCAGGGGGATGGCGATGCATGCGGAGCTGCAGGATACAGCTTCGCTCGTTATCATTCATAACGGGGTGCATAGACACATTTTTTTTTATTTATGGCTACTATTCAACCGGGATCAATCACCGCCTTAACCAAAAACCGTGATTTTGAATTATCTGACCGGTGCAGCGGAACATGCATTCTTATATAACGGCAGTATTAAACACTCGTGGAGAAACACAAAACACTATTTATTTGGTATAAGCACAGCCATTTGGTACCGAAAGGTAACAGATTTCATTCACCAATATTTCGAAATACCCCATATTTCCTATTCATTAGTTTGCAGAAAATTCGAAATATTGAAAAATAAATGCTTATTTTTTTTCTGAGGATACGCACACGTGTGTGCTCTATTACAGAGTCTCGAACATTGCTCACAATGCGAAGGCCACGTATAGATCTGGCCTGCCTCAGCCTTCTGTGAAAACCCGCTAGCATTGTCCAGCTTTGACAAAGAGAAGAAGTATACGAATTAGATTCATGTGGTATGGACGGGAACGGGCATTATGCTGGCCTCAAGTTGTACGTTCTAAATGCGGCTTTCGTCAAATATCTAGGAAGAAGACGCAGCCGTATGTGCATCGACGGTGTCTCATAATGACGCGCAAAATTGCCTTCGTGGTTTAAAGCACCTGATGTCCTCTGCTCGCCTTTCTCTTGCGAGAACCACCTGAAAGGTAAGTATCGGTTTGTCTGTAAACTAAGACAGGTTTACACCACTTTGATTTGCCTTACCCTTTAGACAGGAGAAGTAGGGAATGTTCGAGTACTCGACTACTTGGTTTCGAGTTTTTTACACTTGTGTACTGAGTGTGAAAAGCAGGAAGACAGTAGAAATATCAAAATTAATTTTTGTGACAGTGTACGCATGGTACATTTTACACAGTTATTGTTTCTTACATGCGCTGAAAACTATAATCAGGAATGTGTACAAATGGTTTTTCAAGGTCAACGTTAAACATAATGGCGTGTCAACCAATGTCAAACTCATTGTGCGTCAAGTTACGGGTGTCGGTTGACGACGCTAGACCTGAAATCCCAACTTTAAAGCTAACGTAGGGCCGTCGCAAACCCTTGTTCACCACAATGCCCCATTAGCAGCCAATGGGAATTTTGTAATGGGAATCTTGCCCCGCGGGGATCTGGTGGGGCAGTTTTTTTAGACAACTGAGGAAAGTAATGCGTGAGTGATGCGAGCACGCATTATTCACCTAACATATAGTTTTCATGGTTAACAGCACAGTAAATTTCGTAGTCAAAGAAGACCTGCTGAGAACGTCTTACGCACCATCACCCTACGCCTGAGTGAAGTTATATTTCGCCGACATTGGGCAGTTAAAGCCCCGCAGATTGCAAAGCTGCACACTGCATTCCCATCTGCTATCATACATAGATGGCCGTATTTTGACGGGCAAATTTAAATCCAATTGCTAAACAGTTTAATAATATGCTTCGCCTCGTTGCCCTCATTCTCTGTGCTTCATTTCCTCTCTTCATTGCCCCTTATTTTCAATATATTGCTTATATTGTCTCAGGCGTAATTTCCATGCTTTAAACCGATCACTGTGTCCAACCATTTATCCCCACACCAGCTACGCGTCCTGCCCTAGTGGCCACAAACCAACGAAAACAGTGTACATCAATTCGGGACATCGTACAAGATGCGGAACACACGTTGGACTGTTGCTGGGCTTCTATTCTGTCTGGTACTTATAGATAATGGTAAGCCTTATACATCTCGCACGCAAAATGTATTTGTTTTACTTGGTATACTACTTTCACTGAGAATCTAAGCTCTTGTAAAACATTTCAGCGGAGAAAATTTCCGTATTGTATGCATGCTAATTTTCAGGTTGGTCGTCTTCTATCAACCATTCAAACTGAAAGTTGGTTTGTGACATGGAGTGTTTCACTGCGATTCGTATCGATTTACAAGGTGGCCATAAAGCATGTGTAAACTAGATCTTTCCATTGCTTGCTCTCGAGGAAATGAAAGCACGATTAAAAAAAATGGCGCAGGATATAGCCATTAGTTTTCATTGGCCGCTGAGTCACAATGTTTACTAAGTAAAGAGAAGTACCATTGTTTTGAACGCCCCGCTATATCCGCCGGCGGGTAAGCTCCGGCCTCCTACGCTGCTTAGCATCAAGGTGCCTTGGTGCTTGGCCGCGTATGAGGCCGTCTCTCGAGGCCATCGCCGGAGCGCTGCAGATGCAAGGAGAGAAAAAAAAAACACGAAAGACGTCTGATGTATTATGCTCGTCATGACAGTGTATACGCCCTAGAATACAATAGCAGCGGGTAGGTTTGCACGTCTTGGCAGCAGCGTTTCTATCAGCGGCGTGAAAAACCAAAGGAGATATTTTAGACGCACAACTAGCAGGATACGTCGGCTCACTCAGGATTTCATCATCTAGCCGATTTGGAAAATGTGGTGGTAAAGAAACTTGATCGCGGGAAGAAAAAAAGATATACGGATAGCGCGAATGTTTTTGCTTTTTGATATCTGACATGCCTCACGGGAGACACGTGTCTTGTGATAAAAGCGACAAAAAACATGGCAGCAAAACAAAAAAATGACAGTAAAACGCTGCAACTTAATGGTAAGCGACAAAACTCCCAGAATTTTTTGGCCTGACACCAGGGTCTGCGCACAATGCCGTTTAACGCAAGCACCTGTAATTTTTATAGACGCGGGCTAGTCATCTGCTGAAAGCGGCTGAATATGCAGAAACCCGGTTTGAACGCATGAGTCGTTGGTTCGATCCCTACCAGTAACTAGACCGGACGAGAACACAAGACGACACGCAACATGCTCTGTGCATCTTGACTCCAACTAGCCCAACTTTCAGCCTTTTTTTCTCCACTCCACTCAACTTTAATTTCTGTTTCCGCGTCTTTCCATGAGTGCATCGCGAAAACAATTTCGAACACTGGCAGATTTTAGTGAAGGCGCGCGAAAAGCTTAAATTTAAGAACAAGAATTGTACTGAAGAAAGCTGCGAATAGAACATGAAGTAAAGGTCCTCTTCACGTGTCCGCAGTTCCGGCCATTGAGTGGCAGATGAAGCAGCAACGGCCCGTACTGTACCCGTTGCAGCCAATGTGGCCACCCTGGGACCATTTCTACCGAGTCTTTCTAGCCTGCTCGGGTATTCCGTTCGTGACGAGACAGGAGTGGGGTGCTCGTCCTCCTCGGGATCCTCCCAAGCGGCTCAGGGTGCAGCCCGTGAGGCTGCTGTTCGTGCACCACACGACGGAAGACGAGTGCCTCGACTTTGCCAGCTGCTCGGCCAAGATGAGATACTGGCAGGACTTCCACATGGACACTAGAGGTACGAAAGAAATTTTGAAATTAACCGGGATACCATGGGAAGGAAAAAAAGTACCATAGCTTACATAGTTATTGGTGCACTGTACCTAAAGAGACCAAGTATGTGGTACGCTTCACACTGTTTGTAATAACAATGAATTGTAAATGACTTATACGCGCTCAACGATGGCAAAATGTGGCAAGGAACACAGGAAAACACGTTTGATAAGATTTCATTGAGGCGCACTAAAGAGTGGAAGTACTGTATACGCTAATTGTCTGAGTTCCGCTTGTTAGAACGTGTCGTTGTGTGCAGGGATGTAATTAAAGGAGCGGCACAAGTCATCTGAGTTTACCGCAGTTATCAGTTGTGGCGAAAGTTGTGATAAGAGGAGTGCTCTGCATTACATATTTTGGCTAATGTGCCGTGATCCAAGTTCGCGGTAGTTTAGAATACTACGACATTAAATTGCGTGCTTACACTTGCTTACGTTGCACTTTTGTCACTACAAGCGAGCGTAAGGAACGTCTTCACAAAATTCTCGTAGGACTCGGTTTTCGGGCATTTTGCAAAAATCATACGACTTGGCGAGAATGGTGCCGTATCACTAGATTTCAAACTTCTGTTGCTTATTTTGACTGGATTCAAATGCGCCAACACTTACCACTTATAAGAAATTCATAAGAACTAATGTTAGCATTCGTTTTCAATTGCCTGGGTCAGAAGACGAGTGCCAACTGCAGTCCGCATCTTGCAAGCTACTGTATTTGAGGCTGTATAGCGGCTCTTGGAACTCCATAATGTTTTCCCAGCTCCCCCGCGAACAAATAGGAATTTACATGGCCAGCGGCCAGCATTTCGTCCTGGCCCAGGAATAAGTATCAGTAAAGTTGCGACCAAATGGAACAAGAGCCACCACCGAGTTCTGTTCAGACCAGTTGCACTGTAACAACGGTGTAATTCAACCCAAGGTAAGCCCAGTATGATGTTAACCTAGCCTAATCTGATACAAACTAACGTAACTTCCTATCACCTCCGCTACACGGTCAATTCTAACTAGGTCTCTTTCATAACCCATCTCAACAGACGTTAAGCAATCATATCCAATGACGCCGCTACTGAAAGCTAGTGTTACGATTAAGCGCGCCACTATACTGTTCGCGCGTACTGCAAGCTTCGCACAGTTCTCCTGTGCTTTGTGGCAAAGCCAACCACTACGTGCGCCTTAGTTCTAGGCGCCTCGCTGTCGGTGACTCAAACCGTTGCAGCGACAGCCGACGCATTTTCAAGTTGAAACTTCCTCCAGCAGAGTGGACACCGCGGTCTAGATCGCCTCTCTCCCCTCGCCCAGACTCAGCGAGAGCGAGCGCCATCACTTCCGGCATCTCACAAAGTCTGGAAACAGTGATGTGTGTGTCTACTGTTTACGGGCCATGTGCACAAAAACACTGGAAAAGCAGCACGGTAATTAAGGTTTCTGTGTAGCGCCGCTACTGCCCGCCCTCATGAACTCAGAAAGGAGGTTGTGTATGTCTGTACTATTTGCGGGCCGTGTGCACAGCAGCATTGGTAACATTGTGGAAGCCGCGGAGCCGTTACGGCTATTGCGCATAAAACCACCCTCTCGGGGGATAATTAGCATTCGTTTTGGAGCAGCGAACCCATGCTGTCGCTCTGTCGAGTCTCGCTGTAACCTTGCCCGTAAGGGTATTGTTCCTGTATTGCTTCGGCTCATCTCTCGCCACGCAGTAAACCAGTTGAGCTTGCCTTCGGCTTCTTCTCGTCGTCACCAAGGCAGCCAATTTTGCTGAATCCTCTTCACCACGCTACCACACGAATGACGGAGGCGACGGAGCCCGGTTCCGGTGACGCCTTCCCAAATGTAACGCTACCAAGTAGGAACCGGTTAACAGGCTACAAAATACACTTGTCGCAAAAAATGAAGACGAAAAATAATAAATCAAAATCAAAACGAGAACCAAACGTTCTATTTTAATACCAACAAGCCAAGTATTGACAGCTACGCCATCGATCAGACGGCATACAGGAAACTTCCACCCTGAAAAGCCAAGCGGCTTCTTTATTAAAGTTTTTGCATGTACTGGCGTGCGCTTTAGTTTCAATCGATTCATTTATTCTTTGTTTCAACCAGACAACTATTTATTTATATTGCCCGATTAATTATTCATTACTAATAAATAAAAGTTACCTGGTTGATTGTAGAACAATTGAAAAAGGCGTTATTTTATCAATCGTTAAGTAACTAAATAATACACAATTGATTGATTGATTGATTGATTGATTGATTGATTGATTGATTGATTGATTGATTGATTGATTGATTGATTGAAAATTTTTAAGAAGCGACCTAACCGTCTAAAATTCTCGTGCTCAGGATGGGACGACCTGGGCTACAGCTTTCTGATTGGTGGAGACGGGCGCGTCTACGTCTCCCGTGGTTGGGACCGCAGTGGACGGCACACGTTCGGATACAACGACGTGGCCCTAGCCGTGTCTTTTATGGGAGACTTCTCGCGACGCCTCCCGTCTCGAGCAGCCTTGTGGAGTTTGTACAGGCTCATTCAATGCGGCCTGGCACAGGTATGCGTCATCGAATGACTGTAGCACCTGTGCAAATATAGACGACTGTTTGAATGTGCGGCCATACATGTTTAATATGAAAGCCGCGTAATTTGAACTCCTAGTCGAACCATTAGCATGTTAGACGCTTTCGAATTAAGTACTAAATGCCGCGGACGAGGTTGCTACTCACACGACTTTAGCCATCTCTAGATTGAGGTACTTTAAGGTAGCCTTTATTGGGTTACAGTACCAAAGGAAATTAATATAGGTCTCTGGTTTAAAAAGTGATATCCTAAACAAAGAATGCATTTTTTACATAAAAAACGACTTTTGCGTATAGAACAACCATTTTGTTTTTTGTTAGTAAGGTGCAATCCAGTTACGCTCGTGTCCCTTCTATTTCGGTAGTATAAATTGCTAGGCACACACAGGGTACTAACACTGTATAGACAAACAGAAGAAAAGTCAAGCTAAAATATAACAAATTTCAGTTGCTTGGTTGCCGCTTAACCAGTGAGACATGAAGTCATAGCGCAGTGCATGCTCTGTAAAGAAGAGAACCGTCTTTGTGCGAAGAATTTCCACAGATTTTTAATGTTTCCACTACACACTCGCTACGGTAACTTTTCTGTTTGCATTGAGCAAATGCAGCCATTAACTGTTCGTACAATTTTAAAATTGCACGAGTACCCTGGTCCGGTTCACCCATTCGCAGAACGTACTTTCAAAAACTCACAGGGTCTCGTATTATCCCTAACACGACTTGAAGGCGAAAGGTGAAATCCTGAGTGTCGACGCATTGAATACAGGCGCATGATTTACTTTGCATGACGTTCTTTTTTTTTAAATATCCATGTGCACCGGTAACATATATATCCCTCTTTTTCCGCCACTTCTTCACCGGAAATCGTTATATTGACGTCCACACAAATTGGACTTGTCCTCAACATTTTTCGTCGTTCATTATTCAGCTTAATTTCTTTACCGCTTTCGTGGTTACTGGTTCGGCTGCGTTCATCTTGCTCCTGGATGTGTGGTGTGCTGGATGGGACGGCTGCCGGTTGCTACTGCCTAGTTTAAGGTCGCGCTATAGAACGTCTCTGGGTATGAAACGCTTCTGAAACCGGTGTTTTTCGGTTAAGGCCAGGCGCCTGTAACGGTTTTTTATATTCGCAACGAGTCTGTTCAAAGCATCTGGGAGTTTCCAATAGTGTGAAAACGGCGATACGGCAACGGTAGAAGCGCTTGACTTACCCCAGCACGTTGCATATGTTGCAATGTTGCATCATGCATGTGGTATTGCATAACCATTTCTTCTACGTGGCCAGGCGCTTTATGCAGTGATCACCGTTAAACTTTTAAAATATGTAATTGTGGGCTTAAGGCGTAGCGTCACCATAAACAACCAGGGCGTCTTGGGGGCATGGCTGTTTTTAACACGGATAGAAGACGACTGTGCGAGCCCCAACGGAAGTGATATAGGGGTGCTTTGAGTAGAGTAACAAG
This sequence comes from Haemaphysalis longicornis, assembly GCF_048455015.1. Classification (NCBI taxonomy): domain Eukaryota; kingdom Metazoa; phylum Arthropoda; class Arachnida; order Ixodida; family Ixodidae; genus Haemaphysalis; species Haemaphysalis longicornis. Next base: position 140,189,816 of record NW_027526445.1, read on the forward strand.
GAGTCTTGCCATGGCATAAGATCCTTGCTACACCATAGTCCTGGCATTTACATCACTTTTCGATCAACCTATTGTACATATCGTGCAGAAACAATTGGAAGAAAACCTACCAAGAAATTGCGTTTTAAAAAAGCAAAGGCAGCATACTCATACAGCATGATATGCAGCTTAGATGCCCGGATGTGCATGTACACATTGTTCGTATTGTTTCGCTTGTCTCCTGTTATTACCCTGATTGCAATGAAAAGGTCCACACAAGGTTGAAGGTCAACAAAACCACAAAGCTCACTTGCAAGCAACAAGAAAATACTCGGTTTTTAAAAGGCTTTCAAAAACGATAAATGAACCAAAGGAACATTCCTACACTGAAAACAGTGGTTGCGAAAGAAAATGAAATGGCAATAACCGGAATGTAATTGGGAAACAACGAGCACGTAATCACCGATACAAGAAAGTTGGTTTTCATGTTACTGGGCAAACGTATAAGGATTTTTAATGAGGGCAATGATATTCCAAGGGACCGTCGAGCAAAGAAATGTTAAAGGGATCCGTGCATACACACACATACATAGATTAAAACACTCGTGCTTACATACATACATACATACATACATACATACATACATACATACATACATACATACATACATACATACATACAGACATACATACATACATGCATACATACATACATACATGCATGCATGCATGCATGCATACATACATAAATTCATACATACATACATACATACATACATACATACATACATACATCATCATCATCAGCCTATGTACCCCCACTAAAGGGCGAAGGCATCTCCTATAGAACTCCATTTATCCCGCTCCTGCGCTAACTACGACCAATTTATTCCCGTAAACTTCTTGATCGCATCTGTCCATCTGACTTTCTGCCGCCCCCTGCCACGCTTGCTTTCTCTAGGGATCCACTCCAAGGTAAATATAAATTGCTATAATATAAATATATAAATATAAATTACACCCATTTATTCTTAATTTCTATTAATATGTCCTTAACACACGTTTCTCCCCTGATCCACTCCGCTCTCTTCTTGTCCCTTAATGTGACACCTGTCATCTTCCGTTTTATTGATCGCTGAGTCATCTTCAAGTTAAGTTGAACCCTCTTAGTGAGCCTCCAAGTTTCTGCCCCGTAGGCGAGTACCGATAAGCTGCAGCTGTCGCACACATTCTTGACAATGGTAGGCTGGCATTCATTATCCGAGAACGCCTGCCGAATGCAATCCACCGCATTAATATTCTTCTAATTATCTCTACCTCATGGTTGGGATCCGGGGTCACAACTTGGCATAAGTAGACATATTCGCTTACCACTTCTGCTGCCTCGCCACCTACCTCAAACCGCTGTCCTCTCCCGAGGTTATTGATGATTACTTGAGTCTTCCGCATATGAATTTTCAGGCTCGCGGTTCTACTATGCTTGTTCAATGCAGTAAGGATGCTTTGAAATCAGCCCCCCGAGTTACTTAGCAAGGAAAGGTCATCAGCAAATCTGAGCTTACAGAGGTATTCTCCGTTCAACCTTACGCCCACCTGTTCGCAATCCAATAATCTGAATACCTCTTGTAAGCATGCTGTGAATAACATTGGATAGATTGTGTCTTCTTGTCTTACGCCCTTCCTTATAGGTATCTTACTTCTTCCCTTATGGAGGACGATGGTAGCCGTGGAGCCATTGTAGATATCATCTTGTATTCAGACGTAATGCTGGTCTACACCTTGATTCCACAATGTCTGAATGGCTGCGGAGGCTTCGACCGAATCAAATGCTTTCTCATAATCTATGAAGCCTATGGATAGGGGGTTTGTATACTCCGCGCACTTGTCTATCACCTGATTGATCGTGTGAATATGGTCCATTGTTAATAGCCTTTACGAAACCCTGCATGTTCATTAGGTTGACTGAAATCGAAGGTGGAAGTAATTCTCTTAGCGATTACCTCGGTAAGTACCTTGTGGACGACTGCCAGTAAGCTGATCGGCCTGTAATTTTTCGAGTCCTTCATGTCGCCTTGTTTGTGGATTAGGATGATGTTGGTGTTCTTCCAAGAATCCGGTACACTCGTGGTCATTAGGCATTGCGTGTACAGGTTTGCCCGTTTTTCACGTACAATTTGCCCGCCATCCTTCAAGAGGTCTGCTGTGTTCTGATCCTCACATACATACATACAGAGATGCATACATAAATAAATACATACATACATACATACATACATACATACATACATACATACATACATAGATACATACATACATACATACATACATACATACATACATACATACATACATACATACATACATACATACATACATACATACATACATACATACATACATACATACATACATACATACATACATACATACAAAAATTCCATCCCAGCTGCCCACGGATTCTTCCGTATTTTATCCTACCAAAGATGCCCCCTTCACGGCAAGAAATTTGAATCGGTGAGTCATGGTTACCAATAGATTTGAATCAATATTACACGTATACGTGGCGTGCCCCAAGAATTCACTGCCAAGAGTTTTCAAATTACTGTGGGAGCTCTTCGGTGTATCACCGCAGTTACCCTAACAGTAATGGGATAAAAAGCTCTCCTGCGTGCGCTTCCAGGGCAAGATCCATCCAAGCTTCACTCTACACGGCCACCGAGACTCCAACTGTGGAACCACCTGCCCCGGTGACGCCCTCTACATGCACATCCGTCAATGGCCACACTACGGTGGGAGATTCGAGAACCGCATCTGTCCCCCTCGCAACGAAACGAGTAGGTAACGTTAAGCATCAACACAGTGCGCGTAATTAGCTGAAATGCTACATAGGCTACATAGATATACAGTAATCCTTGCAGCATGACTCACTCCCAATCAAGCAATTTAGAGTAGAAGTACAAATCTCGTCTACGTGATATTGCATGGTATAGAACGTCGCCAACTTCCCGCGTGAAGTCGGCCATCCTTTCCTTAGTATACTTCGGATTCATGCACCGTTGTTTAGGCACAGACGCGTGCAACAACCCTACGTACTCCATACGAAATCACTGCAAATAACGGCCACTTAACACCCTGTTTTCCGCTTCCTATGGAGAATCTTTTTTCGTGGGTAACAGGCATTGCACAAAGAGGGTGCCACCAATGTAGAATTGCTTCCTATACCATCAAGGAAGGCTGCCCAGTGAGTAATGCCACTGTCAATTCGCTATAACTGAGATTCGGTTCTCTGGTTATTTCTGTCGCAGAGAGAGAGAGGGAGAGATGAGTCTTTTTACGAGAAATATAAACAGATTTCTTCTGAACAGTAATATATCCTGAGAACTGCTGAACAGACGGCTTACACAATCATTCGAAAGGGAATTGCGGCAGGATTATACATCTATCTATTACGCTTTCTCGTGGAACAATACACTCTCCATGAAATCAGTGTGCTTGGAGGAATAACGTCAACGTTCCGTGTGCACTGCTGGCGCCGCGAAAATGCGACTGGCTTTATTTCTTGGACAGAAGTCTGAGATTGGTTTGGTATGGCAGGTGCTTCATAAAATAAAACCCAGTCTCTACGAGCGTACTTTCATTTGTGAGTGGTTATTTTGATTTTTCTCCATGTCACCTGAGGAAGCTTCCTGGCCAAAGCTGTTGTAACCAGCTTCACGCGGCGCAGAAAGCAGCTAGAAGCCGCCAACAGTGCGGCCGCACATTAGGACAAAAAGACAATGCATGAAATACTAGAAAAAAAAACACAACTCCACAACTCAGCCTGACAAAATCAGCTTCGATGCAGGATTACATACACACCTGTGGTAAGGAAGACTCCGTTACATAAAAACAAATTTAATCATAAAAGAACTTCTAGCTTTTAACAGAAATAAAACATACATCACACAAAAGCTATCACTAACAAAAACCATGACGCAAGCTATAAATGCAAGCAGCATCAATTTAAAGGTTTGCAAAGTATTGTCGCCTTTATTGAATGTATAGAAATTGTAGCTGTGTAAAATTCACGGAAGATAGTGGTGGAGCACCTGAAATAAGCTGTAGGTTCTGCAATAAGTTTTAAAATTGATCTGGTAGCTTCTGGTCTAACCAAAATGCTTACCACACGCAGAAACCCCCTGCATCCCCATCGTGTCCCGCAGTCAATGGGGTGCTCGGCCATCGCGTCATTGGAGGCCCTTGCTGCCTAGCGGAGAGGCGCAGCACGTCTACATCGCCCACACAGTGGGCCGCAACTGCTATGACCTGCCTACGTGCGCGGAACGGATGCGGAGTTACCAGTACTACCACATGGAAGGGCGCAGTGAGTATGGAGGAGCGCACGTAATACCGTAAATGTTATTCCGCCACGGGGTGGTCAGTCTCAAAGGACATCTGAAATCCGTACCACACCAACGCGTGTGTTGAATGATTGGTTCATGGAATAGGCTCTTCTACTGAAACGCAGCTTCGCATTTGCTGTTCATTCGGTTGAACGAAAGTGGATGCCAAGACCGGATTAGGCCAAGCCAAATGTGACGTAGTCTGCGTTTGTCTCCTTTTTGGTCTACTGCAATAAAGATTACCACCTATCACAGGCTGAAATCATCGCAGCTTAAAAAACGGTGCACTGTGCCTTAGCGTCTCCGAGTGCTCTATAACAATAAAACTACTCTGAGTGCTATGTTGGCCGCACTGTCTGGTTTGGGAACTAGAACAATACGGAAAATCCCAGCGGACAGTTGTGCAAAATACCTCTGCGGGCTTGTGCTCCACTGTACTGCAGCCTGGTTTACACTGCTCCCTCCTGGTCCAGGATTCCAATCCAGGACGTCCTCCTATCTGGGGTAGTGACTCTGCTAGCTGAGCTGAGGATGAGCACGAATTAATCGAGTGTTTGTTGGTGGAGAAGGTGTAGACGTACTGTTTAAGAAAAGTTCCGAAGGTGAAGCAAGGTTCGGCGACGGGACAAGTTAAAATCCGCCTGAAATGCAGGCGTATGCAACAAAGGCAAACTGTAAAGCTTTCTCATGAGCTTCGCCGTGAAAGAAAATCATCCCGGCGAAGGATGCGTACACGGGACCATTGTCTATTTAGATCGGTCGTTCAACAAATTGAGCTAGCCAGTGACGCAGCCGTTAGTTGTGTGAGGGCGAATTATTTGTCGATTGGAAGAAGGGGATCAGTGTTAGACAACCGGTTTAGGAGAAGCCCCTAAGATGGAATATTTTTTTATGTCCAGCACGAACCGTGATAACCAGCTTTGGCTTGTGACAGAACCCAAGAAGCTGGACGTTCTAAAGGGGTCCCAGCGCAAGGACGCTTCTCCGGCGCTAACCGCTCCATAAAAAAGTTTATTTCTTCTCTGCGGAGAGAGAAGTTCAAATCCACCTGAAATGATGAAATGAAGCAGCACAGCTACGAAGCAAAGATATGCAGATTTCTCAACACTAACTTTCTCAGCTTTCTTAGAAACAGCTATCCACAAATACTTTGCCAAACAGCTATAGGCAGTCATCTGGTGCCAAAAAAGAGGTGCCTTGCCGACCGTAACATGCCAGAATGTAATGCTTTTTGTTTGAAGCCGCCTAGATTTCTTTCTTTGTGTAGCGCTGAGAGAAGGTTTATTTTCCCATAGCATGAACTCCATTACGTTCTTTGAAAAGGTAACTAAAATTTTTTTACATTTTCTAGAACATTTTTTGGAACAAAATTTATTGCCCCAAATTTACCCTTCACACGCTTGATTGCCGATTTGTGTTTGCTTTCCACTTTGACCTCCTTACCTTCCAATACCCCTACCCCCATCCCCATATATAGTGTAGCCAACTGGGCAGTTCCCTGGTTAACCTTCATGCCTTTTCTGCACTGTTCCTTTCTTCCTTCCTTGTCACTAATGCGTGGCGTCCCCTATTTAGATAGCATTCTAGGACATTGTTCTTTTTTTTGTTAACGAGGGTTTTATTGGCACCCACTTGGTGGTAGTCGTGTTTTATTAAACACGAGTGCTGTCATAAATTTTCATGCATTTAGTTAGCTTACGCACGCCTTGAAGTTACCTATTTGCACTGCCCCTGACTTGATGACGCTGTCAACTGGCTTTGCAGAGTGGTGGGACATCGGGTACAGCTTCGTGATCGGCGGCGACGGTCGCGTCTACCAAGGCCGTGGGTTCGGAGTGGAAAGTGCCCACACGAAAGGCTACAACCGCGGCGGCATTAGCATAGCTTTCATAGGAGACTACAGGAACACGACGCCAAGCGCCAAGATGCTGGCCGCTGCACAAAAGCTTATCGACTGCGGCATGGAACAGGTAGGTTTTTACGTTCACGCGCTTGATGGGGAACTTGGCAGTTGGACAAACGAAGCCCATCTCAAAAGCATGGACTCTACAAGGGAGCTCTCAATGCGCCTCTCCTGTAAATTTACCGCATAATTGAACGGTACTGTCAAAGCTCCATAAATCTAACTAGCGAAAATGTCACTGGAAGTGCAAACATGGCGCCAGATTCGCTGGAAGTGGATTTAAAGACAAGCGAGAAAAAAGGTTTCGTTATTAGTACGCACTTATTTTCAGAACTATATATATGGCCGAATTTATAAGGCCCCGATAGTTCTCCTGGTACTTTTGCATCGCAGCATCAGCAGTGCCCCCCCCCTTTCCCCCCTCAGTGTACAATTGATATTCTTCCCGCGTCAATTCGGCGTTGTCCACACATGCGCACGCAGTAAGTCTAACAGCTGAAACAGCTGTTTCACCCGATTCGTAGGGTAAGTTTCAACACATCTTTTTGATGCTCTGTTTTATGTAACACTCACCATGATAAAATGTAAGATTGGGCGATTTGAGCATTTTGAACACCACAAATGGGGTGTTTTTACAAAGCCACAAACTACGCCTCCACTAGCTTTACAACGCCGTTTGAGTATTTATCGTAATTTCCTGCATACTTTCTCACCAATCATTTTTGTATTTTTGGTGTTCGCTTGGTGACAAATAAAGGAGGAGGAAGAATAAATGTTTTTTTTTTCAGGAGCGCTGGTGGTGCTTTTAGGGCACCCGCCCGGAGGGGGGAGTTTCTAGTGCGGGATGCCCTGGCCTTGGCTGGGAGTCCAGGCCCTCTTCACGAGTAAACGCTGGGTCCCAGGGTTATGACTTTTCAGGCAGGCCATCCACTGCTCATAAGAGGGGGAAGGGTTGGGGGGTAAAGCTGGGGTTTTCTGCACTCCCATACTTGATGGTATGGGATGCCCAGTAAGGAACAGAAATTACAGGTGGTCGGGTATACGGTGGGGTAGATGGCGTGAAGAAGGGTGCGATAAGTAAAGAATTTTCTTTCCTACAGACAATCATCTCGCTTTGCTTTGTCCGTAGGGTTACATCAGTCCAGACTACCAGCTGCATGGCCACCGGGACGCCATTTGCACTGAGAGCCCTGGTACCGCCCTTTACGAAATCATCAAGTCGTGGCCGCACTATGCAGGGAGACTTGATACCTACATCTGCGGTAACTATCCGAAAGAGGCAACAGATTATACTGAACCACCTTGATTTTCAGCAAACGCGGGGGCTGTATTTTCCCCACCAATGTTACTTCTTGCTTGTAATGCGAAACAAAAAAGTGCCAACAAGTATGCTGCAAAACGTTGTAAAAACCACCCAGAATTCTTTTTTTTTTGCAATTTTCTAGTTAGCCCCATCAACAGTTTACTGCATTTTGCCACTTTTTCCTGTTCTTTTTTTATAACACTATCACTTTCCACAATTTGCCTTGAATCGAGAGGAAATGAAATGCACCAGATAATGAAGTCACAACAATAAACAAATGAATTTACACTTTGTGCATAGCAGTGGCTGGGGAACAGAAGGTTTCAGCAGTGGTTAAATGGCTAATTGCGGCATTAGAACTATCTGCGGTACAATTTTTCCTAACACTACATGCTCTCCTTGGAGCCTCATCTGTGGACAAACAACTATTCATGAGTACTACTGGCAGTGCGACAGTAAAGCGTGTTTTTATTCGTATGACAGACGCCACAAAGCTGTTTTGCATCAGGTACTGCACAAAGGTCAATCCATTCTCCGCATTGTGCTTTGCAATATGAGTGATCATCTGGAAGCTGCCTTTCTTGTACACTGATGCTTTCCACCTGCAGGAGCCCCCTGTATCCCCATTGTGTCCCGCAGTCAGTGGGGTGCTCGGCCGTGGCGTCAACGGAGGCCCACGCACCCCGTGCAAGCTCAGCGCGTCTTTATACACCACACCGTGGGTCCCAACTGCTTTGACGCAGCTACGTGCGCGGATCGGATGAAGAGTTACCAGAACTACCACATGGACGGGCGTCGTGAGTATGGTTGAGGGCGTATGAAACTGTACGTGCTACCCTCTCCACCAGGTACCCCAGCTGGGAGGTGTGCGGGAAGCCAGTACAAGTCTAGAGCATGTGTGGAGTAAAAATGAGGCTGTATATAGCAGTTGTTTACTTGGTGCCGGTTTCGATGAACACAACTGTACAGCAAGACGAGAAAGCTTATAGGTGAGAAATTGGCAAGGTAACATTTCCTTGGCTCCCTGCTTATCTCATCTGCCGTTCCTGCCACGTAACTCCCTCTCATTTCTTCCCATTCCACAGCTCCACTTTTCTCCTTCCTTTTCGCAACTCCTGTCGTGAATGCAGTGAAAGGATTTTTCAGTTCCATTTTCCCTCGTTTGTACTGGTCGCCTGCCAGCTTCTGTAACAGTGAGCTTTTAATCAGCACTTCAGCGTGTTAATCTCTTTCATAACATTTGGAAAAACCAGTTTACCCTGTATTCCTCATTGAAACAACACTGATATTTGTCATTATGGACTGTTATTCCGTCTTGAAGATTCCAATTGTTTCTTTTGCTCTGAATAACAAGGATCATGTATAATCCATGAAAGCGGTTTTTAGTAGTTCGCAAACGACTTTTCTATGTGTACTTTGTGTTCAACCGCTTCTTCAAATCCTTGTTTGCTGGGCGGTTGAATCCAGAGACAGACATACTAAAATTCTCGCGCTTAGGTAATCCAGGAAACCCTGTTGCAGTTTATTCATTTTTTTTAATTCAAACGCTTTCAGAGTGTTGCAAACCGCAGCATCTAATATATTTAGAATTGTGAGTACCTCAGCCAAAAAATTACTTGTCCAAGACCATCAGATATATCAGAAACTTGATCAGCAGATTTTTTTTTCTCTTTATCACTCTGGGACAAACCACGTGGCAGGTATTGGAGGGCTTCCTTTCCATTGCAGCGATCAACGCTCCTAAAAGACGCTTAAAAGGAAATCTCAACAAAAATAAAGCGGAATCTGGAAGACGAATGTGGTTCGACGAGAAAATGACGCAGGGCGGTCCCTGCGTCGGGAGGGAAGAAGCGAAATCGTTTATCGGCAGTGCTGCAGGGTCCATTAATGGAACACTGAAAACACTGCCTGTCGCATGTTTTATGGGTATGGTCTTTTTATGAAAAGCCGTATTAATCCCAAGGCAATCGATATTCGGTCTTAACAGCAATGACAACCATCTTGCTCCGCTCAGACGAGGAGACCCAAGTAAGGCCTGCCCAAATGACCTCTTATGCCGCTAGACTCATAGGATCTTGACAGCATCAGAGAGAAGGCGGGAGATGGCTCCTACCCCGCATTTTCCTTTCTCAATTTTTGGATCAGGTTTATTCCAACTCCCATTCTCTTTTCTGTAACACCTCCTTCCCTCATTCTCATCTGCGCTTTGCGTTCACTCATATTCATACACAGCTCTGTCAGCAGATCGTCCGCCCGGTTACCATGACGGCCACAGTTATGTCGGCGCCAAACGCAAAACGTTTAGCAGATTCTACTTGTCTGGGTAGTCTAGGAAAACGGCAGGTACTCGCCTAAGGGTGCGTGTTCGCTGCTGTATTATACACGCTACTTCTTTCGCACCAAGAAATTTTGTTAGCCTTGTTTTTGGATGATTTCCATCGTAAAGCGCGAGCGTACCACTGCACTTTGCGGTGCTGGTCCTGTAACTGTGTCCCCATTCCTGTTTTGCCCACAAACGGGGCTGGCAGTACACAATGTTTAATTAGTAACTAATATTCTAACGAGCTTTGGAAATCTGCACCCTAAAAACCTGAATGACATTATAACGGAATTCTCACAGGTAGGCTTGGGCTCGTAATAATCGTCTATTTTACATCCCACAAAACTGCTTCGACCACCTCTCTGGGAGCTGAATTTATGTACTCTATGGCGTATTTATATCTCCCCGTTAAAACTACATTTTGCAAGAGATATACTTGAAGGGCCCATCACTTGTCAAGAATTGGAAAATCCCCCTAGGCAAGAACCACGTTCCCAAACATGACACGTGCCCAAGCGATAAATAAGCGTAGCAGGACTACGCCCAGACTATGATGAATACCTATGGGCAGACGTAATCTTGGGCCGAGATTTAGACAGTCATCTCGAGACAGGGATAAATAACCGTAGCCCCATTTCCGCACACCAGAACATGCCCATGTGAGAGCTCGGAATGGGCCAAGAATTAAGCACGAGGTTTGCGTGCCATGGTAGGGAATACCATGCTTGTTTGCAACAAACCTTCTCGCTTCTTTGCTCCTTGAGTCCTTCAGGTAAGCTGTTTAGTTTTCCATGCCACGCAATCTATGGATTTCTCCGAGACAGTTTAACTGCCACATTTATATACAGGATCATGCCTGAACACATTTTATTTCTCTGAACTTGCCATTCAGCCCCGGAGTTGCTAAGTTGCGTTTTGTTTGCAGTTCGCCAGCAAGGGGTGCAATTACCCCGTTATATTTGCAATCTTGTATACATTGTAAATTACGTGTAATTTTGCCACTTAAAACGTTGATTTTCGCACCACCAGTTAGGTGGTTACCATGGTTCAATAAATACAGAAGTTCCCCGCTGAATGTTCCCCGCATGCATTCTGTGGGTTTTTCGCTTTTTGGTTTCAACGGGTTAAATTAGTCACGAATTGAAACAACTTGAAGCATCCCGATGTCACCCACCTTTGCAGAGTGGTGGGACATCGGGTACAACTTCGTCATCGGAGGGGACGGTCGCGTCTACGAAGGCCGTGGCTTCGGCGTGGAAGGTGCCCATACGCTAGGCCACAACACTGATAGCCTTGGCATAGCCTTCACAGGAGACTACAGGCATACGAGGCCAAGCGACAAGATGCTGGCCGCTGCACAAAGGCTAATCGAGTGCGGCGTGAGACAGGTAGGCTATAATGTACGCTGGTTGGATGGGAAGCTTAACACCTGCAAGTAGAGTTGATTATTCAAATAGCCGGTAATGCTAGTGCAAACTCAAAAATAATTTTCTATGTCAAGGTGTCAAGAATAAAGAAGCCGATAGACATCAGTATGTGGTCTTTGCCGAAGTCTATGCGCGAGAAGAAAAAAACTAACTTGTTGAAAGCATTGTAAAAGATCGTGCAATACCGTAGATGGAGACTTCATCTTGGCATGGCTATGAACCCCCCCCCCCCCCATTCGGCCAAGTGTAAGATTATATTTGTATTTACCTCCTTGACTAACCGTGTCTTTTTGACCCTGAAATAATTTGCATGTATTGGGAGTTCAGAGAGAAGAAAAAATATTTTTATTTTTAAAGATGATATTCGTCCTCGCTTTGTCGGCAGGGCTACATCAGTCCCGACTACGAGCTTCATGGTCACCGGGACGCCAGGTGTTCAGAGAGCCCAGGCACCATCCTGTACGAAATCATCAAGATGTGGCCGCACTACGCAGGGAGACTGGAGAGCTACATTTGCGGTAAGTAGCCGAAAGCGACCACCGGTAATAGTGGCCAACGTCGCGGGGCTATTTTCAATGCACTGAAAGTGCCGTGAATTGCTTCATTTATTGGTAAACCAGAAACATTTATTCTGTATGCTGCGAAATGTTCTTGAGGTGTAACTTATACCCTTCCCTTTTACATCCCTAAAAGACTGTGCCTCGGTTGTAATTGACACACGCATATCATGGTGTATTGGGTCTCATGCTTGAGAGTCGAAAATGAGTGGATACATCAGATTCTACGGCTTCGTACTAGCAAATATAGGTATTTCTCTTCTAACAAGCCTGTTTTTGGATCTTTGCGTTTTTCATTCGTATGTTCCGCACATCAGCCTCATATTCCGCATTCTTAAGTGCCATAAAAACGTACGTGCTTGAGCTTGAACGCATGAATCTCTCCTGCTTCCACCGAACTCTATTACACCTAACAGTACAAAGAAGGAGAACATCTTCTGTAAGGTGCATGTAGGAGTGGAATACTCGTTGTTAAACTACCAAATAAATATCCTTAAGAGATGGCGACCTTCAAACGCTGTCTGAACGTAATTCTGGCATCATCCTTAAACCAGAAGTCGTAAACTGATGCCATCTCATCTCGCGCTAATTTATTGATACATTGCGTTAAAGGAAATTCTTGCCAAGCTCCTTTTTCCCCAAATATGATCCTGTGAAGACTCATAACTTAAAGGTATGGTACTGATTTGAATTTTGTTTCGCAACTGAAAGTTGCGAGGACGTAGCAGGGAAAACTACGAAACAACTGCACAAGTCCTGGACTACTTTTTACACTGTACAGGTCAAAGGTAGTAAGGATAGAATGGCAAAAAACCTTATTTGCTACGTAAAAGTACGAACAGTTTATACACCATTTTCCTTGCTAGAGGTGGGCGCCGCCATTTGCTTTTTCTGACCGGACGCTAGCGCCGTCTATGAAGCGACCGCCGAAACCTCCGCGCTGGGCTGTTAAGTGCTCCGTTCTTTCCGTGCGTCTGCTCGGTACCCGTGCATTACCGAGTGAACCGTAGTGGTTTGGCGTTAAGTTAGCGGTCGCAGTGCTTGTGTGTGTGTGTTCTGTTTAGTTTTCATCATCTGCGGACGGATTTTAGGTCCTAATTTGCTGCCAGAGCGGAAAATGCCGACCCCGGCTGTTGCGAGCAGCAGTAGCACTGGTGGTGGTGGTGCCGGTGGTGCTCCGCAGTTCCGCGATGCAAACGTACCGCTATGGCACCGACTGACACAGAAATACATGTTTTCAATGTCACCGTGCTTGTTATGTTCACCGATTAGTCATGTTTACGGAGGCGCGGACGTCGAATGCGGTGCGCGCACCGCATATGTGGGTCACGGTGATCCGTGCTCGCGATGGACTTTCGACGAGGCGATTGCTACGCTGTTGACATTGCAATAAAACATAATCTTTCTTAACTAGACTTATGACGGCTACTGACGAAACAAAATTACCTGGTCGGAAAAATAACACGACCTCACAACCAGTCAAATTACTATTCGAAGGTTGAGAAGGGTCGACGTTCGGGCGAGTTAATATTGGTTGATCATGATCGTGATCATGATTGACCTAACTCTGCGCAGCGCATGTGGCCTGTCGCTCGGAGCCCACTTTTGTGAAACCGCTGCTTGCACCACAAATGCTTTACGCGACCAGCAGTAACTGTTTTGTAATCGTAATACTTTAGATTCCGTGACAACGCTAAAGGATTAGAAGCTTTTCCTTTGACCGCGTTGTGAACAGGGTGAGCTATTTTCCAAATGTAGCGTTCAAGCGTATCTCGAGCTGCGTTTCCACATTGGGCTGCCTGCTTATCCTGCTATCGACCAGCAGTGTGCGATGGAGAAAGTTATCCTTTCATATCGTTTGGCAGTGTAATGCGTTGGCCTAAAAAAAAAGTAAACAAAACGCGGTGATTTTAAAGGTTAGATTAGATGAAAAGGGGATTGTTTAATGCCAATCGGCTGTAATGACTAAACAATATATGGTATTTTAAATTGACTACAAGGAACCAGAAATTATTGTAATGTTCTATTATATCGGCTCCACTATATGTTCCACTACGGCGCGCCTCATCACCCATGAAGCGTCTGGGCTTTAAACACCATAATGAATCAATTAATCAATCAACCAATCAAACAATGCTGTATTGTAAAGGATAAAGTTGCTTCTAACATTTCTGGGGGTTCCGTTCCCTGTCGTAGCTTTGCGTGTGATAAATGGGTTTCGCTCCGTCTGCTTGCCGTCCAAGTGCACCCAACAAACCCTGGAGTTGGTCGTTGGTACAAAGTCGTTGCGATTTATCAACGGCATCCACCGATATCTCAACTCGGTGTGCGTTGGGAAGCGATGCAGCAAAAACACGCCGCAACCGCATTGCATTTTCTCCAGGCAGTGTCGTGCCCATGCGTGCTGTCAGCGACTGTTTCTCCCTTTCTCTGGTTGTTCAATAGCCCACCACCGCGCAGTGCTGACCAAGCGACGTTTGCGCCTTGAATGGCATCGCAGCATTGGCTAAAACAGTTGAAAGTTCCGCAAAAACTAAGCACACGGTGCGAAATACTCCTGAACTACGCAGCGGAGCACACCGCGCCGAGCGATGTTAACAGCCCAGCGCGCACAGGCAACGCTGGTCGGCCGCCGAGAGAACTGGTTTGAGAGTATTTTCCTCCTTTCCCGGCTGCTTATGGAAAATGGTGTATAAAAGCACAGAAATGTATCTATGTTGGAGGTTCAGCATGCTATTTTGATGTTTGTTAACATGCTCGGCGTGTAACAATGACTCCGTTCGTTTTGTTTAGTCTATCTATCGGAGTACAGCCACTATTCTATTAACCAAATCTAGGTTATCATGACCTTTTGGGTCCCTTTTGCCTCATCAACTATCTTTTCTGTCTGATTGTTCTACAAATTGCATATCTTCCACTGGGCAGTTTTCTCGTATCACTGCCATTCCATGCGTCGTCCAGTTTTCATCACAGGCATAATTTTAAATCGTTCCTCGCCAGTTATCAGCCTATTTTCTCACTCGTTCATACCAAATGCATGAAACTATTGGAAGAATCATACCTATGCTTTATTACCATAAATACTACGCTCTCCATCCACGTTTCTCGCACACGCTCATAGTTCTGAATCACCAATCACAGTTAATTTCCCGTGTTTTTTTTTTGTTTTTGCTTGGACACATTAAATTTTGATTTTTTTTTCTTTTTTTCTTTTTTCTTTATTTATATTTCTTCAATAGTGTACATGTCTAACAGGAGGCCAGGGATAAAGGCGTAAACCGCCTGACGGGGTCCCGGCCCCCTTTCCACGTTAATACACCAATTCACATGAATACATTAATGAATACATTAAACCGTTCTATCAGAGTCACTCGAAGCATAAGTTACGTTTAGTGTTTGTATTCAAGGTTAAAATGGGGCCGTTGATTTTCTGTGTGCGTGCGTGCGCGCGTGCGTGCGTGCGTGTGTGCGTGTGCGTGTGTGCGTGCGTGTGCGTGTGTGTGTGTGTGTGTGTGTGTGTGTGTGTGTGTGTGTGTGTGTGTGTGTGTGTGTGTGTGTGTGTGTGTGTGTGTGTGTGTGTGTGTGTGTGTGTGTGTGTGTGTGTGTGTGTGTGTGTGTGTGTGTGTGTGTGTGTGTGTGTGTGTGTGTGTGTGTGTGTGTGTGTGTGTGTGTGTGTGTGTGTGTGTGTGTGTGTGTGTGTGTGTGTGTGTGTGTGTGTGTGTGTGTGTGTGTGTGTGTGTGTGTGTGTGTGTGTGTGTGTGTGTGTGTGTGTGTGTGTGTGTGTGTGTGTGTGTGTGTGTGTGTGTGTGTGTGTGTGTGTGTGTGTGTGTGTGTGTGTGTGTGTGTGTGTGTGTGTGTGTGTGTGTGTGTGTGTGTGTGTGTGTGTGTGTGTGTGTGTGTGTGTGTGTGTGTGTGTGTGTGTGTGTGTGTGTGTGTGTGTGTGTGTGTGTGTGTGTGTGTGTGTGTGTGTGTGTGTGTGTGTGTGTGTGTGTGTGTGTGTGTGTGTGTGTGTGTGTGTGTGTGTGTGTGTGTGTGTGTGTGTGTGTGTGTGTGTGTGTGTGTGTGTGTGTGTGTGTGTGTGTGTGTGTGTGTGTGTGTGTGTGTGTGTGTGTGTGTGTGTGTGTGTGTGTGTGTGTGTGTGTGTGTGTGTGTGTGTGTGTGTGTGTGTGTGTGTGTGTGTGTGTGTGTGTGTGTGTGTGTGTGTGTGTGTGTGTGTGTGTGTGTGTGTGTGTGTGTGTGTGTGTGTGTGTGTGTGTGTGTGTGTGTGTGTGTGTGTGTGTGTGTGTGTGTGTGTGTGTGTGTGTGTGTGTGTGTGTGTGTGTGTGTGTGTGTGTGTGTGTGTGTGTGTGTGTGTGTGTGTGTGTGTGTGTGTGTGTGTGTGTGTGTGTGTGTGTGTGTGTGTGTGTGTGTGTGTGTGTGTGTGTGTGTGTGTGTGTGTGTGTGTGTGTGTGTGTGTGTGTGTGTGTGTGTGTGTGTGTGTGTGTGTGTGTGTGTGTGTGTGTGTGTGTGTGTGTGTGTGTGTGTGTGTGTGTGTGTGTGTGTGTGTGTGTGTGTGTGTGTGTGTGTGTGTGTGTGTGTGTGTGTGTGTGTGTGTGTGTGTGTGTGTGTGTGTGTGTGTGTGTGTGTGTGTGTGTGTGTGTGTGTGTGTGTGTGTGTGTGTGTGTGTGTGTGTGTGTGTGTGTGTGTGTGTGTGTGTGTGTGTGTGTGTGTGTGTGTGTGTGTGTGTGTGTGTGTGTGTGTGTGTGTGTGTGTGTGTGTGTGTGTGTGTGTGTGTGTGTGTGTGTGTGTGTGTGTGTGTGTGTGTGTGTGTGTGTGTGTGTGTGTGTGTGTGTGTGTGTGTGTGTGTGTGTGTGTGTGTGTGTGTGTGTGTGTGTGTGTGTGTGTGTGTGTGTGTGTGTGTGTGTGTGTGTGTGTGTGTGTGTGTGTGTGTGTGTGTGTGTGTGTGTGTGTGTGTGTGTGTGTGTGTGTGTGTGTGTGTGTGTGTGTGTGTGTGTGTGTGTGTGTGTGTGTGTGTGTGTGTGTGTGTGTGTGTGTGTGTGTGTGTGTGTGTGTGTGTGTGTGTGTGTGTGTGTGTGTGTGTGTGTGTGTGTGTGTGTGTGTGTGTGTGTGTGTGTGTGTGTGTGTGTGTGTGTGTGTGTGTGTGTGTGTGTGTGTGTGTGTGTGTGTGTGTGTGTGTGTGTGTGTGTGTGTGTGTGTGTGTGTGTGTGTGTGTGTGTGTGTGTGTGTGTGTGTGTGTGTGTGTGTGTGTGTGTGTGTGTGTGTGTGTGTGTGTGTGTGTGTGTGTGTGTGTGTGTGTGTGTGTGTGTGTGTGTGTGTGTGTGTGTGTGTGTGTGTGTGTGTGTGTGTGTGTGTGTGTGTGTGTGTGTGTGTGTGTGTGTGTGTGTGTGTGTGTGTGTGTGTGTGTGTGTGTGTGTGTGTGTGTGTGTGTGTGTGTGTGTGTGTGTGTGTGTGTGTGTGTGTGTGTGTGTGTGTGTGTGTGTGTGTGTGTGTGTGTGTGTGTGTGTGTGTGTGTGTGTGTGTGTGTGTGTGTGTGTGTGTGTGTGTGTGTGTGTGTGTGTGTGTGTGTGTGTGTGTGTGTGTGTGTGTGTGTGTGTGTGTGTGTGTGTGTGTGTGTGTGTGTGTGTGTGTGTGTGTGTGTGTGTGTGTGTGTGTGTGTGTGTGTGTGTGTGTGTGTGTGTGAGCTCCTCTATGCGCGCTAGTGTATTTTGTTTCAGTTACTGCGTATCATGCTACACTATTCGCAACGCATTTTACGTAGACATTTTTGAAACTTGACCTGTATTTTGCTGCATTCGCCCCGTTATTTTTTGTAATGTATTAATCAAGATCAGTGCATTGCGGTCACTGCTGAACAGGTTTATGTAATACTAATTTGTTTATTTATAATTATTATTTATTATTTAGGTACCGCAAGTCCCACGAAGGTAACCACATAAAAGGGATTAAAAAGGAAGAAATTTCGATACAGAACAAACAGTGTATTGCCATACAAGAGGAACAAATAATAGAAATTATACATGTATAACATTTACAAGACAATTTAAACGTTCTGATAGCTGCTATGCGTAATGAGAAAGGGGACTAACAAAATACTTTACATGGTTCCGGCAATGATAAAACTCGAATATTCATCCATTGAATTTAGCATTGTATAATCATGGTCTATCAGTACACGCAAGAAACCTTTTTTGAACCAACGATATCGTTGTTTGAAAGAAGGTACGTTAATTTAAATGACGACGTGTTTGGGCCACATGTAATATTCTGTTCAATGCTGGGTTATATGAACAGCGATGCTGTTCATATAAGAGGCTTCCATGGGACGAGGCGTGCTAATGCGGGCGCAGCGATGTAGAGAGGGCATAGACACATAGCAAGCGCGAAGCACACGTGCAGCAAGTTAAAGGAATGGGTGAACGAAATGTTTATGTACACAGAGCTTTTCTAAAGGAATTAGGTAATCTGGTGGCAGTGTTTTGTACTTGTCAACATTATGGAGCAAACAGAAAACATTAGGCGTATTTCAGGCAAGACATCAATAAATCAGTGACATTTGCATTGTTATTTTAATTAAAATACAACGGCGCTTCGTTTTTTTTTATAGCAAATGAAAAATACGCCTTGAAAAATGTTGTGACCCCAACCCAAAAAGTGCTCGTGGGGCCCCCTGGTGGCAGTTTTCCACGTTCGAAAGTAAGAGAATATTCCAATAGATGGCGCGAGCACTGGAACATTGTAAAATTGAATTGGCGCAAACGGAAATTGGTCTGGTAGCTTTGAGAAGCTCTGTAAAGCTGATCATTACGATTAGAGAACGCCAGGCAACTTAGCCGGTAACATCAGCGTTGGTGATGTGAGTGAAGCTGGGGATAATTTTTTGTCCTTGCGGAAATTGGCTGAACTGAACGTAGTTGTAAACGACAAATTTCGATATAATTACTTGACTGTGTGGTACAATAGCACTGTGAGGGAATACAGGCTCCTTACGATTACCACCGTTACGGACGGGAGAATGATGAGACTGGACACCGGAAAATGAAAAAAAAAGTGAAAATAGGCTGACTTAATTTTATGAGGTCGGGAGAAGGAACAAGCAAGCGGAGATGGACGGCGAAGGAAAAAAAATATACAGGCCCGCTATATAATAACGAAACCTAAACTGTTCAACGAACACGAGTTAGTTCTAACGGAAGTCAAGTTGGAAAAACGTGCTCGCAGGTAGGAGGAGCTGTTCTGGAGGGTGCAAGATGGCTGGAACTTAGCTAGGCGGAACATTCTGGACTGTTCTCGGGTGGTGGGGCGCGGGACCGTGATGTCGCGCCCCTGGCCGTTGTCTTGTAGGGCATCGCAGGGGAACCACGGTCGCGCATCCGGTAGTGGAACAGCGACGTCTGGTCGGCAGGCTGCCCTCTTGCTTTGTCCGCACCACCGCAGGGCAAGGCCAGAACACCCCGTCTGTTTTCCCGGCCGGAATCCTCCTCCTCCATTCCTCTTGTTCATCTTTTTCGTGGCGCATTGCCCCAACATGGACATTGACCGTCATGTTTGGGGAAATTATTTAAAAACAGAAAGTTGCTGGTACTTCATCACAACCACATTGGTGAACATTCTCTGCATACGTTGTCGCCGGTGGTGAAACCAGATTAGCTATTTAAGCACACTGCTGGTTGCGCCAATATTTGTCATGTCTGTATTCCTGTGACATATGCCCGAAATTATTCTCGTACGGCAAGTGCTGCATAAAACGAAAACATTTTTTTTTGCATTGGGCTTTGCTCTAAGAGCGCCCGTCTGGAGGGAGGCGTCTTTTCTAATCGTTTGACATTTACCACCGGCAGAAAAACCCTGCATCCGAATCGTGTCCCGCAGACAGTGGGGCGCTCGGCCATGGCGTGAACGGAAACTCGTGCACCCCAGCAGACCCGTGGAGCGCATCTTCATTGCGCATACCGTGGGCCGCAACTGCTATGACATTCCAACGTGCGCGGCTCGGATGAAGAGTTACCAGGACTACCACATGGACGGGCACAGTGAGTATGGCTGAGAGTGTGTTACACTGTCAGTGTGACTAGTGTCACGGGTTTGAACCGGTATGGTATCCAAATAGACAGTCATCTGGCAGAAAAAAAAACATACATCGACCCCAACCTTAAATACGTGAACGTACCCGTGAACGCGTACGGCATCGGACAAATATTTATCATATGTAAGATGAGCGTACTGTGCACGGAAGTGCTGTAGTGAACGCAAAAAAGCTCAGGCTTCTGTGCTTTTAGCTTACTCAGTCGGAAGTAGTAGTTACCATAACATGCACTCGTTTACTTTCTCTGAAAAAGGTGACCAGCTAAATTCACCTTAATGAAATGATCTGTGAACAAATTTTATTTCTCTAAATGTCATATTCGTTGGCCCAATCGCTGAGTTCTGCTTTCTTTCTCCGTTCTCATCAAGGGGTGCCACTACTTAGTTACATGTCCAAACCTTCTCAAAGCGCAACACTGAAAACGGGACACAAACGAAAGAACCACAGGACGAACCACAGAATGAAGCGCTCGTCCTGTGGTTCATTCGTTTGTGTCCCGCTTTCAGTGTTGCGCTTTCTGAAGGTTTCGCCATGAAATTCACTAACTAGCCCAACTCGCCATTCTACCTTGTTACGTTAGTGTTCTTTCGTAAGCTGCAATCTTTTGGTCTTGTTGCCAGTTACAACCCTAATGTTCCGAACACGTATATCAGTGGTTGCCAAGCTTGATCAAACACTGAGTTGCTCCCTAAAGCTGTGTGCCTCCTGATGTTACTTGCTCGCACTTCACCCTGAATTGAAACAGCGTCAAGCATTCCGATGTCAACCACCGTTGCAGAGTGGGCGGACATTGGGTACAACTTCGTGGTCGGCGGTGACGGTCGTGTCTACGAAGGACGTGGTTTCGGCGTGGAAGGCACCCACACGCTAGGCCACAACAGCGGCAGCATTGGCATAGCCTTAACAGGGGATTACAGGAACGCGACACCAAGCGACAAGATGCTGGACGCTTTACAAAGGCTCATCGATTGCGGCGTGAAGCAGGTAAGCCTTATGTCGCTGCACTTGATGGGAGTATTGATACGCGAAAGCAAGGTGAGCAGGGTTTATCTCTAGCCGATTTCACTCGAATTTAATCAAGAGGCATTCTAGAGAGAAGAAACGGTTGTGTTAGCGGAACGGGTCTGCGCATCAAACTTGGCCAGGCCAATCATCACCTATTTTAGACTGGTTGTTGTTTATCGCAGCCGCTGTGATGACCTTTCGCTGTGCTATCGATATAATTCTGGCGTCCGTTCTGCGTTGTCAACGCAAGCGTGACAAAAAACTGAGGTATTTCGCCCCATCCTCCTTTTACGATTAACGGTGTCCCTTTCCATGCACCGTTTTACCACCCCACTACCACCACGCAAACTCTTAAAGGCGGAGCGGAAACGCAAGGTAAGCGTCTTTATTACAACAACGAATTGCATCTTCAAAGAACGCGTTAAACATATTGTTTTGGTGCCCCCAAGGGTGTTAAACGAGCGGTATGCGCTGGAGAACAAACCGGACTGTCACGCATCTTAGTTCGAAACAGAAGAAAAGTTAGGCATGATTTGCGTTACTTTTGCAAAACATTCAGTGCCTTTCCACTCTGTGAAGAAGGATGGCCAGCAAAGCTGTGGTGCCGAGCCTGGACGTGAGCGATAATATTCGGGAGGCGAAATATGGGGGGTGTCCGTTTATTTCCTGTAGCAGCCCATGTATTGATAGCAGACGCGAATTCCACAACATTTAAAACTTCACTGTGAAATCTGCAATTTTGAAAAATAAATGAAACTCGGCGTACTGTCAGAGTCGTCTTAGCGGCTGGTTGTCATATAATTTGTTCTGGAATAATTGCAATAAAACAAGAGTTAGAGCCACGTTCTATAATCGTACTCCCTCCTTAGATGGACCTGTTTCACTGTGCAACACTCAATGCCATTTTACAAAGACCGAGCTTCAAACGATCTCGAAAAAGTCGGCTTCACCTCTAGACACAAATACATGAAGGCCCTAGGTCATTTTCCTTATTTTTATCAGTTTTTACATACGTTGAAAATGTGGCGCAGTTTTACGATCCCGGGTATTTGAATGCACGCCGCAACGTGGCGCTACACACAGGCCAGCACACTAGTGAGATACGCGAGGCACTCTTCATTCATAGCAGAGGGTCGTCATAAGCGCACCGTCCGTGGCCCTGCTCGATAAAGAGATAGCTTTTTTGGAGAAACATCAGAGGTTCATGTTTCACCTAAAGACCGCGTCCGTGTTAGATGCGCGCTTTCACAGCCTGCTTGAACTGTTTTTCGCGTGCCGGAATGCGCACAGAGATAACTATGCTGGTTTTCCTCCCCCATAAATATTCTTTCTTTCAAGAATAACCATTTATTAGTCAGAGCCCATGTTTGTCTCTCTTCACTTTCTGCGGTTTGTTCTATCTATGCTGCCTGTTGCCTACCGGCGTCGTAGCCGTCTTACTGCTTGTGTAACACACCAACCCAATCCGCTCGACTAGTAAGTTCAACGGACAGGTCCCACTGGGCCGCCTGACGTCCGGCAGCACAATGGGCATGTCATAAGTAAGGGCATGAATTCTAGAGCTGCTGTGCACCCCCCCCCCCTTCCCTCCACTCTTAAACCCTGCACGCATAAACCGGAAAGCAGTGACGTGCAGGCGCTTAGAGGTGAAAGACACCGCATAAAACGTCGCTCTGAAAGCCCTTTAAACTGAGAGAGTAATATTAATATTAGCTCCCGTTGGCATTCCAAGCGGGCCAGTTGCTGCTCAAGTGGTAGGGGATCGTAGCTACTCGACGAGTTGAAACTTAAGGCGGAAACAGTGGCGGCAGCGACTTTTTGTTGTTTTCGTGCCCATTCGCGTTTCTGCCCGAGTTGAACTTCCTCTTCTTCCTCCAAGCGAACTACATATGCATCCGTCCCATAGAGAGTTAAAACCTGGAAAGCCTCGAGCTTTATTCTAGCGGACCAACACGTGGCTGTCAGGTTCGCATCCCCCTTCAGGAATCTTACTGACGTGCTACACACCAATCCAGACCCAAAGCTCTCGATTATGTAGCACAGCTAACAGGGTGCATTGAGCAACCAAACTTCCATGTTTAATAATCCCCCCAGAACAACGGATATGCCATCCGTAGCGGCATGAAGCCGAGCTTGGCGTTCACGTCACTCTCCCTACACCGGTGCCCAACCCGGCCACGCATAAACCGACAACCATTGATGGGCGCATACTTAGGAAATACACCGGTGAAAATGTCGCTTGGAAAACGTTTCAAGCTTAAGGAGCATTATATAACTTGCAAGAGCGGAAGTTTGGGCGAGTTGGTAATACATTGCATTGGAGGGAAGCGCGAATTAACACGAGGACAGAGAAGAGAACAACAACATAGACACGACGAAGCGCGAAGCGAAGTATAATGGGCTCACGCCGGCGTTCCAACCGACCAAGTTGTTCTTCAACCGGAAGGATTCCCAGCTACTGTGCGATGTGGAATTTTAGCGGCAACAACGGTGGCGGCTTTCGGTCATTTTTATGCTCATTCGCGCACATGTTAATTCTCTGCAATCATTTGATCACTGCGCTACCGCCGTTGTCAGCTGAATGCGCAACGTGTGAAAGGTGCATCGTTGGTGGCCAGGGAAATAACAGTCGTGAAAGAGGTGGCGTGGAAAGCCGCAGAGCGGCGCCCCGTAAACAGGCTTCACCAGAATGAAAATTGGGGGGTTATATATATACTGCTTCGTAGCAAAAAGATGCACGGGTATTCAAAATAACCCAGAATAGTGCAACTGGTATTTTAGGTTTTCTTGCCATTCAAGTCCACTATCGTGACGTATTTCCAGTTGCGTGTGCCACTCCCAATGCCTCAAAGCAGCATTTGATGCATAACATTTATTACTGTAGTTGAGAACGCAGGGAAAACGCCCTTCATACAGCTGTGCAGGTACCATATCATTTGACACGTAAATTTTTTTGTCACTCACGAGTCATGCGCGTCTAAAATATAGTGTGAGCCCAGTTTTATTAGTAAGGAGTTTCCAACACGCAAAAACCACATTATCCGGGGTGGCGACAACTGTGTAAACTGACTGTAAACTTCACTTCGCAAAAAATAAAGTCAACATGTTTCAGTTTTGTGATGAACACTCCATTGGCGGATGTCCTGTGTTTGCTTTTCTGAAACCCCCTCGAGGTGTAAGATACACTTTTAAAGACGATAGTCTTTCTTGGGCTCCTTAAACCCAGAAATTTTGGTCTGTCTGTATGTCTGTCTGTCCGTCTGTCTGTCTGTGACTCGATTCATCCACCCGGCCAAAGCAAAAGAATGCTTGCGCAATAGTCTTATATAGTCACAGCTAAATCTACCTGTCTTGGTCCGGTGTAATGTTCATACTTGTCAACATTGTTGAAGAAGAACAAGACATTACGCAAATATGAGACAACAAATCAATACAGAAGTGATATTTGCAGTGTTCCTTTATAAAAATTCAAACATGCGTGACTTTTGCGATATTAAATACTTCATCAACTGCAGAAAAAGAATTCACTCCGCCGTCGCCTGCTGTCGCCAGCGCCACTATAGCTTCTGGCGCCATTTTAAGAAATCAACCGGCAACAGTTACGCAAGGTTCCACTAGATAGTTTCCACTTTCTGCTTGCAACGCACGTGGAGTAGGGAAACGCGGTTCTATAAACGTTGAAGTAGGGTGCCTCGATTAACGCGCATCTTCGCCGTACGGCAGCGTTCGCATCGACACACCCGGTTTGGAGCAGTGGAACGCGGGAAATTTAAAATGATTTAAGCAAACCTTTGGTGTCTTTACCTTGGGAGGAGCGCGACGCAAGAGGAACAAGAGGTGAGCGGTAAAGCGAAGGGAGGCATTTACTTGGCAAAAGTCGATAAAGACTATCGTCTTTTGACGACATTTGCAACGAAAGAAGCAGATACGCGGCCAATTTTTAGGTGTGGACACAGCAGCCTAAAAATGTGTAAAATAGAGTGGGTGACGCCGTGGCGCCGCGCGTAGACCTTAAGGCCCCTAGTAGACCTTTGATTGAAAGGACATCTTGTGGCAGCGTCCAACGACTGCGAACCGCCGAAGCAAGGTGGTTCGCAGGCACCTGCGGCATGCGTGTACAACAACGTTGTTTTTTGTGAGTACAACGTGATATTAAAGCGTAATTTATTCATTGTTTAAACAGCTGCGACAGCGTCCTAAATTCATTTCGACATGCGCGCAGCTCTTTTGAACATTGGACCCCGACAGTAACTTTGTCAACATTGCTTTGTCTCGGCTGCTAAGTGCAACGACATCTACGACGTAGAAATATCAGCGTACTCGCCGCTAGTTTAATCCATTCCAGAAACTGGGCTACTTTCCTTGTATGTCGGGATGTTCTTCCGGCAGCGGACGCTTTGTTTTTGCCGCTGCTTGGACACAGTAGCTGGGGGGCTGTAACCAGCGATAAAATCGACGGCAGTGCATCGTTTGCGAGCGCGCACCTCTCGGACATTCAGTTGTACTTCCCCTCCAAGCTCCTGAAAGTACGCTTTCGCGCAACGCTCACTCAGAGAAATGCTGGCTGCAAGTAGCATCATTTTCAGCCGGGGACGGCTGCATAGCACGCATTCATCCGTTTAGGATCACAGGGAAGAAAAAGTAATGTCACGTATTCTTGTCAGTCGTTACAATTTGCACTCAGTAAGGCATTTGTGCCGCCTGATTGTTTTCCTTGCTCAAGCATAAAATATCACTTGCGTGAGTGCTCAACGGCTACCGCGGCACATATTTCCTTTGATTTAGTGTTTTATAGCTTCTTTTGACTGTTACAGATTCAAAAGACATGCCTAAATTACGTAAAAACACTGGGGCGAGCGCAAAGGCTCTCGCACGGAAGCCGCGGCGAGCAGACAACGAGCAGACGATCGGTTACGGAAGCCGCCGAGAAGGCCCGACAAGTAGCCGAAAAGATACCAACACCTCCGAGAGACCGGCACGCGGGCAGCTTCTTTTCTCTTCCGCCGGGTGGCGCTGCCGCCAACGGTCTCAGAGGCATCAGTTTCGCGACTTAATTAAAACGACGAGTACATGTTTGTTTTGCAAGCTGAGTCGTCACGTAATAATATATCTTGCACCGTACCCCTTCTCGTTGTTTCATTAGTTTCCCCTCGCTCAAGGTTTTGCTGAAGACAAATTTAAGTGAGTTGTAAACATACGCTATTTCCCTTCCGAAACTCCAATGGTTAACCCACGATCAGAGTTTTTTCATCCGTATTACAAGTATTTGAACAGTAAGAGGGTGTTCGAAATATGTTTTCTTCTCACCTACCTCTCTGACGGTGTGCCCGTCTGCCGGTATGATGCAAAGCTTCATGTCGGAATTGATCTGATAGCATTGTAATCCGGCCCAGCTTGTGCGCTAATCAACTAAACGTCGATGTGAACCGACAAATATTTGAAAATAAAAATTTTGAAGGCTGAGATTGTGTGCAGACATATTGCATGACATGGTACCCAAATCGTAATTGGTGCAGCGACTGCGAATAGCGCATGCCGTTTTTCCCTCATTCCTCATCACTGAGGAACGAACCACGGTCGGCCTTCCATAAATTGAATATTATTATTCAGTTTATCGAATTATTATAATAAACATTATTGCATTATTATCGATATTATTGAACACAACAAAATCAATAATAATTGAATTAAAATATACAATTCCACCGCAAACAGGCTTCACAGAATTTCCCTTTAGGGATCTTTAGACTTGAGGCGAACGTAAGAAGACGCTGAACTTGAAAGAATAAGCATATAGTTGTTTCCGAACGAACGGACAACTGCTGCAAAAGAGTAATCGGTGAGCACTCACCTGTGGAAGTTATTCACCGTTTTCGGTGTGTCTGGTGCTTTTACATTGCAAATGCTGCTAAAAGAAAGGTGAAGATCGATGCAGTCTTTAACGTGACCAGGTAATCCATAAGCGGCAGTACCTAGGCGCCTTCGCAGCCTATCGCCTGCAGGTTAATTTTTTGCGGAATTTTAATGCATGTCGTTTTTAAAAATGGTTGAAGATCGTTGCAGTTTAAAATTGCAGTTTAAAGAGCAATTTGCAGTTTAAATAGCAAGTCTAAAATTTTTTTTGTAACTATCTAGCACGAAAAGTATCCTAGAAGTGTCAAACGTCCTCGCACCGTTATTGTCGTGTCCTACAAGACGTTATCACTTTCACAATTTAATCCTGCATTTGCCCATACTAACAATTTCCAACACTTGTTTTCTTTCTCCCGCAATAACAGATTGGAACAAACTGCCACATCAGCTATTTGAATTTATAAACGTATTAAAATGTATTGAGAATTTTTGGGAAGTGTGACTTTGATCTGGTGTCTTTGTGTGTTGCATGTGCGAATGTTATTTTCCCACGCCTGTAATATTTCGTATTAGGTCACGTGTCTTTGCTTTGAAACACTTGCACTCCTGCTTGTGTCGTTTTCTTGACCTGCCGCGTCTTATGAATAAATATATAATATTGAGGTTTACTTTCTGAAAGTCATGAAAGTCTAAAGAATTTCTTTAGAATACCTAGCTGTTCAGGTGCTCGCCTCACCAATTATTGTCATCTGTTGGGAGTAGAGAGGGAGGTGAATATATTTTTTTTGTAATTTGATAACAATCTTTCTGCTCTGCTTTGTTCGTAGGGTTACATCAGTCCCAACTACCAGCTTCACGGTCACCGGGACGCCACATGCACCGAGAGCCCCGGTGCCGTCCTCTACGCAATCATCAAGACTTGGCCGCACTACGCGGGAAGACTTAAGAGTTACACTTGCGGTAACCTGCCAAGAAATGCAACAGGTTATACCGTACCCTCTCGACCTACTGAAAAGCACATGTGCTATTTTAAAATCACTCCAAAGGACCGTGCACTGACGCTTCCAATACGAAAATAAATATAATAAATATATTGAAAACTTTCCCAATTAAGCTAAAACAAAATTTTTGAAATTTAATTCCCATTCACCACTGTCTCTGTAAGGAAGTAGGCCTGGATTGTAGCATTTTACGCATAATATTGCGTATTTTTCTCCACGTCTAACAAAGAAATAAAATTGCCTGTAACTATTGAAGAAAATTTGTTACAGCATGTTGTACAGCATCCCACTAGAAAAGGAAATGTGCCCATGCAAACGGTGTGGGGTGTTCACCAACGAAGCTGTAACGGGCCACAGAATCGGACGGCGTAGACAAGCTCCTTCTCGTTCCTGCTCACGGTGTCATTGATCGTGAGCTGTCTGTTTGTCCGGAGTACGTATGACGCGGCGCCTGCCTGCCATTTGGAGGTAACGTGCGGCCTGTGCGTGCGGCCAGTGCTTGCTACTGCCACGCTGAAGCTGCTCCGCCAGCACCACCACCACCTTTATCGCTTCACCTGTGTTTTACGCAGCGGGTCGCTGCGCACACCCTTTGCTTCGAGAGACATACACACCGCCAATATCTCACCCCTTACTTCTAACTCCTCTTCAACCGGGCTTTTTGACACATGTGCATGGGATTGCGGAGGTGGGGTTTCTTGCGTACAAAAGACAGCCGGATTTTCTTTTCCCCAAGCGATATAAAACTTCACTTTAACATTCAGTTTTTGTAACCAGTAAGGACAGTTGAGTCCTTGCATTTTACATCTAGATGTTCGAACTTCCACTATAGCTTTGACATTCGTCCATGTTTGGCCACAAGGGTCCCTCCTGTTCACATCAATCTTTGCCCTCGAAACGACGAACATGGGAATACGCCACCCAAATAATAATAATCAATCAATCAATCAATCAGTCAATCAATCAATCAATTAACCAATAAATAAATAAATAAATAAATAAATAAATAAATAAATAAATAAATAAATAAATAAATAAATAAATAAATAAATAAATGTTTATTATAGTGCGCAGGAACAGCGGAAGCTCTCGTGCTTGAGCACTTAGAGGGGAAATTGCAGCACTGTACTACATTACCTATTTGCTAATAAACATTCAGTGAGCAAAAATAAACTAAAAAAATGGCAAACAATATTAGAAATAAAATAGTGCAATCGAAACGACATTACACAATCAATTTGTGCTGGCGCACAGAAAAGGTATAAGACAGCAGTGAAATACATCAACAGCTGGCAAATGAACAGTCAGTGAGCATAAAAAATAAAAAGAAACTACAACAGATGCAAAGAAGAATAAAAATACAGTAGTGTAATTTAGCCAACATTACGCAATCAATAGAAACTGTAATGTCTAATCCATTGCAAGAAGAGAGCTTACAATAAGCGTAACTATACAGAAAGGTAAGTGGAAAGAAGAAAGTCTTTACAACAACAACAACAATAATAATAATAATCAATCAATCAATCAATCAATCAACCTTTATTTTCGGTGCCTAGGAACAACCCTAGGGTCTTGGTACTGGTACACCATATACAAAACATACATAAAAACAAACTAAAATCAAGACAACACAACACCCAAAACCGTATGCATGAAAGAAACAATAAAGTAAAGATAGTTACAGTAATCTCATAAAGGAAAACAGCAAAAAAAAAGAAAAAAAGAAAAGAAAAGAAACAGGAGACCTAGCGTTGCAAGCCATGACACTCGGACAGCAAAATGTTCAAGGCACGTGAAAAACAGAAAATACTCACTGAACATGACAGAGATAAGCTATACGCATAAAAGGAATGTTTCATAACAAAATGTTCGGAAGTTTCAACTTTGAAAGAAGCTCAGCATTACAAGCACTGGCACTCAAACCTACAGAAATTCAAGCAACGCAAAACCAGGAAATGTGAAAAACAAACAAACAAGAACGTGATTTGCCTAAAATAAATACGGCACATAAATTTGCAATGACATAAAGGCACTTAAGCTACAACAGTTTTCAAGTCGTTTGAGAACAAAGAAAAAGAGCTCTGGAATATATCAAGACGATCAGAATATTCATTATATGCACATTGTATTATGCAGATGGACGAGCGTCTTCTACTTCAAGCATCCGTTCTAAAAGTTCGAAATGTTCGGAAAAGTTTGTTCGGCAAGTTGACATTGATAAGTGTAACCAAGTCGTCACACAAAATATCCCCATGAAGAAGTCTATAAAGAAAGATAATATCAGCTCGCATTCGTCGACACCGAAGGGAAGGAAGACTTTTCAGAAAACGCACGCTGCCGTTAGCGTCTTCTTGTACATGACGGAAACGGTGCCTAAAGATAGAAAGGAACTTATTTTGAACTCTTTCGATACGGTCACTATTGGACCTGCAAGTTCCATTCCAAACAACAGAGCCGTATTCGAGAAGAGGTAAGCAGAGAGCCGAATACAACTTGAAGAAAATAAGAGGACCTTTAAACTCTCTAGAATATCTGCAAACAGCACCCAGACATCGAAGAGAGCGACGGGTAATTTGTGTAACGTGGGAAGAGAAAGTCAGAGAAGAATCAAATAGTACTCCCAAGTCTCGAATTTCAGTCACCCTCGGCAATGCAGTGCTTGCAATTTTATAAGAGTATTGCAGCTGTTGAGTTTTTCTACTATAGGAGACAACTTTCGTTTTTGAGGGGTTCAAAATTAGGTCGTTTTTGGTGCACCAACGATGGAATGACGCAATATCAGCCTGAAGATAATTACAGTCATGAATATTACGCACTTCTCTAAAGATTTTCATATCATCAGCATACAACAAAAAAGAAGAATTGTGAATTACAGAAGCAACATCGTTAATGAAAATGGAGAAAAGAAGGGGACCCAGAACAGATCCCTGGGGTACACTACTGGTTGCTTTGTACCTAAATGAAGTTTGACCGTTAACACTTACATAGCAATATCGCTGCTGGAGATAGCAACGTATAAGACCCACCAAAGAAGCGTGGACATCTAACAGAATGAGCTTGGCAAGCAATAACGAGTGGTTGACTACATCAAAGGCCTTGCTCATGTCACAGTAGACCACATCAAGCTGGCTTCTACCAACGATTGCTGGGACGGCCTGCTCCATGAAGCACGCGAGGTTTGTGGAAGTTGAATGACCACGCATAAAGCCATGTTGATTAGGAATGAGGACGTGTTTAAGTGAGAAAGACAAGACCATATGAAGAGATAACTCGAATATTTTAGAGGAAGAACCAAGGAGCGAGACTGGCCTATAGTTTATGGCGTCAGTTTTTGGGCCTGACTTGAATACAGGGAATACTCGAGAGATTTTCCATGAGCGAGGGAACGTGCCAGACCGGAGACAGTTATTAAACATTGAAGTCAACACAGGAACGAATATGTTTGCATATGTTTTTAGAATGGCGGCAGGAATACCATCTGGTCCACAAGAAAGCGAGGGCTTTAGCCGCTTGATACTGGTCCGCACGATGTTCTCATCCAGTTGGAAACAACCAGAGTTACCACCCTGGTGACAAGGGGCGCTACTGTTATCACTGCCACCGCTAATTCCAAAAAAAGAAGAAAACTGACGAGCAAAGCAGTCGGCCACCTCCGCAACCTCATTGCCGTTGGAGTCTAGTAAACGAATAGATTCTTTAGTTGTACTAGATCTTGAATGAATGTACTTCCAGAAGGCTCCCGGTTGATGGGTTGCTTTAGCTTCTACTGACACCAGGTACGAAGCATGATCACGCTTGTGCAATATTTTGCATAAGGCACGTAGGCGCCGAAACTCCTGAGCGAACGGGTTCGCACCAGAGCGCTTCATCTTTCTGTGCGCACGTTCTTTGAGTTTAAGGGCATCCCGCAATTCAGAAGAAAACCAGTGTGGGAATTTGAACGTCTTTGGTAAATATTGCGGGATGTATTTCTTCATACCCAAAAGTACAATCTCAGTAAAATGGTCAACTTGTTCATTGACATCAGTTTCGTCAATGACTGTCGACCAAGGGGCAGCAGAAAAGTAATCATACAGCCCAACGTAATCTCCCCGGGCGAAAGCGTAGCGAGGTTGCGTGTTGCAGGAACTTACGGAATGGTGGAGCATTGTGGGAAGGGAACAGGAAATAGAAAGAGGAGGATGAAATCTGTCAGGTCTAACAAAAGGACAAGCAGAGTGTGACACACTAATATCATCAAAATTCGAAAAACACAGGTCCAAAATGTTTCCACTGCAGTTTTCTATGTGATTATGCTGTGCCGTGGAAGTGAAAGACGAAAAAATCTAGTAATCTATTACCCTTCTAAATAATAAACACCATCATCAGCCTGCTCAGTTCCACAGCTGGACGAAGGTGTCTCCCATTGACCTTCAACCGCTCCTGTCCTGCGCTCATCGAGTCCAGTGTTTATCCCCGAAGTTCCGTATTTCGTCCCTCAATCGTGTTATCGGCAGTCCCATTCTTCGGGAGCCATCCCTTGTAGCCACCCTTTTAACCTAATTTTCCACCGGTTGCCACTTCGTCTCACTACATGGCCAGCCCAAGTCCATTTCTTTTTTTTTTATTTGAACTATGATATGGTCAACTTTAGTTTGTTCTCTTATCCAGGTTGCTCGTTTCTTGTCCCTGGATGTTATTCCTAACATTATTAGTTCCATGACCAGTTGAGCCGACCTAAGTTTGCACTCTAGTTGTTTAGTAAGGCGCCAAGTTTCAGCTCCGTATGTCGTTACGGGCAGTATGCGCTGGTTGTAGATTTTTTGTTTTGAGTGACAGAGGTAGTTTACTCTTCATTATTGGGAGTACCTGCCCAATGCTCCCCAGCCCATACCTATTGTGTGCCGGATTTCTCTTTCGTGGTTGGGGTTCAGGACTAACCATCTGTCTGAGGTATTCATATTCTGTAGCTTACTCTAACGCTTCGGTTCCTAAGCTGGAAGAGAAATTCTTCGCCTGCTTACTCCTTATTACTTTAGATTTATTCGTATTTATTTTGAGCCCCACGGCCGTGCTTTCTGACTGTAGTTTCTCACGCATTCTTTGCATGTGTTCTGCACTCTCACTGAGCAAGACTATATCATCCCCAAACCTCAAATGGCTCAAGTATTCTCCGTTTATCCTTCATCCTGTGTTTTCTTTCTTTCTTCGACATCAAACGTGCTACACATGCCCGGGGCACAGACAAAAAGCCTCAAGTGATTGGGCTTGGCGAGGGTCTGCGCCCCTTCGTCGGCCAGTCAAGC